>NC_135087.1:16597500-16902857 GCF_051107435.1 Chaetodon auriga | reverse complement strand
CAATAAGAATTTTGAAAACTGATTAGTAATTTCAGTCATTCACAAAGTAAAAATTCCACTTTTGTTTAACATTTTATGGGCTAAATGATTCATTGAAAATATAAGTGTTTTATTTTTCACTGTCCTTTTTTAAAGAGAAATTTAAACAATAAGTAGGAAGCAGCTCCACATATATCCAACACATTTGGCTGCATAGCACTTTGTATATTTTCAGTGACTCTCTCATCTTAGACAGATGCATCCCATTGGTGTGTCACTGAAAGAGGGTGACACCTTCACTTTCTTTTGACGTAAAATAAATCACGTCACATTTAAACAGATTACTTGCAATAATCCAACTCAGATGAAAAACTCATACTGGTGGAGTGATGCTCATGGGACCGGGGTGACGAATGTGGCGATGAAAGGCAGTAGGGGCAGAGTCGGGGGAGAAATAGGAGTTTTCAGTCGCCGCACTAATATTTCTTGTCTCCCTCCTAAAAAGCATGATGGAGCCGCCCTAATGGCTAGAGGTCGTTTATGGTTTGATGCCACTGATTATCCCGCTCACCAGGGACTGCAGTCTGCAGCAATTTGTGAATGAAACATCCTTTGGGAGGAAATAAATTGCTATTAATCGCTCATTTTAGCAGAAATTAGTACACTGCCTCGGACAGAAACATGGATATTAATATCAAAGGCCTAGAAATTAGAAATGATAACTACATGGTTGGAGGAACTGGGGATGCAGACTGATGGAATTCACTTAAGCTGGGATGTTAAAGTCAGGGTTAAAGGTCAAGCCTTTTGTTTGGTGGTTGGCTTTCAGCCTCAAACCCACTCCACCTTTTTACCAATTCAATTACTGGGGCTCATCTTGTGGGGGCATAAAAATATTTTCTTAAACTGAACACCTAACATTTAAAAAAATAAAGACGGCCTTGCTACAAACTCTTCCACAGTAAAAAGTTAAATGCAAAACTTCAAAAAAAAAAAAAAAAAAGGACAAGCAAATATCATAATGTGTCTCTGATGTTCTGTGACATCCAGCTCATTCAAAGGTCATCCCTCCCATTATCTGTCCTCTTGTCTTCCTTCTCTGCCTCCTCATCCCGTACAGTAAAATCTCGACTTTCTGCCAGCCTCCCCCTGCTGTCAGCTCAGCTCATTTTCTACAGACTGGAGCTCCTGTCAGACAAGGCAGCCCAAAACACAGAGAGTCCGACACGTCTTTAAATTAACCAGGATGTGTCGCCGCATGCAGGCGCTCTGGGTGATGTGTTTGTTGCTGCTGCACCAGAGGCTTCTAAAATGAGAAATGTGGCGCAAACATTATCTGATGCTTTGTTTAGGGGAGACACTGACTCACAGCATCCTCAAGGGGGTGTCAGCACCCATCTGCTGCCTGATAGTGTGTATGTATCTGTCTGCATGCAGACTTTTACATGTGTGTGTTTTGAATGGCAGATGGAGGAAGAGGTTAACCGCTCTCACAAAAAGATATAGTGTGTGTGCGTGTGTGAGATCCGGCAAACAGCTGGAAGACTGCAGGTGCAAATCAGCTTTCCATTAGCTTCTCTGATAATTAAGCAGCTTAATGGACAGAAGAAGGTCATTTTGAGGGTTAAATCTGTGAAGGAAAACAGACACAGACACGCACACACACACACAGCATGTACTTGAACCTGATCCAGAGCTACAGTATCTGGCTTTCAGATTGACTGATATTCCCACAATTTAGCAGGATTGATTTTCTGGTGCAATCATTATACTCAAACACCCCCTCGACATGTGTGCTGCAGCACGACATCTCAGCCTAGCTGTTTTCTCAGCTTCATGCCATTGTAGTGTCTAATCTAAGCAGAGCTAAAGCTATTAGAGCCCCTGTTCAAACTGTGGAGTTCTAAGGAAAATGCCTGAAGGTGATGGTGAAAGTAATAGAATGAGTGACAGGCGGTGCATATACGAACCACGTGGAGTCTTTAGCAGCCACAGAGTCAGATAAGACACCCCCGAGACTCCTGGGAAAACAAGGGTACGCCCAGCTCTGCCCAGGAAGACGGGCAAAGCACGACTGCTTGCATGCACAAAGGGGAAGGAGCGATACCTTATTATCTCCCCGCCGATAAGAGACAGGGAAAGGAAAGTGCCTTTGAGAAAGAGAAAGGGGAAAAGAACGACATTAGTTCCTAACCTTCAGGAGTTTGAATCTCAGGTGTCATCATTAAAGAAAAAAACCTTTTTCTCCTCAGCTGCTTGCCATGGTTCACAGTGACTTTGTAAATTTTGCGTATACAAGTGCAAACGCCTGCATAATGCTCGTGCTTTAAACCCATTCGCAAACTGTATTATCTCCACTGGAAGTGACTGTGGCTGTCCTTTGTGCACTGCAGGATAATCTGTCACACGCTCCGTGGTGTGAGCTCTGGTGATTAATATGATCAGTCCACGACTCACTCACTCATTACCATAGCAATAGCCACCATAGTGTACTGCGGCAGTCGTGTGAGACACACTCCAGGCTCCCTAAGGTGATCCATCAGAGATCATTGACCATCGCAGAACAATATCAGTCACACAGAGCCAACAGCTAGAGGTCATACGAACACGCCAGAGGTTTCAGTGAGGGACTGGGGATTTGGGAGCAGGTACTGTAGAAGTGTGCATGTACAGTAATTGTTGGTCTCACACAGAAAGCAGAGGTCACACATACACATTCAAACCCACAGCACATACATGCAGCATCAGTCACTGGACTCAACAGGGAAGAAAAACTTATTGAGGGAGTAGAAATCAGTTCATCTGCGATTTGAAAAGGACAAAACGAATCACTCAACATGCCCCAGACATAAAGTAGCATGATAAAGGCTGTGCCTTTGAATCAGAATGACATGCAGCTGGTGAATACAGCTCTATCTGGGGTAGTAGGGCAAACAACCAAGCCTGGCATTGTCCCAGCAGACACAAACACACACACACACACACACACACACACACACACACAGACACACACACACACACACACACACACACACACACACACGTCTTTATCCTAAAATGTAATGATTTAACTTGTGGGGACCTGTATTTTGTCCCCACAAGTAAGGTGAGTCCCCACATGTGACTGTAAACAGATTTTTTTCCCCACAACATGAGTAATACATGGACACACACACACACACACACACACACACACACACACACCTGGTAAACTGGCTCGTACTGCTGTAGAGGAGGGCCACATACACTATGAGTATGTATACATATATGTGTGTATGCGCGTGTGTGTGCGCATGTGTGTGTGTGTGTGTGTGTGTGTGTGTGTGTGTGTGTGTGTCTTAGTCTCATCCATCACTGCCACAGACATGCATTAATCCCTTTCTGCATTCTTGAGGAGCTCTGACGCCAGAGGGAGTTTGCCCTTGTGGCCTCCCCCACCTTGGGTGCAGAGCACCACTCGCGGCCCCCCCGGAGCCCCTCCTGCCTGCTGCAAAAATCTAACTTTATTCTGAAATCTGTTGGCACTGTGTGTGTGAGGGTGTCTGATGGATGGCTAGCATGTGATTTAAGCTTGGATGGCCACAGGACAGGTTGACACTAATGGATATGGTAATTCAAATGTTATCTCCCTATGCCAAGGCGAGCCATATGCTCATGGTAAACTAGCGCTCCAACTGGCAATGTCTCCCCTTTTATGGCCTATTAAGGGCCAAAGTGTAGATCACAGTCAGGCCAAACAGAACATGAATCACTCAGCTCGCTCTGATCGAAGTCACGAGCATTATTCTCTTGACCGCACAGGTCAGGACGCCGTCTGACTGATAACACAAGTAAACAAACCAGCTGAAGTGATAAGCTGGGGAGAAATACGAAATTAGACAACAGCTGGGTCATAATACTTGTTGGTACTAGTTCAGCACTCTCTCCGCCGTTCATACATCAGTCATGTCTGCTAAAGCCGTAAACTGTGACAAACTGACAGGCCAAAGCCAAGATGATGTTTTGAGTCTATTACAGGTGGTTAGACTAGTCCGGGCCTGCCTGGGTGATTTGCTCATCTTGGTCAAGGTTAAAACAGGTAACAAAGGAGCTGGTGCTCTGCTAGCCATTAGGGGTCATTACCTCAGACAATTACAGTCCATATTAAAGCCTTTCCTTTACCACGTTGGCAGGTCTGAAGGATTGCCTCGACTAAGTGCTCAGGATGGGTTTTACCTGGTGAGAATGTCATCTAAGAGGTGGCAGATCAGTCGGCACGCTGCAAAAATGTCCACACCAGCACGAGATAATTCAGTCATAATCAACACGCCTTTCATGCTTAAACAAGTGAAACTGCACGGTAAACAACTAGAATCACCCCTCTCTACTAGGATGGAGGATTCACTTGTTTAATATAAATTTCAGGACTGCTTTGCTTCTTAGGAATGACCTTTCTCGCAGCGGCGAATCCGAACCACATCACTAATGCATTAGACAACGCAGGAAAGTAATTTCTTACTGTTTAAAATGAAAATTAATGTGATGATTCACCAGAGGGGCTTTAGTATTCTCATCACACTGTTGAGCCTGTGTGAGACAAGCATACATCCTGGACCGAGGGTGAAACGAGTGGAGCCAGGCGACGGGCTGTAGATGGTAGGATAAAAGCGGTGGGGGATGTCAGCGTGAGGTCGTGGACCTACATCAGAGCCCTGTAAACACAGGACCACGCTCTGTACGGCTAAATAAACCATCCATCAGGTGAAATCACCTCTGTTTAGACACATACTGCTGTACCAGGAGCCTATATGCATGCATGTTTACATACATGTAGCATATATATGTTCCTAAACCCTCTGCAGTAAGTATCCTACTTATAGTGCAGCTTTAGTAAACACAGCTCTGAGCTCACAGGCAGAGAAAGCTCTTGTAAATCTCTGCATAAAGTAACCATCCTCTGACGTAAAGCTGCTCACAGCTACCAGCTCTCTACAGAAGAGGGAGAACAACTAATATTCTTTGCTGAGCTGGCTGCTGATCAAAGGTGGGTAAACTCCCGAAGCAATAAACAGGTTATGAAATAAGACCAGCTTAATGCAATCTCCTTTTTTACAGGGAAGCAGAAACATTATTGCTCCTGTTATCATTAACCAAAACAATTTGTTTTATTGTAGCTTCGAGCCCAGCTGGTCCAGATATACAGTATCTGTCGCTGTCCATATCAGACTTACGGCACAGATAGAGGAGAGAAATCTGAGCCGGACTGTCTGCTCAGCATCTTGAGAGCAGCGATGATGGGTGAGACAGCTGGTGAGGAGCCAGGCGTGCACACACAGACTCGCATGGAAACTTTACTCATCTCCAGAGCCACCGGTTCTGCATGTCTGAGGCCACTCTGTGCAAGCGGCAGACTCTCAGAAGAAATCTGCAGAAGAAGCACAGGAAGGCAACAACGTGCACATACAGTATGAGCTTCATGCAGACGCACATGAAAGCAACACTTCTATTTGTACATGTGTCATTTGGTTAAAGCTGATCCTCTTTTATACATCAGACCACAGATGTGGAATAATCATGACAGCAAACAATCAAACCTGGGTGTATAATCGCCAAGACTGACCATTAGTGGCGAGCGGTGATGTGTGTCTGTGTGTTTGTGGGAACATGGGCCTTTTTTTGAGGGTGAAAAACAAGGGCACACTGAACACATTATGCAGAGCACAGCTCACAAACAGGTTTAACACCTGCAATGAGTGTGTTTCCACACACCTTTCCTTGTCACCTTGCCTCATTTTCAGCAGATGCTCGGTCAGTGCACAATCCATGACCTAGTTTCTGTCACCAAACTGTGTCACAGGTGAACATGCAATTCACTGGAGTATACATAATGTTGTGTGGAACCTGTATGAGGTTTGTGTCTTTGTCTCAGACTCCTTTTCATTTCAAGTAGAAACAGATTTTGACTTCTATAAAGCTTACTCTGAGAGGAGCCCGAACGACAGAGGTGAGATTAGATTTCACCGCTGAATTATCACAAGAAATTAGCTGGGAGCCGTTATCAACCTGTAATCCAGAACAGGTGCTCCACAGAGCGCTCGAGCGGCACTGTGTTTACCTGGGAAAGCTAAATAAACGCAACAACAAAGACTGACCTGTGCTAACTGCAGGAAAAACACCTAAACCAGTTCCTCTAGTCACGCGGACGCAGAGGCACGTGAGCTAATTCGACTGCTGCAGAAAAGCCACCGACATAATCTTTGCAGAACAAACTCCTTTGTCTGGTTCTGCAAAGCCTTTTCACTGAGGAATGTGGTTTATAAAGACTGATAACACAGAAACAAGTTAACGCGGACACCGAAAGGCAACTCATCCACAGGGCATGGCAAGACTTGGTTAAGCGCTAGCAGCTGTGCCACATGTGCACCGCTTTTACCGACATGATTAAATTAAGGCCCCTGCCAACCTCGTTATTATCCCATCCATATAGGGAGGCTCAAGAATGCCAATGAGGAGCGCGCTCATTATGCAGTCGTCATGCACTGTGCCCAGAAAGAAACAAGCACTTTCTCACGATTACAGACTGTAAATCAACAGCATATTCCAGCCGACAGGCTTCTTCTGTCACTCTGAAAAATTGCAGGACAGTCTTTAATTTTTATTCTAGAAAATAAATTCCTCAACCAATTGAATTACTGCTCACAGGCAGACGCGACAGGCCAGTGATGTCCCTTAGGAGGGACTGGTGGAATCGACAGGCAGATGCTCTGACCAGCGGAGGTCAGGGGAGGTCAAGCTGTTCCATTATGAGAGGACAAGGGTGGTATTTATTCACAGCCTTCTCCTCCTAAGCAGGGGTGGGCTTAGAGGGAATAGAGATGGATACTTAACCCTTAAGGCATAAAGCTGACTACAATTCATCCCCTGTTTCTCTCATTACTGGTGGAGATACAGCAACTGTTCCACTGACATCCACGGAGTGGAAGGTATGGAAAAAAAAAGAGGAGAAAAGGGGCAAAGAAAGTTGCTGGAGGAAGCGAGAAATTCACAGATTATCCGAGTCCTGAGTGATCAAGAGAACACGCTGCCATCCAGGCTGGATAATAACAAACGAATAGGGAATGGGGTGTTCTGACAGTACACACCGACAAGACTCATGCAGTGCAACCCACTTTAAACAACAATAATGACCACAGAGGCATATGGTGGTTTAAACAATCTAACCTGATCTGACTTGTCTGCAGAGTCTGTTTTGTCTCAGACTACATCAAAGTGGCTCTGATGTACCCCTGCACACAGCATATAGAAGATGATAGTGAGATTTTTTTGTGGTAATACGTGAATGTGTCTTGGCCTTGGACTCCTGTGGCTACCCAAAGCGTACTGCATGGCTTGCCAAAAAGGCCAGACATTAAGTTTGATGATATGGATGCTGGTAAAAGATCGGAAAGAATGAGTGCAGTCTTCCAGCTTGTTAAAATACTTGCTGGCTTTAAAAAAAAGCCTGTGGCACTGTATGATAGCATGATTAGCGAAAGCAGCAGGCATGTCTGGGACCAAACATGAACACTTAAACAACCCCCTTTAGACACAGACACACACACACACCCACACACACACATCATCATCCTCATCATCATTTCAGAAAGCTGCCCACTGACTAATGGCTTACTTTCTCTTAGGCTACACTTAAGGGCCAATAAAAAAACAAAAGGCTTGTGTAAATTAAGGTTTCCACGTCTTAATTCAAAATTTCATCAGCTAAGGGACAAATGAACAAACGATTCATGGAGTTAAAGGAAAAAACACCAACAGAAATGATGCATGAGGCTAATAATACAACATGTCTGTGTAAGCACAGCGTTCACTCAGCTCCCCGAACTGTAAAAGTCATCTTAACTGTCAGGAAACCCCAGTTCCTGGCATTTCTCAACATTGTTATTATTAGTTTAAGCCTAGGCATGCCAGCATGAACCTATGCACTGTATTATATTATTATTAGTATAAAAAAAGGCAACCACGAGTTTCCAGTGAGGCCGATTTCTCCACGCGAGCAGACCACAGGGCTCGCCGCTGGAGACAAAACCACTCGCTCGCACACACAGAAAATTACTACTGAGGAGCAGGACAAGCGCCTAAAGAGACAAGGATGGTTTTCAAAATAACTGCAAGAAAATGTCACAGTTATTAAAGTCATTCTTTTACAGTTGGAATCTTTGCCAAACAGAAACAGGCGTTTGGACTGGAGAAATTGGCAATCCCCGATGAAAAACTGTCACGCTGTATCCAAGGCAGAGCACAGACAGGCCAAAAACCTCAGGCACCTCAGGCAAAAGACGTGGAATTAAGCTTTCTAATACTTGTTTGTATTGACAGGGAAGATGAATTGCAATAACCTAGACACCAAAGTGTATCCAGTGCATGTCAGTGGGTTGAGTGACACAACACATTAGTCACCAGTCAGGGCGTGCTCCTTGGATCGCTAACCTCACGAGACTGTGAATAAATGATTTCACCCTCCAAAGGGGAAATGATTTATAATGAATGACTTCACCGCTGTACGCATTCACTTTACACCAGATCCTGTCACATGTGAGGCGAATATCAATGAGTATAAAAAAAAAAAAGGGGCAGTGGATGTAACATCTCAAAGAGAGGTGGGGTGTTTTTCTTTGATTAGGTAGCAGCATTCCTACCATGAAAGCAGATGAGGTCGAGATCAAAACTCTCACCCTGTTAAAGCCAACAGGCGGTTCACACACAGCTACTCCATCAACATGTACGATGAGGGCTTTGAGACAGTTATGCTGTCAAACACAGAGTTCTTGTTATTCAGCTTGAAAGTATGCAAGACGAGGAGCTGCTATTCAACATGTGCGCCACAGTGGGCCCAAATACTTCAGCAGTGATTTTCTCATGTGCACAAAACTTGCAGTTGTGAGTCAGTTGTTCCCCTTTTACCACAAAGCGCCAGTCTAAACTGTAGACACTGCACGCTCACAACATCCAGGGAGACCCATCTGGAAAAGCCAACAATGGTCCTGTTGAGTGGGTCTGTCCCTGAGGAGGTTTGAGGGGTGAGTGAGATGACCCGTAATGTCCTTGCCATGGCCGTTGCAAGTGTCATGGCTTGAAAGACACAGAGAAAGGTGAGCTCGCAAAGCTGAACCAAAGGCCAACTCGTGGCCATCTGAAGGCTGCTTTAATATTGCAGTATTTAGAATATCTAGTTTTTTGTTTTTTTCATTTTATGGGCAAAAAGTGTTTTCATAATTACACCAGGAAGCTGTGGTTACAGTGACGTTTACCCTTTAAAGGAATAGTTCAACATTTTGAGAAATACACTTTGGCTTTCATGCCTGGAGTTAGATGAGAAGACTGGTACCACTCCACTCCTTTCAACAGCTTAACAGCAAATCTGTCTACCAGCACCCCAACAACTCGCTGTAGTGTTGACCCTCTGATAACCTTTTCCTGGATCAAAGTAGTAGCATTTGGACAGAGGATCCAGGAGCAGATCAGTCTATAAACCAAGAGGTTCACTTTGTTGGCCCTGGCACCTTCAATACCATTAGGATCGAGCTGCAGACAAATTAGGAGTCAGCTTCTCCAATGGTAGTTGAATGTCAAACACCATTAATAGCCTCTGGTATCCCCTATACACACAGCACACACACGTGTCTGCTGTGCTTACAACAGCCTGGTGAACTGGTTTTCCTCCTTCTCCACTCCAGTATTCCACCATCAGGTGCAAATGTAGTAACAATGCATTGAGCTTCTGTGAGGGGCAAGTTTTAATAATCCTCTGACATGAATGCGAACCCACTTTGACGAGACAACTAAAACTTTCAAGAAGCGGCATTTATGAGAGTCTGGTGGTATGTGCTGTAACACTGTGTGAGGAAGAAGGCTTTTAATATTGCAGGACTGTCCCGGGTTGCAACAAGCTGAGCAGCAACCTGCACTCTGCGTAATCTGCTTGATTTAGCATCAGCCCACAGAGGAACCTGCCAACGATGAGACTGACCTTCTTGACTTTGTATAAATGCTGTGCCCTTGTGCATTTTGTTGGGGGTGAGTTGATGCCATGTTCGGTGGCAAAAGTGTGCCAGAGCCAGGAAGCAACGAGTAGAAGGACACAGTTTAGCTCCTAAAGGTACAAAGTGGAAAAACCCTGCTTTTCTCCTCTGGTTTGTGTGAGGCTTGCTGGGTAGAAAAGTCTAGACGGGCCTTTGCACCTGCCTTTGCACCTGTACCAATCAACTGTGAAAACCACCCAGGCCATGTACTCCACAGTCAGGGTGGCATGGAGAGCGAGCCAAGCAGTGTGAGCAAGTTGTTCCCCCCGGGCCAGAGAGAGCAAAGCCTGGGTTAAACCGTCCTTATGTAAGAGCCGAGCAGAGATCCTGTCTTAGGCGCCAGCCGAGAAGAGAAAAGTGAAGTTGGAAGTTTCTGGGTGATGAGGAAACCCAAGTCGACCATAGTGAGAAATGGAGAGGGGTTAGTCAATCTTCAGGCATCCAGAGGGTGCCGTAAAAATAAGCAAGCCCACACACAGGCTCTCCTCCTGCAGCCTGGCCGACACAGCACTTGGCTTCTGCCTTCCAGTGAGAATGTGACGCATATTATACCATTTGCTGCTATTTCACAAAGGCATAGACTCCAAGAAACTGACTCAATAACCCCTACAACTACTGTTTCTTTGCTCTTAACTTGACACGCTTCACAATGAGTTCCCTCACTCACACATCCTTTTCTTCTGACAGCTGAGGCCTGTCAGCTAAATAAGCCTTGATGAAGATATTGCCCCAGGAAACAGGTTATTTGGATACATTTACCTCTTTGGAGAAAAGGATTTTCAAGAAAGCTTTAATTGAGCATATTCACTGAGTGGATGCCAGGACTGCCAGTGACCTAAAGCAATCAGGACCCTGTCTCTGTTTACACTGGCCGGACGCCAAATGACTGAACCAACATGACAAGGCCTGGAGACTGAGAAGTGGAGAAAAGAGCTTATCTTGCTCGGAGATCAAACCACCGACTGCTAAAGAGGGGAGGGGGCTGGACAGGGGAAGGAGTGCTAATGAGCCTGAAAATGTTCCTCAACATAACACGAATACAACGGCTGCCAAAGACCCTCCAAAGCACTTCACGTCTGTCACAAAGCCCAGGAAGCTGTGCAGATAAGGGCACGTCATGTCTCATGCAGTTCAGTGGAGCGAGATACTGAGCAAGCAAACGAAGGGAAACAACATCAATACCTTGTGAGACTGCAGAGTTATAGCAATTTTGTGTTGTGATGAGCGATATACGTGTGCTTTAAAGGTAGACTATGATGAATGGATGAGTGGACTAGTTGGATCCATGTGCGGTCAGTGATGGATTTGTGCACATCACAACTCTCTTTCCCGTCTGCTCTTTATAACTTTGTGGTACAAAGATTTATCACTGTTCATCTTTCAGAAGGATCATGTCGTGATGGGATCAGGCTACTGTTAGGCAGAAATTTGTTATCTAAATTAACTACACAAAGCAAAGAGATCTGACACAATTAACACAGCGCAGTTCAAAGAGATGAACACAGCTTTGATTATTTAACAGATGATTCTGAATATATTAGCGGAATCAATTGCCTGGCTTGAGGTGCTGCAGAAAATAATCGGAGGAGGAGGATGGGCTTCCCAGCTTTCATCAGAAACAATGCGATAGTCAATCTCCACCCACGGATGAGCAGGTGGGATGTGCTGGGGTAAATGTGTACCCAGAACTGGCTCCATCCATCATGGGAGCAATACAAGACACGGGGCACCAACTGAACATCCAGACACTGAGCACTTTGGCCTGTAGCACCAGCTGTGTTTGCCTTTCCTATAGGGCAAGGATAGTAAGTGAGACCTTATGGCTACTGGACCAAGGGCAGTAGGACAGATCAATCACAATTTCTATTGTTATGAGGATTGACCAGTAAGCCGGTTTACACACAATGAGAGGGGGTGCAGAACGGGGTAATTCCATACAAAAAGGGCTGAAGAACGCGCAAACATGTGGCGTCTGTTGGAGAAGGTATAAGAAACAGAAATACCACGTAGACACAGACGACTGAACACAGCAGAGACATGATGCAACTTGACTGTTTCCAGGGTGAATTCATAATCAAAAGGTTTGAATTTACACAGCACAAATGTGCTGAAAGAATATGCTTTGAGCATAAAAGATCAGAAACACACAGCTCCTCCACAGCAGCTGGAGTATCAAGATATCAAGTGTCCCACGTGGATCAATACACCAGCAAATAGCTTCTGCACCCAATATCCCTTGTCCTCTCCACCTCATTGTTCATACATTTTGATTATCAAACTACTTCTTGTATATCCACGGCTTGTAAATCACTTGGCCGGGTTCAAAGTGCTGAGACAGCACCTCTTCCCGACTGAAATATTGTATGCTGTCTGGTAATCTCACAGGAATTACATGCACTGCTACTCAGCCGCTGCCACAGGGGCTTTTTGCCTCACGTGCACCATTCGCCACATGATTTATAGGACCATCAATATAGGAATGGTAATAGCATGTCTCGCAGTTAGTTCTTTGGGGTTAATGAAAGTCTTGATCACAAGTCGAGTCGTCTGGCACTGTTTCTGAGCTACCCCACTCCCTTCTTCACCAACCCCCCCGACCATCTGCACGGTAACTCTTAATCCAATACCTCCTTTGATACATCGTTAAAGTGCCCTTCACCATTTAATCTTCATTTTCTTTGCGATCCTTCCAGGCCATTTTTTAACAGGTGACCCAGAAGGAGCGCAATTCAATTTAGACCCGTGCATTAATCTCCTCAAAGGTCCAGGAGATGTGGCGGAGGAGCACGAATGGGCGCATCGGTTCAACTGGATGAGACCACGTCGCTCTGCTGAGCTGGACAGAAGGTTCCTGTTTGTGCAGCAGAGCAGAGGATCTTGTGTTGGAGCTGATACACAAAGTGCAGCTGACTGAACAAATCCCTCAAAGTGGATGCCTGTGTGTGTGTGTGTGTGTGTGTGTGTGTGTGTGTGTGTGTGTGTGTGTGTGTGTGTGTGTGTGCGTGTGTGTCCACCAGCCGAGTGGCCACAGCAAAACAAGTTAAATTCAAAATCACTGAATTATGCAGCACAAAGGCACAAAGCATCTTTTTTCGGCTGTCTTTTCAGTCACAGGGTCCGGTTATTATTTCGCCCAAACTGCCACTAAAAAGCAGGACGGGTAATGTCGCTGCCATGTTGGTGATAGCTCTTCGACCTAGATGTGTGCACCCGGAAGGGGTCAAAGTCAGCCACGTGTCTTTTGGTTGGCGTCTCAGTGAGTGTGGTAGCAAATGAGAGGTCCCAGCCAAAAGGCTGTCAATGCCAGCTTTTAGTTCACCTGCTTTTTATAGCAACCACTCCAGACGCTGCTGGCTGTACACTACCAGCAAACACTTTGAAAGCCAAATATAATCTCAACCACAGAAGCAAGAAATAGAAACATACAGGCCACCATTACGCTTGCCTGACTGTCTGCACTGAAACGGAAGCCCTGAAAGGACATTTCATTGTGAAACGGACAAAAAGAGACATTTTTTGTTAATCTCTATTTGATCCGCTTCAAATCCCTTCGTCTTAAAGGTGCACCGGTCTCATGGAGCCCCTGCGGTTTCCCCCTGCAGTGCCTCTCTACCTAGAGACAGTGAAAGGCCTTCATCCCCATGTGACAATAAGCACAGATGTTAAGTCACATGCACGCCACCTTATATGGAGAAAAATGTGCAGGGGAGAAGACATGAAACATTGGCGTTTCTCGGCCAGTGTGCTAGCACTTCAGAATTAACGACGACAGGCACTCACACACAGCCGTCCAAATGGCCTGCAGAGCGGAGAACAATTCCAAGTTTCCCACTCTCCGAAAGTTCAAATAACGGGAAGAGTCATTTTTCCACAACAGACAAATGTACATAATACATTATGCCACAAAGTTACACACTGTTTATCAACTGACTTCAAAACAGATTGTTTCACGAGGGAACTTCCTGTGGTAATGATGTCATCGTTTCATGGTATTACAGCGCCCATCAACTTAAATTAGACGAGAGATGAGCTGTAGATGCCTGTTAAGCAACTCTGTGCCACCCAGGAGAGGGGGTAGCATTACATTTCCCTTTTGTCATCGGTAAACATCTCTGACAACTGACAGTGCTGCCAGCTGAAAGGCATAACTCGCAACTCGTGTCACAAAGGGAAAGAGTGAACAAGCGAGACGCTCACGTTTTCCACTGAAAGGAAATTACAGGTCACACTCAATCAGCATCACCCTGGTACGAGACCCCGTCCCAACCCGGGGAAAAACAGAATAGTAAAAACATAATGTTCCTCGTGGTTGAGGATTGCTTTGCCGCAAAAATGTGGACCACAAAGGCAAAAACATGCATGTGGTGGTGGTGGTGCCACGGCTTCTGACCCGGCGATTTCCCGACTGATCTCTAAGAGAAGAAAACATTGCGCACACATGAGAACAACAGCAATTATGTAAGTAAATAACGATTTCTGTATAGTCCATTAAACAGGCAGGGGAGGGCTGAAAGGCCGGATGAAATATAAACCAATCACACAGCATGTTCCCCCTCCAGAAAAATAAACGGAAGACATTCTTTTCTCTTGCGCTCATGTTGGGCTCAGCCTAATTCCTGGTTAAAAATGATCCAAGTAAATGATTAGCAGGCGTTTAGAGTGCACCCGCTCACCTAATCCATCGTTCAATAGTCATTAATCACATTAATTACCATTAATATATCACATTTCCTCAAGACTGAACTTCACCGAGATACAGCTGTAAGATTATTGGACAGCCAAGAGCCTTCAGACAGATCAATGACCAGGCCAGCCAGCCTCTGCACGTCAAACATTAGCCTGTGTTTTTGTTATCATAACCCTCCTCAGCAGCATGCAAAGTTAGCAGGACACACCTTTCCATGTGGGTTTCCATGACAGGTGGCCCACCATCCCAAAAGGCATGCCGGACCCTTGCCTCCTGCTCCTTGGGTCTGTTTGCTCTGTTTGCCCCTTCACTCCAGGGGTCCCGGGGCCCTTTTGTTACCCTTGTATGAGGCTAGTGAGCCCTTCCACCCCAGCACACGGCCAAACAACAATACAAGCTGTGGGTAAATCACAGCCAAACACAACAGCAGCAACATACCCAAGAATTTAGTGGAATGGCCCATGCTCCCAAACTCTCAGTTCATAAATCAGAAGGAAGAAAGAGAAGCAATAAGCAGGCTCTCTGACACTGCTGTGGGCTACACCTTCAACATCTGAACACTCCAGTGATCTATTGTGCAAATGGAATGACACCCACATACCTTTGGTAGGGAGTTTTAATTAGTTCCCAAGGCTGAGCATTCTGACGGGATGCAATCTATTTTATTTATCATACCAAATTAGGTTCGCTTTGCGCAAAAGACTTGAAGGATAATGAGGAGGCTGACAGTTTGATCTGATAATTAGAAAGATAAAGGGAGAGGTCATCTTCTGTGTCTCCACGACAATACACGCGGATGAATAACGCGTTTTAATACAGGGGCCCATGTTGATCTCTCACAGTAAAACGCGTTTCGCCATGAAATTATTCTAATCACGACAATCACATGTTTTTTTTGCAGGGAGATGATTTCAGTCACAGCTGCTGCAGCAAGATTTACAACTGACAGAGCAAAGGGAAGTCACCGGTGAAACGACCGCCGCTTCTTACACACACACAACAAACACAAACTTTTCACACACAAACTTTGCGCGAATGTCTTGTTTAAAGATGCGTTTAGGTGCCGCAGCGGACAAAGCGCGCAGGCAGGAGTGAGCGCAGACCTTTAAAACCAGCCTGTAAAATAAGTTCGCTCGCAACTTACCGGCTACTGTTTCCTCTGGTAAAACATACTTCTCGCAGTACTCGCGTCTTTCCCTCTGCGGACTGTGACGGTGTTGCATTTAATAGAAACAGAAAAATCGGGTTTTCCTGGAGCGCACTTCACGAATCCTCCGTTCCCAGACCAAATGTTCTTGGGACGGAGCGCCAGGAGACCGCGGGCTCCTCCCAGACAATGTGGGGTTAAACTCCTCCTTCCCACGGACACACAGAGGGGGGGATGGCGGTGCTCCGCGGTACAACATGGAATAAAGGGGATTCATGGGAAGTCTATCTGCATCTGTGATAAAACAATCGCAAATTAGAGGGGTTCCCAAACAGCGGTTCGTGGACCTTTAGAGGTCCCTCGTTGAGATGCCAGGGTCGTCGGTGAAATCAAATATTTTAATTATATGATTGTTTCACTTGATTAACAGGCTTGATATTTTTAATAGAAAACTTGCTTTTTAAAGTGAAGCTGTGGGGTTTGAAAGATGTATAGGAGGGTATCCAGTTGCATTGTGGGAAATGCAGTGATTTTGGACGAGCATATCTTGGCATCTATTTCTTTGACCTTAGCCTTTCTTTTATAAGTCTGTCACTTGTGAGTGCCCCCTACTTTGTGGAGGTTCAAAACCGAGGCTCCCCCTTTATAACAATCAAGGCGTAGATTAAGCCGAAGCGAACAGTGAACGCGCAGATGTGTTCATACTACACTGGATGTCTGCTACACGGACGTCTTCATACATATTTGTAGGTGCATATCTAGATGGTCCATGCAGGTCCTCATGGATGTGGGCAGATGATCCTCAGAGACACAGATGTGGATACATCAAGCTTTACAATGTTCTCTATGGCATCACAGGTTACACTGCACCAAATAAGGTGTGGCATTTTCATTATGAATGCAGAAGGGTTTGACTACACTTCTTCACTTATCACAAGTTTTCACACAAACAATATCTACTGGTGAGTTTTTGATCAGATTTTACCATTTCACCCACTGCACACGCCTCTAAATCAGGCTTAATTTCTTGGGACAAACTAACTGAATTTAGATTTGCAGTCCTATGAGGATCTATTTTGCAGCCCTTGACCTGAATCGTTTCCTGCCCTCAGGTTCTCAGCCAGCTGCTTTAACTCAGAAAGGTGATCAAGGTGAGCATATTTTGCATAACAACCCTGCCCATCACATGGAGGTATGAACTGTCAAGCAGCCTGATAGCGAACAGGTTTGGTCTCCTCAGACAATCGAACACCATGACAGTAAAGAGAACTGTCATTGTTGTTCTTAGACCCAAACTTAGGTGTTCATTCCTCTCGATCATTCTCAGTTACAGTCAGCATCTAAATACCTCCACCCCAGATAAGACAGCTGTGATGGCCCGGCCTTCTCTCCTGCAATCTCCCTCACAATGCTCATAAATCCAGTCGTGTGTTTCGTAATGTGGCCCTTTGGCCAGGCGTGGTGGCCCAGCCAGTCCCATCAAATCTGCATATCAGTCTCTTTACAGCTGCTACAGTGGGGTCAGAATGGAGATGCCTATCTCTCTGCTGCCCATTGAAGCTGCAGATACTCAACTGCTTTGCTTCTTTCAAAGTACGTCAATTTAGATCTGTCCACACAACAAGCAGCCCCTCCTTCACCTGTATTTAGCCACAGGGCATTCAGCTCCAGTTAGGCAAATATATTGTCAACATATGTTTTTATGCATCTTGAGAGTGTCAAAGGATACAGACAAAAAGTGGAGATGTGTTGAAGCTGAAACCTTTGTTCTTGAGTGATTCAAACACTGACATAACCCAGGTTTCAGATCCTCTCATTGGTCCACAAGAACCATTACGTTAACCATGATTACTGCAATAATCCACTGAGCGAATGTCATTAGTGTTACCAGAGGCATGCTGCAGATCCCCACACAGTATGCAATGTGGTTCAGTGCAGCATTCTGGATATATTCTGGCCAATAGAAGCTCTCGGTGTCATCTGGCAGCTTTCAGGAGCTGCGGTCACTCTGCATCTAATGAAAGATAATTGGCTGTGACGGACATCCTGACACCCATCAGCACTTTCTGTCTGTCTGTCTGTCGGTCTGACGCGAGATAACAACCCTGCACAGGCCTTTCCCACGAGCTCACAGAAGAACTGGTCGAGGACCAGTGATGACTGAAATATCAGTATTTGCCAGTTTATTGCTTTAAAACACAACAGGGAGCAGAAAAACAGTGAGCTCAGCTAGCATTTTTTTTTTTCTGCTGACGCAAAACAAATTTTCTAAAGACAGGCCAGCAGGTATGGGCTCACACACGTACACACACTATCAACACCTCAGCGCCTCCTCAGCCATTCTGACTGGACCCACTTTGCTGTGCCATTAATGCCACTCTAATAGGGTCGTCATAATAATTCTGTGTGTGTGAGTGTGTGTTGTTGTATGTGAGAATAGGGGAGGGGGCGGCAGATCCCCTGCTAAGTGATTTTCTCACTCCTCTCACTGCTGCCCATTCTACAGTGTGATTCAGCCATTATTACCACTGTATGAGGGCTGGCCTGTTCTGAGTCCACATAATATTACCACGCTCATTTGTCATGTAGCTTTTAATGGCTTACTGAAAAGAGAAACGTGTATTGTGCAGTTGTTTCAAAGGCCGGCAGGCTGGTGTGGAAGGTCTGTCAAGAAGGGAGGATGGTTTTTGTGCGAGGAAGGAGTAGTCATAAGGTGTGTGTGTGTGTCTGTGAGACAAGGGAGGGCTATAATCAGATACACTCACGCCACACCCTCAAACATCTCCTTGCTTGTTTCTAAATACAGAAGCCGACATTAAAGCATCCACGACCACAAAGAGGCGACTGCTGCAGCTCACACAATAGACAAAGGAAATCTTTATGCAGACAGAAGGCGATAAGGTATGAGAAAACATGACATTTCGGAAAGGCTTTTAATTGAACGCGACAGATCTGATCCAAGCGATAGCTTGCACACACCCGAGGGCTGAGCTAATGAGAAATCAATGACGACAGGGAGTGAACTGCATGTCACAGCAGCCAGCCTCTCACGCCAGTGTTCTTCAGGTCTTTAAAGGACAAAAGCAGCACTTAGAGCCCCTGATTTACCTTCCTGAGCATGTGATTTCATTAGTATTAAAAACCTCGGGACTTGTCTCACACAGTGGCTTTTTGAATGAATTCCTTGAACTGTAGATCCATGAAAATTACTCAGCAGCAACAGTTTAATTTTGTGCAGAAATAAATCCAGCAGTGGGAGTTATAGCTGATGGCTGATGGAGCACGTAGATGCTTGATAGAGCGGCCTTCGCATGCTATCAGAGGACATATAAACCTGTATGGATGTACTGAAGTGAGAACCCACATATGTGATGGATCTGTCTCCCACACGTTGCATCATCTGTCTGTCTGTCTGCCTGTCTGCCACACGGACATGTCATTACTGAGAGGAGAGAGAGCAGCACAAAGCAGGTTGGGGGGCTCAGTGTGCCTGAGCTGTTGATTACTTGAATCCTATGTGAAAAAACTATCACAAGGGTGTGACAGCCTGAGGAGTTGAATTAGGTTTTTGTGACCCTCTGTGTGGAGAAAGGATTGAGACAGCCATTTGATGAATAGGAGGATGGGGCTATAAAACAAAGATAGAGCTAAAAAAAAATAGCCGAGTGAGGCTGCACCTGTGGAAAATAAAGTCTGGTTTGGAAAATAAAAGAGCACATTTGCAGCTGAGGACAATGTGTCTCAGAAGCTTAATGTATATACCACCATTTTCTCTCTCCGGCTGATTTCCTGTTTCCAGCCACTTTCAATCACTACCCTCAAATGAATCATTTCAAGGTAAGCTCTCTGAGGTTGTTCGAGGATATCCACACCTCTCTCACAAATCAAGTCGGGATTATCAAGACAATGTCGAGGTATCAATCAGTCATCGTGGTCATTTCTGAAGAGAAATCCCAAACAAGTTCAGAGTGGATGATCCCAGATTGAGCAGGATCGCTTCAAGAGGTTCACACAAGAAGCTAAGGAGAAGCTGCCAAACTGGTTTCCAAAATGTGCTGCATCAATTAATAAAAGAAATGTAGCTCCAAAAGCCCCCTAATGGATCGCAAGATAAATCTGAGGCATCAGGCAACAAAGCAGACACTTTTCAGCCACACAGTATTTGGAAATTTTCAGATTTTCCATGAATCTTTCTCGTGGGTCCTGGTAGCTCACCTGGTCGAGCGTGCGCCCTGTTTGAAGGCGGAGTCAGAGGCCCTTTGCTGCGTGTCATTCCCTCTCTCTCCCCTGCCTTTCCTCTCTCTTCAGCTGCTGCTATGAAAACAAAAAAAAAAGAAAATTACAAAAACATCTTTTCCTGTTACCCGTAGAAATTAAGTCTGACAATCTAAAATCTGATTCATTTGAACCAGTTGCAACCAAACGATAAATGCAACCTGTGTCGAGGGTGACACTATCCCACAACACCTTGCAGGCAATACTTGCATGCCACAATTCACTTGGTTCTTCAATCATTTGGCTGCTTCTGGATGAATGTCTTTTTTTTTTTTTACTTCATGCAGTACAGGAGCCTGGATGGACATTAATCGTGCAAATACCATTAACTTCATATACACACACAGTTTATGCAGTTTATGGTATAACCCAATGCTTGCTCGCTCATATCAGCTTTGTGGATACATATGAGCATCTGCTGTGTGAAATAGTGAAATCTGTTCCATAGTTCCTTTAAATCTCTTAAGGCTACAGTGCAACACAAAGAAAAGTCAGTGAACAACAGTCTTCTCTTCATCCCTTTAAGCCCCTGTGTTTTATCTGCACTGAATTTCAAGCAGTTCCTCTCAGGCAGCATTGCCTTCCTACATTTGCTCGAAAAATTCTAGCCGCCTGGATTTTCTATGTGGCTATTACGGAGTGAAATTGCAGTGACTGACAAGAAAATTGCTTTTCTTGAAAAAAAAAAAAAAAAAACATGTTTGTCTTCCCACCAGGCCGTGTCAAGCCTGGCACGCAGCGGCACCGTGCCGCATCCAAACATGGACCGAGAAAATATGACTGATGGACGGCTCAGCGTGCGGTCAGCATGACATCAAACCTCCATCTGAAAATGCACCCAAGAAAACACACGAGTGCCCATTTTTACATCTTCTTTAACTGAATGTAGGGCAGATTTGACAATGACAAAGTTGAGAGTATGTAAGTAGCCAAATATGTCCCACATGAGAGAGGAGAGGGTATAAATGA
Source organism: Chaetodon auriga (assembly GCF_051107435.1). Taxonomy (NCBI): domain Eukaryota; kingdom Metazoa; phylum Chordata; class Actinopteri; order Chaetodontiformes; family Chaetodontidae; genus Chaetodon; species Chaetodon auriga. Next base: position 16,881,745 of record NC_135087.1, on the reverse strand, counting down.
TTGAGTGACTGTGGGGGAGATTACTTTATGAGAGAAAGATCAGGACTGGACAAGCCTCGTCTTTTATAGACTCACAGAAAGAGAATAAGGAAGCAGACTGTAGCTCCGGGCCCGAGTGACAATTTAAGCTGCTTCAAATCTCTTCATTCCTGGTCAAATGACTGCAACCGCAGCCATGCAGCCAGAGGCCAGAGGAGGGGACACTTGATTGAGTTATCGTAAGCTAAAATTGAGTCAAATGAGAATAACATATTACAGACCAACAAAGGTACATTGAAAATCAAAAGCTCTATTCAGTAAAAAATGGCAAAGGCTGATTCCAATGAGCCAAATGCAATCATTCACTCCGAAGCGTCATGTGATTTGTGCTGGCTAAACTCCCCTCATTCTAATTCAATAAGGGCAACAGACTGAACTGAAAACAAGCCGTGCAATTTAACTCAGAGCAGAAAGTTGAAGGCTGGGAAAAACAGACGTGTTAATCACATTTTTTAATTGCAACAACACTCAACCACACAATTAACGCAGCTACGACGGCGATATTGCTGGCCAGCGCGGATCCCCGGCATAATATCGGATGTGTTGGACAAGAAACGGGCTCTTATTGCTCCATTAGGACTGTGACTGTCCCTCCACCAGCTCGCTTTATGATAACATTGTCACGCCTGTTGCCTCCTCGCTTCCCGCTGAGAAACACTTTCACACCCATGTGAAGGGAGCTGAGCACAGGGCTGTTAAAATTACCTTGTTAAAATCTGCTCATTTCACTTTCTTAATTAGAAACAGTCACCCCGCTCTTTCCCACAAAATCATCGCCTACCAGGACGACGCAGAGTAACAGCGAGCACCAAGCCCACGCCGGCCGGTCGTCTGTCTGGCAGCTCAGGTTTTAAACAAAGTAGGAAATGAATGACCTGGAGCTGCTAATGGAAAGCTGATATTTCCTCCCCAAAAGTGTCTGGACTGGTTTGTTTACAGGCCCCGTGGAGGCACGGATGGCAACAATGGATTTGTTTGTGTGCTGGTGAGCTCACATTTCCAAGTTTGTGTCTGTGTTTTAGGCTGTTTTTCATGCCTCCTCTGGGACAAATTTCAGCCATTATGGCAGGTTTGACAAGCTTTCGCTTTCCCCGCGTGTTGAAGGTGTGCGCGGAGCTGGAAGTAAGAGCGAATCTCAGCAGAGTTTGGAGAGTGGTGTGGTTTTTTTTAGCCTGTTACAAAAAACTAAACCAAAAGTAGAACAGGGAGTGGGTTAAATGGTGTGTTTAACTCTAGAATAAGCCACAATCGCTAGCGTCGCTTACTACCTATTGAAGTAACCAAACATCATCAAGGCCATCATTAGCTAACGACATCGGTGTAGTAGACTGTGTCCTGGATGCTATCAAAGCTAACGCTAATGTTAGCAGCTGTGTGAATGTGTGTTTAGCAGGCTTTTACAGACAAGTCAGCTGGAACAAAATTCACCTGCTGACAGTGTTTTTTTAAACCAGCTCATGGAGCTAAAATTAGCCTAATTTGCTTCCGAGCTGATGAACTCTGCCAGCAGAAGTTGTCATTTCAGTCATACAATTAAAATTTGAACAAAACAAATTTGGAGTGTAGAATCTGCCAGGGTTGTCGCAGCAAACTGAATGTGTGACAGGTGTAGCATCGGTAGCTAACAAACATCAATTACACAATGAGAACAACTGTGGACCAGGCTGTAAAAAACAACGCGGCGAGAAAATGACAGACTTGAAATGTCACATATCAGCAGAGCTTCGAAGGCTCGGAGTTAAGGCGAGATTAGTATTTTGCCATTTCGGTCCATTTTAAAAGGCGTGCTTCGTGGACTGTGAATTCATGTGGGAGAGCTGTGAACAAAAGAAAAGCACTCAACACGTTTCCATTTTGTAGCAGCTGGTCTCCCCTGGTGTTTGTGTTTTCTGCAGCAGCCCTTTGTGTGTGTGTGTTTACCTATTAGCCTATTTAGCTAATAATAGCTAATGGATGCGTGCATGTGAGACTCTTTTCATTTGGGCTGTGAAATCGGATTAGTTCTCCTGTGTGCTGAGGTGTGTGTGTGTGTGTGTGTGTGTGTGTGTGTGTGTGTGTGTGTGTGTGTGGATGTGCGCATGCATCCTTGATTTGACAACGTGTGTGTGTGTGTGTGTGTGAGGATAACCTCTCCATAGAAAGGGCAGAGCAGCCACTCTTCAGGAGACAACATGCGGTGTGTGCTTGCATGTACAGGTAGTGGACAAAATAACAGAAACACCAACAGGGTCTCCCTTCAGAGCAGCTTTCTGTGCTGCTGATGTTCAAACCCTGGACTGCAGGCTAACAGGATGTCGGAGCTTTCTATAAGAAGGAAAGGCTCCAGGTCCTTCCATCATATACAAGTTTAATGGTGTTTAGGTTTGGTGCTTTAGGAGGTCATGGGAAGCATTTGAACTCTTACTGATGTTACCAACGGGGCGAAGTGGGCGACTGCTGTAGGGTCCAGGAACTCAAGGGACCTCAGGCTTACGACGTGTCAAATACTCTGTGCTAATTTAACTGATGTAACTAACTTAACTAATTTCTTGTTTAAAGATCTTTGTTATTTTAGTCTTGAACTTCTGAATTAAATAATTGGGTCAAGTTACGACACAGTAACCCTGGGGCCATTGCTATGTCATATTAAAAACTAATATACAAATTGCACAGAGAGTGGAAGGAATGGGGGGTTTATAGGGGCCCAGCAGCTTATTATTTTGTCCTGAGGCTCGTAGCAGGTAAATCCGTCTCATGTTCATTAGAGATGATTTCCTTTCCTGTCAGGGCCTCAGGCGTGGCCTGCGTTTGTTTTGAATAACCGTCAATTTACATGTTTTAATCAGCTGATTTATTCCTGTTGAAGAAGTTTGACTTGTGTCAGTGGATCTTTTTCAGCAGTTTGACCATTGGCAGTTTAGCTGAAGGTTACTTTACGTGTCAGCTTATACTTCCAGGACTGTTCGGACTTTAAAGCAGACAGAGCTGCGTCAATTGAACAGACGCAAGACGACTCATGTGAACGGGGAAAAACTAAGATATCTGATATTTAAAAATTCCATTCAAACAAGCCGGATAGTTTTGTGTAGATGCAAATAATTGAGCTTTTGGACTAATCTTTGCCCTGTGTTCATAGAGGTTGAACTGAACAGCAGATGAGTATATAGTTACTCAACTGAAACAGCTCCAAATACAAAGGGTGGCTACATCAGGCTAATATTAACATTTAAAAACATCGAAATCCACATCCCATATAACAGAAACCACACAGCATTCATTAAAAAGTGATTGTCAGACCTCTTTTACAGCTGACACACACCACTAATTGGTACGTTGGTTGCTTTAACTGCGTAGCTGACCTTGTAATTACGATGATGTGATGGCGACGTTGATGAAAGTCGTTTCATATGAAATGTTTCTGTTATTTTGTCCACCTCCTGTGTTTATGTGCGCTCGCTCCTACCTGCTCACTCTTGGCATGACACCAACACTATGAAAATAAGATCCAAGTTGTAATAAAGTGGAATTATCCTTTAATTGGTTTTATGTGAAGGTCAGTTCAACAGATCCACCTCTTCCTCTGCCCTCTCCGGCTCTCTGCCCCCATCCTCTGTCCACTCCCTGGCTGCCCTCTCTGCCTCCACCACTTCACCCCCAATCCTGGCACAGAACAGCCTGGTCTGCCCAGACCCACCTTTCTAACACACTCTTACTCTTAAGATGAGTGCCAGGGTCATGTTTCTCATTTTGTCCCTGGTGTGTGTAGGGGAGGAATAAGAAGAGGTAGAAAGAGAGAATGGGTGGAGGCCAAATGGGTTGGCAGAGGAGCAGACTGCGCGCTTACTCATTAGCTACAACTCCTCCTTCACCCTGTCAAACTCACTGCGCCGATCCCCTGACCGTCCTTTGCTCTCCCCACCAAGATCATCCCTGCTTCCAGATGTGAAGTTTGGTTTAGTTTGACGTCTATTTCCAGTTTCACTGCTGCATCACTTCTCCGACTCAAAGCGAACCTAAACAGCTCCACAGAGGCAGCATTCATTGCAGGGACGTGTGACATTACACACACTCCAGGCTCATCTGCGTCTCTGACGTGTCATTATTTCCGACAGCCTCCTTCTCTTCAGCGCACACTGTGCTGCAAAAGCAACATTATCCAAAGTTGAAGGAGTGACGTTTCAGCAGTGCGAAGCTGTTTTTGCTTTATTTATTAATACAGATGAAATAAAATTCCTTTATAACACAACGTAGATGGATTCAGGCTGTCTCAGATGTAACCAGACAGTAGGTCCCAACATTTAAAACAATCCTAAGTTCAGGTCTTCAACACAAAACTGGTTAAAATGAGGTAGTTTTCTTCACAGCGAGTGAAACTTTTTGACTTTTACAACATCGAACATGTAGAAGAGTGTTGTGGCTGAGCTCATGTGGTCTTTTTATAGTCGGAGAGGTGATTTCCCTCTAAAAGGGTGAATTCATTGAAGGTGAATTCCCTCCAGTTTGAAGGCTAATTTACTGCTCTCTATAGCCTCTCTGCACATGATGTAAATTAGACCTAAAAATAACCTTTGAGTTCTCTTAGAAACTGCATTTTTCGTTTAGTTAGTTGAACCAGGCTGGAGCTCCCAGCGAGAGGCTTAGTTCGCAGGAAATCTGAGCAGACGGAGACAGGCTTCACCGAGGAGTAAAGAAACCAGAGGAGGATGGAGGGGAAGCAGAGCAGGAGAATATAACAGAGGGGAACGAAGGAAGGGGGAGAGTCCAACCACGGGGAGAATAGATGAGAAATCAGATGGGACGACGTGAGGAGTGCAGCATCAGCGCTCCTCTGCTCATCACTCATTTGTCATTTCATTTGCAGAGGCTGCGGCGCAAAGCATGTGTAGTTTCCATATTACATCAAAAGAGGGCAAATGGTCCCTGACTTCAGGGATGCAGCGGAGGGAAAAGGGGACAAAGGAGCAAAGAGAAAAGGTTGGAAAGATTTGACTCAACAATAATAACTGTAGGACGGTGAGCCGCGGTTGGTCGTGTTTACCCACCTGTTAATTTACCACTAACATCTCCACCACAACGAGCACGAGAGCAGACCAATCAAACCAAAGAGAGTGTGAGAGCTTTTCGTCTACAGCTTCTCTGGGTCGTGGTCTTCTCAACCCTGATTACATGACACACACACACACACTTTCTCTCATTCACACACACACTGGCGTGACATCTGCTGTGGACAGGCTCTGTCACACTGCGGTCTCTGCTGGGGCCGACCGTCACAGATGTTCTCAGCGAGGTCCTAAGTCCATCCCTCCACCCCTGGGAGAGTTCAGAGCGGCCGTCCACAGAGACGCAGAGACAGGAAATCTGTTCTTTTTCTATTTAACCGGCCAGCGGATCCATACTGCGCACACACACACACACTTCAGACCTTATAACCAGATTAGACAACATGAGGGAGATTTATTCAGGAGTGTGTTTTTCTTTCTGTGTGCGTGGAGGTGCAAGAAAGTGTCTGCGTCTCTGATATGTGTGGGTGGGATAATAGGAAGAGGTTGAGAAGGAGAGGAAGACTGTGTAGGTGTGTGTGAGAGAAAGTGTAAATGTGTGTGATTTAAAAAAGGATAAAAAAGTGTGTGTTTGCTTCTACGTGCGCGTGTGACAGCCTGGAGATCCCTGATGCCTGCTGGTCATTAATAAACATGATCATGAATGTTTAATCCTCATCAGCGGGGTGGCAGGGGAACCCTCGTGGGTGATATTGACAAAGTCACAGACACACACACACATACACACACACGCACAACAGATTGGAGGAGCGGCAGGAGGGAGGTTTGAAGCGCCTGACGTGGGGTTAACTGGCAGGACGTTGGCTCGCCTCTTCTGCGTTAATGTGTGCACGTTTCACACACAAGCCTTCGAATGTATCTCGACATGAATAACTTCCTGTGTGTCTAAAGATGGCGTTCAACTATAAAGAAGCGATTCATGACTCAAAGAAAGTGCGCGGAACAGTCAGATTTCGCCTCAGGGGCACAATTTTCTTGAGGAAACAAGAATGTGTCGTGTGAATGGGCCCAGGGGAGGCCACACAGTCACAGCAAAGATTCCCGTTTTGTTTTGTTTTTTTTCAGGAATTTCCCAAGAACGAGCATCTTGAAATGAGACAGAATGAAACAGATCTCTGCAGCCGAATTAAGAAAACAGCACTCGGTTGAAGAAACATTATGAAACATGTTGACTTGTACTAGAAACACGCAAAATGAATTTCAGCCCATTTCTTCAGATTTCTGGGCTTCAATAATACATAAGGTGACTCAGTATGAAGGGAAAGATGCTTTGCAGGGCAATTATCTTCTTCACAATGGCAGTGTGTAGAATGATTTGCTTTGTGTTGAAAAATGTTGATATTAGCCACTGATTTGATCAATGCTTCTGCGTGGATTGTGTTTCTTTTGGATTAGGAAACATCATTGTGACGATGGTCTCTTGGAACAAGAAGCAAACAGGTTGAAAAAACCTGTTTCAGAATTTCAAAATCAATAAAGTTTAGCTGTCAGGATCAAAACCAGCACGTCCTTTTTATATTAAAAACACGTAAAACTAGTTTATTTTTAAAGGGCTGACTGGTATGAAAAACAGTCCTGCTAATGCGACTGAAACATTTTATTGAGTTTGAGATTTGCGACCATCTCAGCTCTGCTCCACAGGCCTTTGCATTATGCAGACTCATACTTTGTGCTTATTTGCATAAAAATTGCCCGAATTTTAGCTTTCATTAGAACTCATTTCCACTTAAATAGTCTCTGAAAACTGCTCGCAGTCTGCTCTGCGGATGACCCAAAGAAAATGGGACATTGTTTCTGGAAATAGATGACAGTGCTGAATTTCGGAAAAGTCCTTTCTCTCAATTCTGTGAGTCGAAATCTCTATTTCAAACATCCGATACGACTCCATTTGCATGTAAGTGGTAAACACGGTTCAAAAACATCAGTAAAAGACACCACCGGGTTTGATCACAGCACCTTGATCCTTACAAATCTGCCTCCCATCACCCCGCCACCCCCCTGCATGATATCTGGTGAGTCAGGAATTTCCTATCTTTTTAATTTGACATCGTCTGCTCCGGCTCTCCGGAGGGAATCTGCTTCTAACCGTCATAAACAAGCAGGCAGGCAGCGATGAGGGCTTCCAGGCTAATTACCAGCGAGCGACAGCACCAAGCTAACAAACAGCACAGGGAGAGCAGAAGAGGGGGGGTGGGGAGGACAAATAGAGACACGCATGTGGACACACACTCACTCACACACACACACACACACACTATCACTCACTATAGCACTTCATGGAAACAATGAGGCCTGTTTTGCCGGTTGATGAACCAGGTGTCGCATCTGCAGGAAGAAGCTGAGTCAGCCTTTAATAACCAGCTTTTATAAGAACTTCCACATGATGACAGACGTGTGAACGGAGGCGACGCAGACTGCATGAGAACAGAGTGGACAGAAAGCGTCTGCCACAGTCGAGTCGAGCGTGTCGAGGCTTTATCACACACCCTCAGTCTGTACCTGCAGAGTGTGCAAGAACGAGAGGCTGCATAATCAGAAAATTGATGTAAATGCAGCGGTTAAATGAGTGCGTGTGACTGCAAGGTGTGCATGCGGCCGGTCTAATGAGAGCAGCGCCCATGCAAGACTGACAGCGGGAGGCTGCGGCCCGTCCCCGCCTGTCTTTGCTGATACATTTCATGTTTCCAAGTTTCCCCCCGTTTCCAGGCGCAATGTGCTGCGCTGTCAATCGCTCCCACCGCTTGCTCAGCATCTCAGCACACCTCCCTCTCTGCACACCCCCCCCCCCCTCCCCCAAACACACGCACAATCCTCATTTGTGTTGGCTGATTTAATAAGCTCCCCTGTCACCCAGATTACACACAGACACACAACACTCCGCCTGCTGTGAATCACGACTGGGTTCTCTTCTGAAAATCAAGACAGGTGTCTGTTGCTCATTGGCGTCTCTTTGACTCCCCTCTCCTGCATCCAACAGCGGCGACCTTTAACCCCCGATGACCCCCGCAATAAGCCCTGACGGAGACGAGAAGCAGAGGCGCTGATTTCTGATGAGACTGAGACAGCCACTCGGAGAAAACAGTCACATGTAAACAGATGATGTATGTTTACTGTGTGTTTTGAAACGGGGCCACTAACAAGAAAGATTAGGAGCTGACACTGTTAACAGAGGCGAGAGTCGTAGACATCAGTCGTGAAATGTGAATGTACTGTCTCTGCCTGTGTAAACCATGTTTGCACTAATGGGTTTAATTCTGGTTGCATTGTGGAATGGCTGACACGGTGCCAACACACACACACACACACACACACACACACACACACACACACACACACACACAGTCGGTTATGTGTGTAGGAAAAGGTATTCAGTGACAGGCATGCAGACCTCTGATAAAGCACACACACTCCTCCTCAGTATGCAAATACACACTGATTTGGCAAACACAGGCTTTCTCTCCTCCTGCTCCTGGCATGGCGTAAAAAAGAACACACTTGCCATCCAATTTTTTTTTTTTGTTTTGGCCCCAAGAGAGAATAAAATGAAATATGCTCATGAAAGTTGAGGACAGACTGAGACAAGTTGCCACCTTCAAAAAGTGGAGTAACACTAAACAGCATTATCTAGAAATAGGTCTGGATTTGATGAACTGTCGGCCTGTCGCTGGGGTGCCTCAGAAAGAGACATCCACGCATATGCTAATATATGTCAACATGCTAAGTCCATGTGAGATTTCATGAGCAAAGGTGTGAAGCTGAGCTACACAGAAACGTACTTTATTTTCAGCCATGCTAGCAGCATCCCTTTAAAGATAGTCAGCCAGTCAGCATCCACCACTTTTGTTCACGCTGAAATATCACGACAGCTCTCGGATGGGTTGCCATGAAACATATACAGATGTTCATGGTCCCCAGAGGAAGCACCCTAATGACTTTGGTCAAAGTGAAGTGTCTCAACACTTATTGGATGGATCAGCACAAAAATTTGATTTGCGTCCCCATCAAGATGGTGAACATGGCGAGCGTCTGCATGTTAGCATTTAGCTCAAAGCCCCACAGTCCAGCCTCACAGTCTCTAGCATGGCTGTAGAGTCTTAGCCTTGTTTCTGAACGTTGAGGCATGAGGTATATAAAAGATACATATGCTACCACTTGTCATTTCTGTACAGTTTAAAATCATCAGTATTTTCTTCAAAGCAAAGCAAACGCTCAGGAATTTGGGAGACTGATGGTATTGTGATTGATTTTTGAAAGACTGCACCACACTGCAGGGTAAACAAGCCAGCAGTGCTGACACTTTGGGAAGCCTTGCACTAGAGGAAACATAAGAGGATCACCAAAGTCATGGATACATGTACGAAGTTCAAATGGCAACAGCAGTGGAGAAAGATGTGGAGACCAACGTGGTGGACTGACTGACAGACAGTCCTCTCATCATCATCATCTCTCGCTAATTATCGAAGACAATAAAAATGAACTCTGCTTCAAGGGAGCTTACTCTACAGAACAAAACTGGAAAAGAAGTAGTGTATGCAGGCTTCTCTACCAAGAAAAAGGCTGTTTTAGATGAGTCCATTCGCATAGTCTTTTGTGTATTTGGTGAAGGCCTTCATTAGGCTCATACTTCCCTGCAGAGTGACTGTTGTCTTTCCATCTTTTATTCTAAAAAGAAACTCTGCATGCATGAATTTAAATTCCTACCAGAGCTCAAAAGAGCAGCGAGTCAGAACCAAAGCCTAAACGTCGGTAAGCAGACCCCCTGCTGCAGTGCCCTTGAGCAAGCTACTGCATCCCCACCAACAAGCGGCTCAGGGGCTGCTGCTCAAATGCCCTGCGCTCACACCTCCCAGTGCTTTAGGGCCACAGCTGTGTGACCTTGCTGCCTCTCTCTGCCAGCTTGCAGCAGGGTGCAGCACGCAGCGGGGGTGAACTCTTGACGAGAAACTTCGGACACCTCGGTCCGGTCTCGAGGAGTCTGCTGGCCCTGATAACAGGAGAGCCAGGCAGGCGGTGGCTTCGTGAAGGCAGAGGAAACTCAGACACACTCCTGCAGTGGTGAATAATTACAGTGGCTGGCGAGTGGTAGCTGAGATAGGGGATTCCTCTCCTGCATAACGAGGTGGACGGAAGATAGATGGCTCTGGGTTTTTTTTTTTTTTTTTTGCTCTAACTCAATCTTTCGTGTTCATTTAATCATGCGAGCAGCCACATCAACACACACACTGTCTCTCTCCACTTGGCACAGAGTTCACCATTTGCGAATAGGGTATCTGGGTATCTGGCCACAGCAGAGAGAGGCCGGTTTTATTCCTGGGGCTTTGGGAGGCCTAATCAATAGCTTTAATCAATTAAGAATGCAGCAACTGAGAAGCCGCAGAAACGGGCCAAGTCTCACACGAAAAGCACCTCATTCCATTTATCACACTTCTCCTGTATCGATCTGAGAAAGGTATAGAAAGAGGTATCTGATGGCTTCTTTTCAGCACAGCGGCACCACGAAGATTCTGCATGGCCTTTTCCCTACAACGAGCCCGTCATTGTTTCAAAGGAGGGACTTTTGTGTGGAGGTATACTTCTCCATGGCGCTGCTGTTCCTTTGTCTCGGGGAGAGCGGGGCACAGAAGGTAAGAGAGGTTAGCACTGCAGATTTTGAGCTGTCGCACCCTCCAAGAACCCAGCCTGCCATAATGATGGGAGCTGCGGTACCACACTGACCTCAAATGGTCAGACGTGGTACTGACACCACAGACAAACAGACGGTGGTCAGTTTAAGGACAACAAGAGAGCAATATCTGTTGTGGGAAGGAATCACTAACGTTCAACGGAACCTGAACTAATTAAAAAATGCTCCTTATAGAGTAAATTATGGCTTACAGGCGGACATCTTTAGTCCATATCAGACTCGGAGATTTATGATTTCCCCATGTCGCATTAAAAGTCATTTACAAGCTAAATCTTAACCTATTACCCTGTCTAATTGACTTCCTCACAGCGGGGAACTTGTGTCTCTCACCTACAGTAAAAAGCATTACACTCATTAGCACTGCCACCTGAGCATGATCTGGCTTTGTATTACTCTATGCCATCAGTCAGTCAGCTTTGCTTTGTTGCCATGGGCTTGGCCGGGGGGGTTATATTGAATGTACTATGACAATAAATTGCAAATGCCTTGGCACAGGACCACTATTAAAATCAGGATCGTATGCTGGCTTCAATGCAAAGCTCGTAGAGAAAGAAATGCACAAAATCAGAGCCTCATGCATCCCTGAGTTGTTTTTGCCAGCCAGATCCAAATGTCACTATTTCATTTTAGCATGATTCCTAATCTTAGCAAACACTCTGCAACAGATACACGAGTGAAGGATGCTGTCCCTCTGTAGAGGGAGGATTTCTTTTTACTGCTGTCAGAGAGGAGCTAGCCAACTGCTGTGTGCATGTCCGTCTGTTTCAGGGCAGATAGTAGTTGATTCAAAGTCTCAGCCTGTCAAATCTTTCTGTGGGGAGGTCAGCAAGAGGCTGGACCTGGCTGACTGCCCAGGCGTTCGGGAGCCAGGTGGGAGCTAGAAATTTACAGACTGAGTCACACTAGGAGACGCACGGCTGGATATTTTCAGCTCGGCTTTATCCCCCAACAGGTCTCTAGATGCTGCATCCAGAGCCAAACTATGAAATGTTTTTGTTTGTGTGCATTAATGTTTGGATTAGCAGGCTAAGCTCAGATGTAATTGGAGGTAAAGGCATTATGCTGTACATTGAGCTGCTCTTCTCCCATTGTTTTTTTCCTCTACAAAAATAAAAAGCGCTGACTTGACATCCATAGATACCATGTTGTAGGCAAATCAAGTCCTCTAGCTCGTGTTTTGTGACACTAGCTGGGCCATAAATGAGTATAGCAAGGAGCTGGGTGCCAGCTTGTGCTGGGTAAGCACTTCTTCCAGCTGGAGCAGCTGGGGGGGGGGAGCGGCAGCCAGCATCTTCTCCTACTTCTTCCACATCTCCCTCATTTGTATATTCCCTCCTTACCCTTTTGCTCTGTTGAGGTAAATGCCAGATGGCTGCTTTGTTTTTTTTTTTTTAGTATAAGAACTGTCCTTTGTGAGAAATGTGCCCTTTGCTCAGATTCAGCAAATAATTTGACTGCTTTAGTACGAGGGCATTTGGTAACAATCTACACCTTTATAGCTAGGTGTGAGACGGAGGATATTGCAGCGTTATGCCAGTGTGGAATGGACTTCTGTTTAGCATCACAGGTCTCATGGGAGTTTCTGGGGATATAAGTATGTTATGGCCTCAGAAAAGGTCGTTTCTACAGTCTAGGTGGTTTTTTATTCTTAGAAAATAAGAATATGTGATACTCTCAATAGACAACCCGGTATACTAGATATGCATGTCTATGATCCATTTACATTTTCTTTGGTTTAAACAACTAACACGTGTCTGATTAAAGTATTAAAAGTTATGTTTGAAGCAGCGGTGGTGATGTGTATGCAAGGGTTCATCTGCTGAGCCTGAATCGGGACTCATGACAATAAGAGCGGTAAAGATCTGATGCACCTTCAACTTTTATTCAACATCACAACTCCTGTAGTAGACATTTGGTCTGAGAGAACAGCAGACTATGGGTTTCTAGTAGTATGTCTCAACAGAAAAGCACTACAAGTATGAAATGAACAAGAGAGACAAGAGGGTTAAAACATGGCTACAGGCCTGCATGCACAGAACAATGGAGTATATAGACTTGTTCTCCTCTAGGTGAGTGCTGTACAAACTGCCCAGCTACCATTCAAACGGTAGGCCAGTCAATTCTGTGCAGGTAGCATAGTGTTCATAGAGCTGTCTGAAACTGAGCTGCACGCACAGTCTGGTGTACATCACACAGTAGTGTTGGGTAGCATCATGAACGACAAATCCATTCAAAAAAGGCACAATCCCATCCTCAACAGTCACCCAGCAAAAGCTTAGGGAAACATACAGGCTGATGTCATCAGAAACTAAAAACTACAAGTCCCACGGTTGCCTCCAACAAAGTGCACTGTGGATGGATGGTATAGCAGCAACTTGAGTTACGAGAACATCAAATCGACTGAGGTGACAGCACACATTGTGTACGAGTCTGTAAAGCAGTCTTAGTTTCCACTGGTCCTGGATCAGAAAACAGTCCTAAAGCATGTTTTAAACAGACAAATCATGTTTATTTCAAACTAAAACAATATGTACCCAACATCAGAACATCCCTGTGTTTTCTTTTTTTTCCCCCGGCATGTAATTTTGTGTTTGTGTTCAGTGTATAATTGGAAACAAATTACAGACATTTATTTTGGGGATACAACATTTTCATGTTTTCATTTTAACAATGATCATTTTTCCCAATTATAAGCAGCTGTACTGGTCTCACTGTACGCAGGCTATTTGTTCTGCTTAGAAACAGAAAGCATTGTAGGACACCACAAAAGCATTCACTGAAAACTTTGCAGCAGCATTTTAAAAGTAGAGGAAACAGAAATGGGGCCAGCAACTGCCGTTGTCAAGTATTGCGTGTAAGTATATTAAATCCATTGTCGAACAGCCAGGATTTCTATTACTCTCTTCCATAGGAAGGTCAAAGCTCATTTTCCCCATACACAATTGAAACATTTTGGTAGGCAATTCAATAAAATTTGCCAAGCTTAGTTAATTAAAATGGGTGGGTTGGCATCACAACTTAAAAATGGAAATAAAACACAAACAAAATTGTCTATTTAATATATCAGCTAAGGAGCCTTCTCTTTAAGTACACTGGTATTTGTGAGAGATAAAATCATTTGTTATTGGTTATCAGACAATAACTGATGTGACTCAGTATTCGCCATGTCCCGTGTGGTGGTGGTTTGCTGACATGAGTACAGAGAAGAAGAGACAACTTTACAAAATGATCTTTTACCTACTGAGTGATGATTATGTCCCCTCAGTGTCTGTGACAGTGTCTACCACTGGCTGACTCGCAGCTTCCTCCATGGGCTCACTCTGTTCATTGTTTACGTCCTTAGGAGAGGCAAGCTGCTCCTGCTCTGGTTCACTTTCAGGGAGCACAGACTCGGAGGAGAGTCCTTGAGTGGGCTCGGGGGAGGGCTCAGGGGAGGCCTCGGGTGTGGGTTCATCCACAGTATTACTGTCCATCCCAGGTCCATTGACCCACTGTGGTTCAGGTGAGGAGGCTCGCTCTTGTGACTCCTCCTCATCCTTTTGTGGGCTCTCCTGCTCCTCCAGAGAAGGAGTCATCTCTTCAAGGGGGCTGGCAGCTTGTGTGAAGGCCACAGGTGAGTCCTGGGATGAGGCCTCAACCAGTGGTGAGGCTTGGCTTGGGGTCTCACTGTCTATAGAAGCAGTGGTTTTAGAGGGGGACTGGGCCGTTGGCTGGGATGGCGATTCTGTTTGAGGAGGGGTCTCGGGTTGTGGTGATGACTCTGCCTCGGTGGGAGCCTCAGTCAGTGGGCTCTGACCCTTGCTGTCAGATGATGGGTCAGGTGATTCGGCTGAGGGAGGTGACTGTGCCTGAGGTGTCTCAGACGGAGCTGGGGTGTCTGACTGGGGCTCAGTCACAGCTGCTTGGCTCTGTGATGGAGGCGGAGACTTAACCTGACCCTGAGGCAGCGGCTGATTAAGACCCAGCAGAGAGGGCTTGGCCTGAGCTTGGGGCAGTAGTGGGGACTGGAATCGTGGCTGAATCTGGGGGTTCAATTTGAGTGGTGCAAGCAGTTTGCCTTGGTTCAGGGTCAGGTTGGGATTAAGAGGTGGAGTAGGAAGCAGAGGCGTAGGCAAAGGGAGAAGAGGAGTCCAGCCCCCACGTTCACGTTCCCTCTCGCGGTCTCTCTCCTTGTCACGGTCTCTGTCACGTTCGTGCTCCCTGGGACGCTCTCGGCCTCGCTCCCTGTCTCGATCCCTCTCGCGATCCCGCTCTCTCTCTCGGCTGTGGCGGTTACCATTCATCTCCCTCCTGAAGTCAAAATCTCTTTCATCTCTGTCTCTTTGTCTGTCCCACGGGCGTCTTCGTTCATCAAGGTCTTGATGTATTTCACTGTCAAATGGTGCTGCGGCAGCACCACTACGGTTCCAGGCCTGTGGACCCCCAACAGCTCCAGCACTTCCTGAAACTCCAGCTGCGCCCCCTGCTGTCCCAGGACGGCTGTCAAAGCGGTTGGGGAAGGTCTGCCCAGGTGCGGGGCGCTCCTCCTGGAAGCCTTTTGGACCGACCGAGGCCTGGAGGCCTCCTCGCATGCTATCTCGTTCATCAAAGTCCCCTCTGGTCTGGTTCCAGCGGTTATCAGGAGTGAAGCCTGCAAGAGCCTGCAGACGTCCAGCTAGACTGGTTCTAGCTGGCTGAGTCCCTGGGGTCTGGAGCAAGGGAGGCCTGCCTCCTCCTCCACCACTTCCTGCACCACCAGCTCCTCCAAGGGCCTCCCTATGCTCTGGTGGAGGGGTCCTCAACAGGCCCGTGCTCTGCTTTTCCATTGGAGGGAAACGGTAGTCCTGGTCTTTGCCCTCATCGGCCCCAGAGGAAGACTCATCTTCCGTCTTGGTTAAATTTTCATTTGTAAGGTTGGGGGCCCGGTTGAAGGGGTCCAGCTGAGAAAAGGGAGCCCTGGCACGGGCTTGAGCCTGGAGGGTACTGTCGAGGAGGCCAGCAGCTTGCTGGGTGGGGCCGTGTTGCATGAGGAGCGGGAAGCGGGCAGCGGCCCCAGGTTGGAGAAGGTTAGGTCGGACATCCAGAGGCAGCAGGCCAGGCATTCTCTGTCCAGTCAGACCAGGCTGATGCAGTGGGTGGGCGAGGGAAGCTGTGGGATGCATGCCGAGGAGACCCATCCCACTGCGGACTGCATTCTGCATGCCTGGGGACAACAGACAATGACAGAAACAAATGTTAAAATTCTTGTTGCCAATACAAATAACTTCTATATCCACAAAAAAATGAAAATATTATATGACATATGATGAAAGTGTGTCTGTTGGAAAGTATGTTCGTCTATTTCACATAAGACGACATTAGCATTGCTTCACCTTGCAGTGTAAGCTCTGCAGCAGCATCCATACCCTCTGCAGACTGAGCTGTTTTCTCATTGGTGGCCTGCTGAGGTTGGACTCCCACTGGGTTGAACATACCGGCTCCAGGGATGGCTGAGGCCATGAAGCTACCAGGAATAGTGCTGGTTGGAGGAATTATAGCGCTGAATGGCGAGTCCTTAACAGCTTCTTGGCTGGTTGCCACAGAAGGCTGCACGAGAGCTACAGGTGGGTATAGAATACACAAGAAATTTAATGCAAGCTAATAAATTCCAACTAAATGCCATGTAAGGACATTTTCAGAGCTATATGCATGTATTACTTATAAGGGTAGACTCTCGTAAATACTCACAAGTGGTTGCTGAGGCCATGGCTGCCGTCTGTGCTGCCTGCATAAAACCTGTACAGCAGAAAATGATTCTGTGTAAGCTTGTGAATTTCTGTAGGACTGATGTCTATACCACCGTTTACGTTATTTACCTGGTGGAGGCTGTGACGCATTGAAGCCAGCCCTTATGAAGGGTGGGGGCGGCCCGTAGCCTGGTGGGGGTATGCCCATGGTGACAGGGAAGGTGGGAGGCACCAAACCTACAGCACTGGGAACAGCCTGGGCTACCGGCAGCTGGAGAGAGATATGAGAGAGTTCATACAAAATGTGGATAAGTTAAGAGTATAAACCTTTCTGCTCCTTTGACTGTTTTTGGTGAAAATTGACAAAAATCAAAACAGCGAGCACTATGTGCACAGTGCTGTCTATAGATTGAGACAGCCCCTCTTCGGTACCTGTACAGGCATCATGGTGACCTGCTGGCTGTAGGGCTCAGTCTGGGTGTTGGATGCTGCTGTAGTCTCAGCGCTTACTGGCTGACTTGTAACGTCCTTGGCTGGCTCAGCATTCTTGGCTGCTTCCCACTCTGCAGAAACAGAAAAAAAAGACGAAAACTCAGTTATAAACTCCAATTCTTTGTTTGGATTTGAGAGTTTAGCCGCAATTTTCCAACTCAATCATTGTCTTCCTTTTTTCCGTGAGGGTTAGTGGTTCCTGAAGGGATTTCTTAAAGGATTTTGGGCATTACCACCACAAAACAAACAACTGAGGGAATGAAAAAAATAAAAAAAACACTCAGAACAAGTCCCACTTAGATGATCAAATGCCAACCAATGTACATTATGCTTTCATCGTGTGCACATACTTACTTCTACATCCTACATCTATTTAAACAAGCACTGCTACTGAGTCAAGAGACCCAGTGCTTGTGCCAAAGAAAGAAGTTAAAGAGTAGATGAGTTTCTTCTCACCATCGTTAACGGTCTCCTGGTCAATGATTCCTCCTTCAGCAAAACCATCCAGGTCATCCACCTTCACTTTCTCCCAAGGTATGTAGGTGACGCCCAGGTCCACATCCCAAAACTGCTTGTACTCCTGCTTTACGCCCTTGTTCAGAGCCCATGCAATCTGGATCAGACACACACAGAGTTTAAGAAACAGTATTCTTCAAAATTATTTCTGGGAGCATACAAGGATCCCTGTGCCTGGAAAGCTAAACTATCTCTGAGGTTTCACCATTGGAGGTCAGTGGAAAATTACATTAGAAGAAACCACAAGGAGAAAGAACACAATCAAATTCTAAAGGTAATTTGCACCTTGATGATTTTGGAGCCAATCTTAAAGGAACCGGTGCTGAGCTTCTGGCGGGCACGGTATGCATCCTGTCTGTGGACCATACAGATATAGGCACATCCTCTGGGAGGGATCATCTGCACGCACGCACACACACACACACACCCACACACACAGATTTTATTAAATAGGACCTGTTGAAGGTTAAACAACAAGACATAACCATATAGTGCAGAATGACAATAGACTTCAGTATGTAATTGAAAAGAAATGAGTGAAGGAGAAAAGGAGAGAGTGCCAATGTGTAGCATAGAAGAATGTCAAAGGCATTAAAAAATGGGAGATTGTAATGGAAATATGGCATACAGTTAGTGGTAGGTTACGGTCATTATATGGTAACTTATGTCACTCATTTTAGGACATATCATTTGAAGATTTAGGAGGTCAAAGAATTGGCTCACATGCAGTCACTAAATGAGAGGTTTATGAGGGGGAGAGGTCTACTTACGTTGATAGACTCAATCTGGCCAAACTCTTCAAATAAGTTAGTAAGGTCTTGCTGAGTGGCCTTTTTGTCCACCTGGCCCACCCAAAGAGTTGTGCTGCACACTAAGTACAGGTAGAGGGGAAAACAATTATTACTCATCAGAAACATACAGACAGCAAGCAACTGTGAAAATATTCTGAAACAATAACTCACCACTCAGAGTTTTGGATCGTATGGGAGGCAGTCCTTTCTTCTGCCGTTCCTTCTCTCGCTCTCGGGCGCGTCTTTCACTTGAATAAGACCGCGACGACTTCCTCTTGCGGTCTCTGGAACGAGAGCGCGATCGCTTGCGGTGTTTACGTTTCCGTGAGCCTGAGCGGGACCTGGACCGTCTCCTCTTGGGAGACCTACAGAGAGGAAACATCAAAACGTTTGGAAATTCTTTCCGGACTGACTTCTTGTCATGTTTACTGTACCACCACAGGCCTGCTCCTTTAGAGCGGCAAAACCATTCACAGTTCAGGACTGCATTGAAAACTTTTGTCCACTTTACAAATGCACTACTGTGAGCTAGTAGCCAGTGCATGATGTCAAAAGACTACAGCAACCTCATACTATCACTGCTCTAACTGACTGCCCATAGAGGAAACACAGGAGATAAAGTGAGTCTTCAGAAATATGAAAGTAAAAGCTGTCCTACAGACAGTAAGCTAGACAGACACAAGGTTATAAGGAGTGCAATTATCAGTGTGTTTTGGTTATTATCCTTTACAGTTCAACATCTTCCGGTCAGAACCGGTTCCAAACCGTCAGTCCTTTTCTAACGAGGTCAAAGGACCAAAGCTTCTTCAATTTATACAACAGTCAATTAAGCATTATTTCAGGCACATCGACAAAACTTGGCCACATAATGAGATTTCTGAAATAAGCGCCACTGACCTGGAGCGTGACCTTGAGCGTGTTCTGGAGCGTGTGCTTACAATCTTCTTCTCCTCTGTCTCAAAGATCTCCTCCTCCATACCATCAGGCCCCTCATCCAGATCCATGTCCTAAAAAACAAGTCATGTCATTTCAGCACCTTTCTACAATGAAATATAAGGTATAGTAGAAAATGGCAGCAATTGCTATCAGATCTCAGCCTACACAGAATGACTATTATTTACTTAGTTTTGGTAGTGGCCCACTGGCCAGATATACCTGCTGCTGGTTGTCTATGGAGTCATCCAACTTGTTCTCTGGCTCAGGCAGCTGTGCCTGGCTGCTGCTCTGGGCAGTCGCAACTGAGTTCTCTTGGCCAAAGATTGAGTCCTGTCCTTCCATGCCCATGGCCTGAAAGAACAAAAACAGCCATGTACGTATTAGGTGTCTATTATTAATGTGGCATCTAAGCAGACAAGTCTCAGCATATTTACTCATGAGAGTAGCCCCAGTCAAACCCACTGTGTTTAAGCTGCATATGGAGCTTCCTGTAGAAGATCCATGTGATAAAAAAAAAATCATTTTGTGTTACATCAAATTCACTGATAGTCATTACATTTTGAGTGTTTTCTTATTGAACTACTGAAATTGTATCCATCCATCATGATTGGGTATTATTTCTGATGACAAAATATGTATAATTGTAAAACACAGAATTCAGAAAAATTTAAAAGGAAAACTTAAAAAAAAAATTTAACTGAATCTGTAAAAAACTGACACAGGTTTCACTGGTCTCTACATAGTGTGGTAGTTGGGGATAAGCAGTTATGTATGTGTGTAGTCCCTCTGGGCGAGCACTGGAGCCTATCTGGATGTTCATGTTCAGACATTTGTTTCATTTATTTGCACACCCAATAAGTATTTCATCTGTAAAACAACTTAAGGCTATCTCCTATTTGGTGTGCTTAACATAAAGCAACTACAGTGTTTGTATCTACCTTCTGTTGGTGCTGCTGGTGCTCTAAGAGCTGCTTCTGAAACTGCTCCAGGTTCTGCTGTTGTAGCTGCTCAGCCAGCTGGTGGAAGAGGGAGCTGTTGATGGGCTCCGACACCATGGGCCTGAAAGTGGGCAGCAGACTGCTTAGACAGTGGAGGTAGCTGACACAGTCAAAGGACTATACATCACTATTGAGTTGGCTTTAGTGAAGGAGAACTACCTGCCTATCATAAAACTCACTACACTCACAGTTGAGAAGATGACGTGTCCTTTTTGGAGTCTTCACTGCGTTCAGAATCGTTCCCAAAATCAAAAGGACCCAGAAGTTTCTGGAAAAAACAAGAACACGATCCCATGAGGAGGCATCAGACGAAGCAAGGAATAAGAAACTTTTGGTTGCTGATTGAAGCATTACCTTATTAAAGGAGGAGACCCTCTGCTCCAGGGGATTGAGGCTGTTGGCAGTAGCGGCGGCTGTGAGTTGAGCTGTCAGAGCTTGCAACTGAACCACCAGGCCAGCATCCAAGGCCTGCAGCAGGGACGGCTGGGGCTTCTGCTGCTGCATCTGTAGACTCTGAACCAGCTGCTGCAGCTACAACAGGTGATACAGAGTATTTGATACAAATAGCTACACAAACTGCACACGCTCCTCACGCAAAAAGGATAAAGTATTGTCTTATTGGACACAGCTTCTTAAGAATGAGCATTTACTCATAACAAATGTTTTCAGTTTATTAACTGATATGCTATTCACTGACCTGTTGTCCCTGGGGACTCTGCAGGATCTGTGCCACAGCAGCCACAGTGTCTGTGTTGGTAATCTGGGACGCCCAATCAGGCAGACCCTGGACTATGTTAGCTGGAGTAGCCGGGGTAGCTGGGGTGCCTGGACACACAGCGACAGAGGTGTTGCAATATGAACCATGAACTGAGCGCATTCCAAAGTGGTGTCACACAAGTTATCTGACCACATTATCAGAGTGTATGGTATGTGTGTTTCACTCTACTTGTGCGTACTCTGACTGACCTGGTGTTGTGTTATTGACTGGGGCAGCACTGCTGGGTATGACTGGTGTGACGCTGGGTGGGGGAATCCCTGCCGCCATGTCCAACAGAGGCTGGATGATGTCACTCTTGAAGACTGCATTCTTTTGCCACAGGTTCAGGACTCGCACAATCTTACTCTGGACACACCAATAAATATGACAAAGGCAACTGTGACATAACAGTAAAACCTGAAAACACTACATTTCTGGACAGATGCAGCCAAAAACAGACTGACTGCAGGATTCTCAAAGCCAAAAACTGACAATTCACTAAATCATTCAGTTGCAACAATGCAAATAGACTGACGTATTCCTCATAACATCTATTCCTGGCAAGGTGAGGCATATTACAAGGTGCATGAACTATCATGAAACAATGGCAAGCCACAGAAATTAAAAGCCACAGAGAGGAACTCAAAGCCTATTAAAAGCTGTCTGACCTTGTCATCTGAAGGGCAGCGGTAGAGGTGCTGGAACGTTGCGATGATATTCTTGCTGAAGCGAGGGGCAAAAACATCCTTCTCCGTCCCAAACTGGTGTCGCGACTGTCTGACGATTGAGTCGATCACGTACAGCCCTGGAACTTTGTATTCTGGCTTGCACTGTTGATGCAGAAACAGACAGCTGGTGTTAGGATCGTTTAATGACAGTGACACAATCTATGAAGTTACTGTCTGGGGTCTTTTATGGATTACTTAACTGATGAATGCACCCATTTACTGTCCTATAATTCAAGCAGGTCGCAACCAATTTGCAAAATTATGAAGAGAACACATTGACGTGGTTTAAAAAAGGTAATTTGTGAGAGTATGAACACTGCATTTAGGCTGAAAATATTAACCTTTGGATCGTCTTTCATGTCCTTTGTGATTGGTTTAGGAAAGTCAAACTTCTGCCTGAATTTGCTCATCAACTTGCTTGATGAAAAGTTCAAATTTTGTACATTCAGTGTGGATTAATTCCCAAACCTTCACCTCACTTAGCTGTCAATCCTCATTTAAAATAAAACACACCTTCTGTATGAACTTCTCCACGCTCTGGACAACGTGCTTGTAGAACTGGAAGAGATAAAAGGAAAGGAAACATCTGAGTGACTTGAACAGCAGGATTTCAGAGCAGTTTGAAAGTGCAACAGTGGAGATGAAACGAAACCAGACAACCCATTGAAACCTGAGAAAGGAACAGGAAAACTGCATGGCTGAGCAGAAAGTTCATTCTTCATTCGAATACTTATACAGCTTCCCCAGCTGTGCACTATCCACCCCTCTTGACACCCCCCACCCACCACCACCACCACCACCCATTACTGACATTAAAGACAGAGGAATTAGTGACAACAATTCCAGTTTTGTCTCTGAGCAGTTTTAGGAATGTTAAGAATGTAAAATTTGATGTAATATCATTTCATCTTCCAAGCTCTTCGATCCTCGTTTAGGCTTACAGAGAACAAACAGGTATCAGCTAAATAGTTTTTGAAGGCTGTTAACAGAAAGATGCAAAAAAAAAAAAAAAAAAAAAAAAAATCACAGTCAAAGAAAGAAAAAGGGATTATTTGCTTAAATGGGCAACAAGTAGTGAAGTCGGTGCTCTTATACAAATACAGATGAATATTATTCTGAAATTGGAGTCAACACTCACATGTGTAAAACTGGTAGTGGCAGCCTGATCAGAGTGGCTTAATTCATAGTACTCACACTACAAAAAGGGAAGTTGTATACATTAAAATAAGTGGAGTAAATGTATCTCAGCTTTCTAAAAGACCAGAAGGGTTGACACGAAAGATCACTTTCATTACACTGTTCAGTTCACAGCCTTCCCAGATTCTGTCCACATACTCTTTGGTCAAACAAGGCCATTACAACATAAAGGGTAGCCAGGGGTGAGCAGACAGCTATTAACTGACAGATGGCTGTTTTGGAACTCAAGTTCTACAACCAGCCAGTAGATGGAGTCAAAGTACAGGATACAGAGGGGCCATAGTTCATCCTTTGTTATCAGAGACCAAATACAGGGACATTGTAACTTCAATTAAATAATTCAAGGGCTACATGAAAAGTCTGTCAAGCAAGTGCAGGCATCCTCACAGTTTATTATGGAAGCCTAGGGTCACATATAAGGCACTGAGGTGTTACTGTCAAAGGCTATGGCCACTTTAATTAAAGGATTGTGCTCTACGATTTTATTGGAAAGGCAATCTGTCAAATTGTCAGCGTTTTTATTAACTGTGCAAAGATATTACTTAAGTATAAAAAATACCCTTTTGCATATTCTTCGAAAAGCTTTTGAGGAAACTGTTTCTCAAAACAATCCTCTTGTCGAATAAAGGCCACATAAACATTTTAAACTCTTGCCCAATTTTCAGTAGTTGCAGCAACAAAAAAATGAAACAATGATGATAAGCTTTCAACTACTGTGCACACTCAATGAATACAGATGAGCTCAAACAAGAGCGTGACAAATGTTCAAGACAAAAAAAATCACTGGTGGAAGAGCACGACTGCAAAAACCAGACTGTGGCAATAGCAATACACCATTCACCAATCAACTAAAAACATAAACTCTGGTATTTGTAAAGATCATTTACACTTGAAACTCCAAGTAGACTATATTGTAAATATTTGTTTTACCTCATTTGTATATTTACAAAAAAATGTAATGGAGTAAAGCAGTACCTTTGCTAACGCTAGTCACTGAAGAGATGCTTTCTCTAAACTGAATTCAACTGAATGCAATGCAACATGAGCCTTAAAGAAGTAGAGAGTACCTATTTAAGTAAAGTAACCTATTTAAACCTAAAGGAGACAAAGATTAAATGAATGAAGAGTGTCACAGGTCCCATTAACCCAAGTATGATACAATAGTAACACTGACCAATATTTACAGGCAAAACTTCATATCCTGACAATGAAAACAGGGATTTTATTGTTGTGACACGTGTTAATTAAAATGTGCAAATCTCCCACTCATTATTTTGGGCCTGAAAGTGATTTGAGAAGACAACCCAAACTAGTGCTTCAGAGCTGTGCCTCGTTCACAGAGAAACATCTTTAGAACTGAACACTGCTGAGGTGACTCTGAATTCAGCAGCTAGCTGTGGCTGTTAACAATGGTTCTGAACTACTGTGCCAAGTACCAATAATTGTGATGGTAGGTACCAATTATGTTATAAACTCACACTCCAGATTACATAATAATCTGGCTAGGTAGGTAGAAGGTGCAGCCTCGTTCAGCGTGAAATTGGCTGACTGATAAGGAGGCTATGACTGCCGACAATGCCGCTATCATGACCAAGCATCACTAGAGCTATTGCCTCGCAGTTGTCTGCCTGCGCAAACCAGTCAAGATGCAGTTTACATGCATGTCTGTCCAGACTCATATAATGTATGTAGTCAAGACTCTGAGGGAATTTAATAAAAGGTATGAAGTGTATTCTTTGGTAAATAGGAAATTCTCACTATATTGACAAGTATGACTCCAGTGAATAATGTCCAGTGAGAAACATGCTGTCTTCACCCAGAGAGAGAGCCCATAGGACGGACAGAGAGCTTCATCACATGGTGCAACAACAATCAGCTGAAGTTCAATATCAGCAGAACCAGTGAGCTTGTGGTGAACTTCAATGCTTCAAATGTGGATGCTGCTGCAAAAAAGCTACAGATCTTGTGGATGCCATGCTGGGAATCGACTAGCCTGTGTGATCAATGAAATTGTGGCTTTTTACGTCAAAATGCTTTATCTTATGTATATAGTAACAGTAATAGTCATATTTAAGATGAACTTATCCCATGCAATCTATTCTTTTTTCTTCCTGAATTTAAACTGTCTGCCACGATGAAATTTGGTGTATCATTTTGGAAATAAATTAAGTTAATTAAACTTAAACACAATTACAACACACACTGAAGTTTAAAGATTATGTACATTTCTGACAGGCTTCACAACTGTGCAGAGGTGCAGTGTAACAGTAACATTCTGATAAATGAATCTTAGTTTTTTGTAAGTCAAATGAAATGACTTAAAACTGCATGTTTATAAAAGAGAACTGACCAACGTAAATTTAGCTCCAATCTCATATAAACGTAGAAAAAATGTCTGATGACTGATATACATAATTTTAAACATCTTACTAATATACAAGTTAAATAACAACACTGATCTTTCTTTTGCATAATTTAGGATACAAACAGTCAACTCTATCTTAAAATAAGGGTAACTTTTTGTGACAAGAAACAAATAGCACAGGGCCAAATGAAAATAAGCGGAAAACGAGAGGGAATGTCCATACAACAGAGTGGAAAACAGTTTCCCTTAGCTCACTTTCAATGAGGAACAATAGCTCTTGGTCTGCTGTTGGTGAAGGGAGGCTCCAGAAAAGATTAGGTGAGACAACCTTTAAATGACGAGTCCTTTTATTAAGTAATGTCTGCCAACAGACCCTGGTTGCATCCAATGACTTGAATATCCTGCATTCTGTTAAAGAAGAAATCTTTGGGACTCTAGTTGTTAAACTGCTTGCTATGTTTGTTTGTGTAAGTCACTAATCCCTCCATGCGTTACTGAGATATTGCTTTCACAAGAACAGGACAGACGTGAGGTGAGGTCACACCTAACCTGATGCACCAGATGATTTGTTACAAAGAACCACCTGGGAAGTCATCCATGGAAACTGTTTGGAAAAGGGCCAAGAGTGAAAAAATGTTTTCCATGGAGAGAAGTGTTTAGTGTATTTCTTTGCTCTTCTTTCAATGAAAAAATAGTCTCTGATTTTGATATAACTGATGCTACTGCAGCATGTGCGCTAACCTCTTTAGGAGCTGCTATTGTTGTTTTCGTATGAACAGCTGTGTTGTTATCACACCTAAATCACAGCCATAGGCAAATATTTTTTTAGTGAAGCCATGACCTGTCCTACTCTGTCTATGATTGGCTAACACTTGTTGCTTTCGTTGATTGGGTTTCGGCATGAGGAGTGAGATTGGATATGATACGATATCAAGGCAAGCCAATCAGATGCAGACTAGGGCAGGTTATGTTTTAGAAATATTTTTTCCCTTCGTCATCCTGGGGAGAAAATATTACTACCAATCGTTCCTCATAGAATGCTGACTGGGTCAAATGACCGTGCTTTGGTCAAAAGAGTAAAAATTGGAAGTCTCACAAGGTGGCATAATAATATGTGGTATCATGAAATAGAAACAGACTTCTTAAATGGGCATTTTGGGGGAAACATTTCTGTAATAAAACAAAAACGAAATATGATTTAAGCACTAAGTATTGAAGTAAATAGTACTGGATTTAGTTAACATAGTTTCCTAACTAAACCAGTTACAAGTACATGTAAACGCACTGAGTCACAACGTGTGACAGAAGAAGGAAAACTGTGGGTCCTGATGAGGAAACAACTTATTGCTCTTTTGTCAACAGCCCCGACTCTTTTCAGTTTTCAAAATATAAAAGATATTGTCAGGAAAAGCCTAATTCCTCTGACTGAATAGGACAATTTTCATCCCATCATATCAGTATATACTGCAAATTTTGATGAGATAACAGTAATTCTATAATACATGTGTGAATTATTTCTGAAATAAATCCAATAATAAGATTTCCAGACAGTTAACATACAGGATGCATACTGAGTGTAGGCATGCCTACCTGACACACACGCGCACACACAACAAGAGCACATGCTCATACACTAGTTGCAGCAGCGTGCACAAGTCAGAAGGCTGCAGACCTAGCATACTGCAGAACGTGATTAAGTGTGCAAAAGATAAGAATAACTTGCCTATCTACAAAGTATACGCAACAAATGATTGTGCAAATGACATGCACACTTTGGCAATGTTTTCCCCCTTAGAAACCCTGACCTACAGGCAACCTTATACAAACTTGCTGTTAGGTACATTCAGGTGACTGTTATGACCAATTGGAAAGGGAAAAAGCACATGGAAAGGAAGAGAGATAATAGCAGCACAGGTAGCAGCAGGCCAAATGACATCGCTTCATGTACAGGTGGGATCCCTCTTCAACCAAACAAGTGGGGTTCTCCCTCATCTGAACACTGGGCTCATTTGTGAAGGAATTACTGTCAACATTAGGGCAAATATTGGCCATCGGCCACCCTGTTCTCGACATGCCAGCACTGGCCATTGACAGACCCGTAACGACCGAGCATTAATATTAATAGTAATGTTTACTGATGTGCACTGTCCCTGAGAAATGAACTGACTAAATAAACAAACCGGGAAACACCTTTCTAGACAACTACTTGGCAGAAGTAATTCACACAATACTTACTACACTGTTTGCAACAAAACCACCATCACATCTATCTAGGTGCTGTGTGGAACACAGAGACAAAGAGAAAGAAGAGATGCTGTGAGGTTCAGAAGGAGGTTTTTGCGGTTTTCAGGCAAAGGAAGTGAACACACGAGTGGATGCACTACAGGTGTGTCAAGGGTTTGAGGGCCACACACTTCTTATCACAACTCATTTGGACTAAGCCAAGAAACCCTGCTATATTGTATAAAAAAAAAAACACTGGACCACAACAGAAAATACATCAAAACAACATTTTTCCAAACCGCTTCCTCTTTTTCTTGAAGACCCTGCACACCCAAACTTGTTTTAAGTTATTCTGGCTGATTAGACATCAGCTCAAGATGAAGGTGACTAGAAATTATGCTGAGAATTTCGTGATATTCCTACACATCACTCACTAATAAGAATAATAAAGATTAGCCATGATTATACTGGATTTCACATCATTTTGTGGTGTGGTGAAAAACAGGCAGGACAAGAAACAGTGTCAGTTGGGCTACAGGCTTTAACGGGAGAGCCAGCCTGGCTAGCACGCCATCAGCTACAGTCCACAATGTTGTAAATTAGACAGCCTGTAATCAAAAACTTTACTGTCATTGACCTCCATCATTCACTGCAGCATCCTCTGCGGCCAATGTAATTTCACTGACCAATTACATAAACACGGATATTAACAGCAAGTTTGTCACAGCAAATTAGGACTTGGCATAGTAGGAAAAACACAGATGTTACTGATAACATTATTAATGGCTTTTTTCTCCTTAAATATCCCAGTAAGTTATTACTGTGTGATGGTGAGCCAGCATGCACACTATCTGGATTCTGTAACTGAAGCGGCTAAATGGAATTCAGCCATCGTTTTCAGTATCTACACCTGTGCTCTTCCTAGTGTTAAATGTCAGAATAGTTTCTGCGAAAAAGGGGTTTTCAATATTTTCTCAATAAGAGGTCAATCCCAAAGGGCCTTTTAAACTGGCTGGTCATAAAAGCGCCCTGTGATGTGACTTGTCATAAGTTCAATCAGACTGAAAGAGGCAGTTCAATATGGGACAAATATGTCTCACCAGGCTAACAGGAGTCAGAAAGATGACAGTAAGTCAGTCTGTATATACTCACACAGTCTTGAATTAGGGTGTAATCAGCCGAAATAAATGAGAACACCTGTGTGGGTGTACAAGAGGTGTGCAGCGACTACATTCCTGCTATGATTAATATAATTCGGTGAAAACGTTTCTGTCTTTCTTTTTTTTTTTTAAATGATTTACTTTGAATACTCTAAGCTGTCTTTGCAGTGAGAGGGTCTCATTTACTCCATGTTTGTAGTTTTTCTACAAGCAGGAGACACAACTTTTGGATGCAAAGAACATCAAATTCTCAATAGGTATTTGGGTGTGTCTTAAGAGCTCCATTGAAAACATTATAAACACAGCACCAGTACTGCCATGTCATTTGTTTAATTATTGATGACCGTGTCAGTCACTGCTCTCACAAACTGAGTCAACATAAATCATTAATTCCTGCTGACAGCTGATGCTGTAATACTGTTTCTGGTACTCATGGCCTTTTATGAATCAGTTATCAAAACAAGCATGTCAACAAAATGCCTATTTCAAATATGGCTGGGAGCTTGTAATATACATAGAACCTACATTTAGATGAATTTCATCTCACTTTTCATATCACTCACAGACTATTTACATACAGATCTAGCTAATGATAGCTGTTAATTAACTGTGTGTCAGTACAAAGGGAGACTTGGTCCTTAAATCTGATCAAACATTCTACCAATAGAGAGAAAATCAGATAATAAAAATCCTCATCCTAAGCTCAATAAAGGCTCTTTGAGAATTGTGGTAATTATCTTTTCTTTCAAGTAACGTGGTGATAATATTTCCGTTAATTAAACAAAGGTGAGTGTACAGGGTTTGATGGACACATTAAGCTGCATTTATCAAGCATCAAGCAGACGAGTCCGACCAAGTCCCTTTAACTGTCTAAAAATCATGTAAAAAGACATCACTGATCCTAGATTAGATCTCATGCTATGACACTTGATGAATGCTTGTCATGTGCCAATTGAAGTTATCAAGCCAAAGACAAAAAGTGCAGACTGTAGGTTCTAAATTACACTGAGCAGATCTTAGCGGAGAACTGTGGCATTTGACAAATGCACAAACGACACAGTGAAGCAACAAGTATGAATCTCAAGTTTGAAAAATGAATCCCATTTTACTTTGCAAGTTCATATGATCAACAACAGCCATTAACAGGCAAACAAATGGTCTCTGGACAGCCACTAATTATTGCTGGAAATGTGGTTGCAATACTTCACTTGATGTTGTTTCAATCAGGGTTTTACTATTTAGAGTTCTGCCAGAGGCTGATATTTCATCAACAAATTAATATCTCAATCTGTGATCCTCTACATCTCTTTTGGCAGTATGTACAACTGTAATTACTGATACGCCTGCACACTATTTCACAACTTCTCGTTCCTGTTGTCCTGCTAGCTCAACTCTTATTATCTTTGGCATAATGTACTCTTATTCTGACACATTTCACAATAATAGGTCAAAGGTCAAGTTTTGGTCCTAAAGGTGCACAAACTAACAAACAGCAGATTTGGATTGGTGTGAAATCACATGGAAGATTTCAGCAGGACTGTTTACAAGACTGTTATCGTCAAAGGCCTCCTCTTTCTGTTTGGGGAAAAGAGGGAAGCCACAGACAATATAGACAATGGACCAGACGCACAACACGCAAAAAGAAAAGAGACAACCATCTTCGGCTGAAGAGCTGTCAATAAGCACTGCATCTCTGCTCATGAATTTGAACAAACACTGTTTAAGGCTTAACCCAGCAGAGCCCAGCTGACTGTAGCCCGTCAGCGGCTGTGTGCTTATGGCAGCCCAAGAAAGGTAAACTCATGGCTGTTGGATAATTAACAGCATCCACAAACTGTTAAAGCCAAGATGTGGAAATGAAAAACTAGTAAATTGTTGAAGTCTGTCAGATTGGTTAAACTGAGAAAAAGTATGTGTTGAAAACAAACTCACAGCCTAACAGCTAACACTGGTCCTAACAACAGAGTTCACTTAGATATGACCATCCAGATGTTAGAGGGCTGTCACTTTTTGGTCGAGTAGCATTCCAAGCATTAGCAAAAGATGTTAAAAAGAAACATTGCAATGACAAATATTGTCTGCTAGGTTGTCTCTCAGGGTAGTGGAGGCACTGTGAACGACTGGGAACTAGGCCTGCACCAACTGGCAATCTGATCATATATCAAAGATTGAAGGAACGATGGACAATTAGTTTTTCTTAGGTCATTATTAAGGCAATTTGAACAAACTTCCTATCAGATCTAAGACATTATAAAAAAAAAAAAAATCTCTAGAATCTGCACCCTACTGTTCCATTACAGAGGTTTTTGTTGGAGTGGCATGTCTGCCCACTACGCCCCGTCCATCAGCAGGAGTGAATTTTAGATCCTGAAGCAAGTAAACAGTTTGAAGTCTCATTTCCAGAGATCTGACACCCCGTCCTTCCCTTCTCCATATGCCTGCTCACCAAAACTTTGCTCTGCACTCCATGACAGTAGTTATCGTTCTGGACATGACTTAGATTGTGATATTAAAGATAATTATATATTGTCCAGAGCTGCCCTTCCAGACATTTGTTTATGTCAAACGTGTTCTCACTAACTGGAAATACTCCATTTGGTTTAGGTGAGTGGTGACAGCTGGGTAGAGCGTACAGGAGAAGGACTCATCGATAATGACGACTGATTTTTCTGTATTCATCAATACTCCGTGTATTTGGACGTATACGCAATGGCAACGAAACAGTGGAAAAAAAATATACAGACATGCAGAACGAGTACGAAGCAGCTACACTCTGTGTATTGTCATCAACACGCCCACTCGCTCGCTGTGTAGCAGGGCAGCAGTGCAGCAGTGCATACACTGTGAATGACAGTGTGGACGCACAGATTATGGGATAGCTCCTGTGGTGGAGACAGTATTGCCAAATCTCTACCGGTGGACATATTTCTGCAGTCGAAATGTACTGTCGTAACACCCACCCCTACTTCAAGTCTATTTTTTCAACAATATGTGCATAAACACAGGACTGATACCCAATATCTCTGGACAGAGGTAGAGACGACCCACATGTCGAACTGGACAGAGTAGTTTGTTAAGTTTGCTGTTTTGTGTTCCAAAATTTGAATTTAATTTTTTGTTAGTGTTTGTAATGTTCAGAACATGGTGGTTTATGTCGGTAATTGTTATTTTTGTGCTGGTTTATAGTGTGAACCATTAGTGAGGTGGCTGTTCATTTCTTGACCTTAAGTCATCCATGCAGGCACTGCTGTGCTGTGATGTAACTTCCCTCCACCCCTTCCTACTCCTGCTGCCCCCCACAGATTTGAATGCCCACCAGCAACCTTGAGTAACCACGACTGGATGATATGAAAACAGAAATGATTGCCTAACCCTAACCATGCCAATTCTACATTATACTTTAGCATTAGGCTATGTGAGCTGTATTCAAATCAATTAAAGTGCTGTTAGAATCAGCACTCACATTTTATCTTAAATACCAAGATCAGATCAGCTGCTTAGACATCTTCATCTGTTTTCATATCACATGTGCCACCTTGAAAAATACAGCCACACTGTGTGTGCAGACGACATAAATCACAACTGCTCTTACAAGACAGAACATTGAGAGTTTGACTGTGAAACAGGTAACCCTCAGCGATGAAGGAGATTGGCACGTTGATGAACTATATTAATGCAACAGTAATAGTTGCTTACTCTTGAGCTTTGCTTACTCTTGAACACCCACAAACAATATCCATCTTACAAGTCCTCAGCCCTCAGCTGCTTATGTCATGTGAAAATCAAGTGTATATATGTGGTGTCTGCTGAGGATGACTCCTGTGTGTTTTGTGTTAAACCAGCACTTTAAAGGATCTGGTTCCAACCCAAAGATCAACAACATTATCATGTCTATTTGCACTCTCACAACTCCAGAATCCAAACAAGACACCAACTTAATGATTGGTCAAGCTCCATCAACACACAGAATGAAGCAACACAGAAAATGTTGTGACCCGACAACCAAGAGAGAAAGGTGCATCAACTAGACCACAACACAAATAGTGTCATCAGCCAATTCAAGAAGAAAATTAATTAGATTGTACTTCCATCTTCCAAAGCAATTAAGAGCTCAAAGCCAACATCGACCAACGTATGACACCCAGAGGGGGAGTACAGCCCACAACAGTGGCAACAGCAAAGTCCCCGCTTCTCTGGGTGTGTGGGAGCAAATTAAGTTTAAATGATTTTAGTCTTCTTCCATCTTCTTTGTGAAACAACCCATACTCCTACCTAAGCTGGTTAGGGATTCTCTTATCTCTTTGTAACTCTCTCCACCCCATCCTCCTGCTTCACTTTCAGTGCTTTGGGGGAGCTGGGAGAGCTGCTGAGGGAAGGGGAAACGGGTGTTATTCACAAGCAACATAAGGCACAGCAACAGCAAGACAGCAGCAGTTCCTTTAGGAAAAAAAAGAGTACTAACAGGACAAGAAAACACATTTTCAGAACATTTATGGTTAAGGACTGGTGTCCTGGACCCGTGCTGTCTACTTCAGATGTTGGAAAAATAACAACAATTGTGATAAAAGTAATAATAATAATAATTCAAGAAGAAATATCTTCACTTTTGGCCTGTATATGCTGTAATGTTGAATAGTTTTGCATTTCTGGTGAACTATAAACACAAATAGTCATTGGGACTTTTGATTGATCAGCCTTTTTCTCTGAGAGACTTTTAACAAGCCCAGTGTGCAGGAAACCAGCCTTTCGTGTTATGTAAGGTAAGAATAGGAGACAAACTACAGAAACTGTCTTTCTGGCAAAATAAAGACAAATCCTAATTCAGAAGGAAAGTTTTCGGTCGTTTTTGCAGGTGACTGCAGCACTAGAAGCCCAAAACAAACTATATATGAGGTGGGTCTGTCATAAAATCACATTGACCATCCTTTTAAACATGCCTTAGTCAGGTGACTGCTTAAAAAAGTTTAGAGTTTATGCACTGAGGTGTGTTTAGTTACTAACCCCCTGTAACTGTGTCTCAAATTGCTGTGTTATCATAAGCAGATTTTTAAAGATGAATCAACAAAAACAGCAAAATCTACCTTCAACATGTGATCCATGGAGAGTAATGCTTTGTTTTTGTTTTTTTAATCTGACTATGGTGCTAGAACAAAAATTGGTGTCTCAATTGGATCAATCATTCTCAAGACCATTTGGAAGATTTGAATGGGCAGACCTCAATGGTCTCGGTGACCATATGGTTATGTAATTCAAAACTTTAAAACAATTTATTGTGTCATGTAGGGTTGGGCAGTACGACAGTATATCTTGTGCGACTGCAGAAATATGTCCACCAGTAGAGATTTGGAAATACTGTTTCCACCACAGCAACTATCCCATAAGCTGTGCTTACACACTGTCATTCACAGTGAGCGAGTGGGCGTGTTGATGACAATACACAGAGTGAAGCTGCTTCGTACTCGTTCTGCATGCCTGCATATTGTTTTCCACTGTTACGTTGACATTGTGTATACGTCCAAATACATGTAGTATTGATAAATGCAAAAACAGTCATCATTATGGATGAGTCCTTCTCCTCCTCCTGTACGCTCTACCCAGCCGTCACCCCACACCTAATCCAAATGGAGTATCTCCAGTAAGTGAGAACATATTTGACATGGACAAATGTATGGAACTCTGGACAATGTCCAGACCTAATTCTGCGGCCACTGTCTGAAGTTCATATTTAGTGTTTCTCCTATATATTTGGAGAAGGCAACATGAAGTCGCAATCCAGCTAAGGTCAAGTGATGTGGGCAGCAGGACTGCTTATCACATTCTCACATGACGTGAGAGCGACAGTTGGTGGCGATAATGTATCTCTACTGCATCTCTGTTGTTCTCAACCCGAACCATCTGAACCTTAAAGCTTCCATTTTGAAAGTTAGTTTCACTGCTTTGAGTGTTTCGTTTTTAACTTCAGTGCTGTCTCATGAGAGGCACTTGTTTTTGTTTGTATGGAAGTTCCTAATTAAAGAAGAAAATAACCAAATGTGATGAAGTATGGTACAGCATGGTTATCTTAAACCATTTCTTTATATCATTTAGTAGTATATAGTGTAATATATACTGTTACTATGACAATAAATTCAAATATACCATGATGGAAGATTTTGGCCATATCGCGTACCTTTAGTGTCATGTCACAGAAAGTGAACTAGGTCACGTCTTAAGACATAGATTTTTCTGCTATACCATATATTTGGGACTGGCTATGTAGTAAATCAGGGTTTGAATCTCATGTGGTCTCATGACTCCAGCTGCCTCAGAGGGTAACATGTTTTGGGCAGCAGGACTGCTTAAAATGTTCTCAAATGCCGCAGAAGAAAAGAGTGACAAGTAAATGTGGAGGACAAGAATGAAATTGTAAACTCAGAGCAGAAGGCATTCCAAATAAAACTTCTATTTTAATCAATATTTTATTCAATAGCTGTCCACACAGGCCACCAAATGGTTTGTGTTTCATAAAATGTGCATGTGTGACCCTGACCCAAAGCGTCTTTTTAGGCTTCAAGTCTACTTTCTTCTATTTTATAAGCATATCTACAGCATATAGAGGCACCGAGTGCTCGGAAAACTACACAGCAGTACTTTGACTGAACATGTCCAGTGTTGAGACTGGCAGAGGATGGAGGCCACTTGTTGTGTAGACACCATGTTAAAATACTTGCAAATAAACTGTTTCCGCATACTATTTCAGTGTCAGAGATTTTTACTACCCATACTACACTGGCATGTACAAACAATTCTACTGTTGTTCTTTTGTCTACGTCGTTATAACTGCTGCTGCATAAAATCGACCAGTCAGCTCTAACATAAGACTGAGCCTCCAATTTGGCTTCCAATCAGAGCAGTCGGTCATCAGCAGAGATGTCAAAACTCTATTCAAAACAATTTGTTCACTCAAATGTCAGAAAGAAGCACTGAGGTTTGACATGTCACAGTAGAAAAAGCACAGATGTATAGAATAAAACCAACAATGTCTGAAATGCATTCAGCTGCTTGTTTCCAGGGTCCTGGCATTCTGGCTCAAAGTCACACTGTCCTGACTGAGTTCTCATTAATGTTATTAGAAACATCTGTGCTCTCCCTACAAATTAAGGTCAAAATGTCTGCTGTGAAAAAGGCCTATAGTTATAACTACTCTCTCCAAAAACATAAATCTGCATAAGAACACAGGATCTGTAGGCAAGGAACAACAATTTGGCACCAGAAGTGTTCTGGTTTCCGTTTATGGTCAGATGAGAATTAACCAATCGTGTTTGAGTAGGCTTTGGTTTCATACGAGTAGCAGTCTGAGTGGAGAAGAGGCAGATCACACTGGCTGAAATGCAATCTCGGGACCTATTAGATATCATCTGATGATTTAGCTTTTAAAAAAATTACCTGCCTTCATATGCAGATATCTGGTTAGAAAGACTGGATGAAATGTCAAGTTGTTGTCCAGTTTGAAAGCCAAGTTGCTCATTGGACTGTAAAAGATGACTGGCACACAGAGGAGGAAGTCCCTGCCCGGATATATGAAATACAAGGCTTTTGTACAAAAGCTAATTTTTCATGCCATTTAACGCAATTAGTCCAAACTCAAATTTCCTTTTTCAGCACCATCCAATGTATCTTCTTGCAGATTTTCTGAGTTTTACTTTTCGACGGCATATTTTATAAATGACTGCATGCGCAGCAACAGCTGATGTTTTTTAATGCCAAATTATCGATCCTGACCAGCAGACCTTTCAGAGTACTCTGAGTCTCATATTCAAGTTACACTAATATTAATGGTCACCGACACATGCAGAAGGTAGGAAAAAACACATTGAAACCTGTCACATAATTGTTGTGGGTGGAGGGGGAATAGCCTGGTAATGAACGGCTTTGGTAAAGGAAACTCTGGAAAATGTATCATCACAAAATGTGTCCATTGTGTTAACATATATGTAAAACACATTAACTAATGGCTGAATTCTAGATTCTCTTTCTGATTTTCATATTAAGGACAAGAAGACAATCACAAAATTGCTAAAACCCACACGAGTGTGATATTGTTCATATTGAATGTCGAGTCTCCGAGAACCTTTTCATCCATAATCCTCCACTCCACAGTTAATATGGAGTCCCACAGGATCTCACTCCTGCTCCAGTCCTCTAACCCATGCCGTCAACACAAACGAACCAAGGTAAACAACATTAACTGCCATTCCTGTTGATGGGATCTGTTGATGGGGGGGTCCCATGCGGAAATTCCGAATTAACAAAAACATACAGTACATGGGCTCATATGCATCATGCTGAAATACTGCTGTTCTCGTCTTAATTCCTTCCACTAACCCAACAATGCTTTCTTATTGCCTACCTTGTTTGTGAGCCTACCAACCACATGCTGGTCTGACATGAGTTTCAGCCTCAAGGCTTTACAGAAAACACTAAGAGGTACCTGAAGAACAGATGCCTTTGCACTATTTTTCGGTAGTACAATGTTCCCAGGTATTTGTGAAAGGATGTAGTCACCAGAAGGGCTTACAGAAGTCCACAGACTGAATTAGCAATATATTAAAAAACAATCGTGTATTTTTACATAATGCACAGAATTACTCACAAGAGTAAACAGAAAATCAAAAACAATTCTAACTAGGTTGTGGGGATGAGTTAAGTTGAGCTGAGATTGCTTAATAATGGATCAAATCACTGTTATAAGGAGATCAGTGATGGTAATAAGCGCAATGAGGGCATACAGCCACTCACTGCATGGTTTTAGTGTCGAATGACTGACATCAGTCCAGAGTCAACACTGGTGACTCACTGGTGTATCTCAGCTGCTGTGTTCACTTGAGTTTCATCTTCTGGATTTCATCAACTGCAAATTGATGATTATTTTATAAAGTAGCATTAAAATGTTTAAAAACTGTTTTGCATGAATCCAGCAGGTTTGTGGCTGAAACACATTATTTGTCAGTTCCACATTTTGCTTCTAATCACTCTAAAAACATGTGTGGATGCATTTTTGTCTTTTTTTTCTTCTTCATATTTCTGATACTATTGCTGCTGCCTGTAACACCCAAATTTGCCCTATGAGGGATTAATAAAGTGTTATAGTATCTTATTTCTGTGTTGGGGCCTGAAATCCTAATTTATTACATATGTAAAAGACGGTTGTGGACCTACTCTCTCACCAAAAGCTTTGCATTTTTTTTTTTTTTTTTTAACCAAGGATACATATGTTTTAAACCATGCTCATAGCTGGATGGTTATGCATTGATATTTGTCTGAACATAAGATGTGGAAAACAAGTCCCTTTTATTTATTTATTCCCAATTACCTGTCTCATCCTTTAATACTACATACTTACTTTTATAGCTTTGATTCCAGACTTGGTGATCTGGGTCATCTTGGCCTTGGAGATGGGCGGCTTGTACTCGTTCAATGAGTACAACTGAAAAAAGAACAACAGAAAACATCTTTTGTCATACAGGCTGAGCATTAAAGCAAAAACTTGTATGTAACCATAGTCATTTAAGGACTGTATGGACAAGCAGTCCTCCAAAGCATCATCCCTTATAAAACTTCGTTCACCATTTTCGAAACGTTAATATTGTGTATGTTTGTGGTCAGAGAGGCACCAATTCTATTATGCGACGATGAAACGTTAGTCGGCTTGCCTCTAACACAGGCAACTTGTTTTGATACTATCGTTATAAACATTCACAAATAATTTGCTGTCGATGAATCCATTTCGTTTTAGCTTTTAAATGTGAGTGTGATAGTAAGGTCAGCATTTACAGATTGTACCAAAGGAGACAGACTGTAGTGCCGATGCAGACAAACGGTTGCGCTACTGGCTTTGAGACCTCTGATAGCTAACGCTAGCGGTTAACCTAGCATTAGCGGTCCAAATGTACAAGTTTATTTCGATTCTTAGCGACGGTTACACCAGTAAGATAATACTAATGCCGTCCGTATTACATGGCAATAATTATATAACAAAGTGGCAGTGAGTGCGAGTTATTTTATCACGTCCATCAGTTAGTCAGCTAACGAAGTTATCACGTAACTGAGGCGGCTGGGCTAACTTGTAACTAGCTAGCTCGTTAACGTTAGCATCAGTCTGGAAAAATTATGCTCAAAGGCTCGCAATCTAACACGGTGTGTAAAAAAACACATTCAATTCCCAGCTGCAGTCTGCACATGGATGGTCAACACGAATTAGACACTGAATCATTTTATAGTATCACTGTATTGTTGTGCACACACAGCGGCCTTGTGTGAGACTGCCCTCCTCTCCTTCTCTGCTACTTGGTGCTAACGTTAGCCAACTAGCTACCGCAATTGTGAATTAGACATTTTCTACTCTCTTCAGTGATCAGAATGTCGCAATGGATTCAAACAAACCTCATTGTTAAAGGCTTTGACGGCCTCCATAGTGTTGTTTTTCGGCTCGTAGGTGACTGTAAATATTTACAGATAGGTCATCAATAACCGGTTTGAGACATGCATGCTCGACGTTTGGTGAGATGGAGGAGACTGCCAATATGGCGCATAACCCCAATGGGAAATCTGCAGAGACACCGGCGACCCCTAGCGTCAACTTCTGAACACTACAAGTTATACCAAATGGTCCCCTCTACATCAGCGGCCCCCAACCACAGGGCCATTTGGTACAGGGCAGCACAGAGAGACTGAACAAAAAACATTTTATAGATCATCAGAGAATCAGGTGCATCCGCCTGTGCCACTGTACACGTCAAACACACACAAACACACACACACACACTAATAATAATAGTCACAGGAAGTCAGTGCAGAGCAGCTAAAACTAATGTGCTCTCTGCTCTTGGTTCTGGTTCATAGTCGGCGTGCAGAGTTTTGAATAAGCTTAAGTCTATCAGTGGTTTCTGCCGGGATCTGCCCCGACACACACACACACACACAAATAATAATAATAAAAAAATAAATAAATAAATAATAATAATAATAATAATAATAATAATAATAGGGTTGGGATGAGTCCCGGGATGTGACCAAGGCCATACACACACACTACATCTTTGGAGAGCTTCTTCGGAAAGGGGAAAAGGCAAGGCAGAAGAAGAAGAGAACAACTACATTCAGGGTAATGGTGAGCTGTATTTTAATCATTTGTTTTAATTCGTTTCTATGCCGGTCCGGCAAAATATTGTTTTACGTGAAACCGGTCCGTGGCGCAAAAAAAGGTTGGGGACCGCTGCTTTACATCACAGCAGCTGCTGCTGTTGCACACACTCAGTCATCATCTCTGGTAACACTGACCACATAAATCAGAGTCAAGTCGCAGTGGAACATGTTCACTCGTGTGATCTTTATTTCCCTGTATACAAACAAGCACGCTGACTCCATATCAAACATAATTAACGTCACACATCCATACAACTATTTACAGAGTTAATATTTAACATGCACGACAGATGACATGTAATTCAGATAAAAAATATTCATCTTTGTGCTTGGAGCTTGGTTGGGCTCATACCAGTGGATGTTGTCATGATGTCAGAGGCCTATGCTTGACCTCATTTTCCTAAATCTGCTAAATCACATAATGCCATATGTCTATCTGAATGTGTATCTAACAGCACAGGGTTTGGGTCTGCTGGACTTGTTTGTAAGGGCCCAGGGGGAGGGGTGGGCCTGTCTTAAAGCACAATATTAGAATTTTCTTCCTGAGAATTATCCAGCATGCATCCGGTTTTTAAATGCAAATGAATACTGGCTTATTCAGCCTTAAGTTTAACTGACTGTATTGGTTAGTAATAAAGTCATTAAGACATTAAGGTTAGAAATCTTCATTTAAAAACTGATTTAGTTTAGTAAAATACACAATTACATAGCCTTTTCTGTTGAAACAGTAACTATGATTTGACGCCTAAAAATTTAGATCTGACACTATTATGATTTGTGACCACGATTTACTCTGATTCCACGACCCAATGTTTGGTCTGAAAAGTCTTCACGACAAATTATGATAATATCATTTGTAGGGTGAACAACACACACCAATCATTCAGAACAGTCACTGTAAAATGTGTAACAGACAGTGATGGTGCATGGCACCAATAATTGACCGAAACCAGTTAAAAATGTGTTCACTACTGATGAAACCAAGGTAGATAAACCATACCGTAAAAACAAGTGTTTCCATGCAGAGAACAACAGATCCATCACTTCAATGTACTCCATCATTCCAAATATATATATAAAAAAATGCATAGCTTCACAGAATTACAACATAAAAACAACCATCTGTAAAATGAGCTAATCTTACAAATCAAACAGTAAAAGTAATACTAAGACACATTTCACATTTCAATGTGACCTGCTACTCGTATCATGTCTGCTCCATCTCCATTTAGGAACTAAAAAGACTCTTCTTCATTGATCCACTTTCTTGTTGAATAGTACGTAAAGTGTGCTGATGTGGAAATGGAACAGCAGTCTTAACTGTCAACAGCAGTGTGTGTGTGTGTGTGCGTGTGTGTGTGTGTGTGTGTGTTAAAAGTATGAGTGCAAAGACCTCTGAGTCCAGACACAGTAAAACCAGTCTCGTTTAGTCCTTATAAACTGGTCTCAACCACTGGAGCAGCGAGGACTGATGCTGCAGCTTTCGTGGCCTCTGACGCCACCTGCTGGTCCTGTTTGACACAGATCTCCTGCACCAAGGGTGCATTGGCCTCCTTCCACTCTCTGAACTTGTTTGAAGTAAGCTCCGGGTCCAACAGCACCTGCTCTATTGCCTGCAGGTCC
The DNA here is from genome assembly GCF_051107435.1 of Chaetodon auriga. NCBI lineage: Eukaryota > Metazoa > Chordata > Actinopteri > Chaetodontiformes > Chaetodontidae > Chaetodon > Chaetodon auriga. The sequence goes on along the minus strand of NC_135087.1, from coordinate 16,840,309 downwards.
GCCTCTTTTGACTGTGCCAGCAGAAAAGAGAGCAAAGAAAATGGGAAAGATTAAATATAAGCGCAAAGCTCTGTCTTTTGTAATTCATGCACTTGCTGAACTGCAATATAAAATAAAGAATGTAAAAATACACTATGAAACAGAAAGTGTACCTTTAATGTGCTATTAAGAGTCCTGATAAGGTGCAGTCTGTCATTGACAGCCTGGTTTTTACAGCGTTTTACGAAGGAGGCCCTGAATTCCCTTTTCGTGGATGGTTTACGATCTCCTATTGGTGAGAGGCTGGCTTCTTTTAGATGAATATACAGCTTCTCCATCTCATCTGAGCTGGTCCCACGGACCTCTACAACGAGATGTTAAGTGGCATCGTCACCATACATGTCACAAGGATTACGTTAACTCACTGCATGATCTGCACTGCTGACAGGATCCCAAAGTCGGAGACAGCAAAATGCATTTTTATCAGTAAATTTAAATGGCACATGCATCAACAATCCATCAATGCTGCTTAACATAACACAGGTATGTAACAGATAAAGCTAGCACATCTTCCTTTGAGCACAAGAGTTGTGAGTTGTAGTCAAAAAACATCATCAATTAAAGGAATAAAACAAAGTTTTACCTTCTTGTTGAGCACCAGAAACGACCCTCTGTGCCTCTTCCTCTGCAGGAGGGCTTTCCTCATTGGACCCCGTCTCCGTGGAGTCCTGCTGAGACGAGCTCTCCAAAGCCTGGGCGTCATCCTCCTCTTCCGTCTCCTCTTGCGGAGGGTGGTGCGAGTGTACCTGAACTGAGCACACCACAGCCGTTTCCGCGGCGGGAGGAGACGCCTGCGAGACCAGGTCCAACCAGGACTGCCGTTGCTTGGAGAGCGAGGAGCTGGAGCCCTGCGATGTCATCGTACTGACAGGGGACGAGTGTGATCCGTTGGCTTCGCTGGGAACCGCAGAGGAGTAAGGGGGAGGAAGGGTACCCTAAAAGACAAACACACCACGGTCAGACGGAATAACCCACCATACAGTAAAAAGGGTTTTATTTAGTTGCCAGAGACACGACTGACCTGATGTGTGCTGCCAGGTGGACCCGCTGCATCCACGGAGTCCCGCAGGGTTTGTTCAGAGTACGGTGGAGGGGGAATGTCTGTGCTTTCAGCTTCCTCATGGTCACTGGCTTCACTGTAACACTCTGCATGGGAGACACACACAGAGTTAGAGGTCATAACATGACCCACACAACCAGCAATTTAGTTCGATTATTTCAGCCCTGATACGACTGGAAATGATGAAGATTTTCATTGGAGAAAAGTAACAGATAAGAGAAATGTACGCCATGGGTGCTCACCACCTGCAGGGTTTCGTTCCGTTGGCTCATACTGAATGGAGGCCAGCCCGAGCTTATTCAACCATCTGAACAAAAAAAAAAAATTCACCTCAACAACATGTCACAAAACAGGACAGGGGAAAAAAAAGTGGTTTTGTGGGACTTACAAGTTCATGTCCTCGTGGCTCTCGGCGGCAAAATAAAACATCATGACTTGTGGGTGGCAAGCTTTGAACGCACTGCATGAGGAGAGGGAAACAGAAAGCTGCTAAGACGAGAGCAGCGAGCACAAGCTTCGACTGGAATTCATGAAAACTGAGTTCAACTTATTCCACTTAATTAATCATTTTCAGATAGTTTCAAGATAATACGCTTCCTATCATGGACTTTCTATGTCATTCAGGTCCCACAACAGATGCAGATGCATTTCCTTTTTGATACACACAACTGGTAGTGGGCGGCTTCCAAACAAACATCTGATTGAGACGAAGCAGAAACTGAACACAGTGCAACTGTGAGCTTACTGTTTCTTCTTGCACTCTATGGCTCTGTCGATCATGAAGTTGGTGAGGTCAATGTAGCCTTCAGCCTTCTCCGCCTGCAACGCATGAGATTGAACAACAGCGAGCGTTAAAACACGGTGACGACTTCAAACCACTTCCTGACAATGACACCTGCCGTTGAATTGCAGGGAGGCTACTTCTTCTATTTTCTCCTGCCATGTGATGGTGACATACGGACAGATGTGACTGAAGTCATCGTGCCAGTAAATCAAAGATGTTCAGTTGTGTATGTCTCATTCAGGAAACACAGTGACACTGCTTGGCGTTTGCTGCGGTGACGGACTGGCAGAAACGAGCATGAGTCATGTGCAGCCTCCGGTGCCTCGCGCTGCATCTGTGACTCATTGAGTGTTAACAAAGATTAATGCTGTAGTAAGATTTTTTTTGTTTTTTTTGCTCTGTCGTAGCCGTTACAAGGAATGGTTTTAATTTTGCCTTTTCTGTTGAATATTAGCAGCATATATTCAAATGAGGTTTAATATGAATTGTTTTATTATACCTTATGGTTGCAGTTGTTCCTTGTTATTGCATGAATGGACTCTTTCGTTTCAGTGCCCTATGAAGTCAACTGAAAACAATGTTTTGAACATTTTGGAGCGCATTGAATAATGAAATACTTGAAAGCGTGGCTGTACCTGTGGCTTTTAATGTCGAAAAGCCGACACATTCCAGTCCGCAAAAACTGGAAATATCACCCACACTGCAGTTAATATTTGACTATTTGTATAGACTCGAACTTAACTGCCTGATAAGTATGTCATTGTAAAGTGCAGCAAACAGAAGCACAAGTAGTTCTAACCAATCCAGACTGACACAGTGACAGCACTGACAATTATGTGAAATTTAAGTTTCACGTTGAAAGATTTTAAACAGATGAAACATGTAAACACTGTTTAAAGCATCTTTGAATGTGCCAACTTGCACGTACAACTTAAAGGCACAGTATGTCATTTCTAAGGGTCCATCAATCAAAACAACAACAAAAGACAGAGTTTGGTGACGTTGTGAAGTAGCATGGGATCATGGGGGACGTTGTCGTCATTATTAAACAATCAGCATTGCCGATGGAAATGTATCTGACGTGACATGGACGAGGTACTGCAATCAACTTTTACTCAGTTTACGTTTAATCAAGTTAGCAGACTTCCTTCCTCACGCTCTGACGCATCAGCTGGCGTTTCCTCTGTCGTCACTGACAGGTGACCAAATGAAATGAGATATCTTGAGTAAAATTACCTCCTCTTGGTTTGAACGTGTGACATGTTCCTTCATTGCAATGAACATGGGACACTGCAGTTTATTTTGAGCCAATCCCACATACACAAGCGAGCACATCAGAGAGAGAAAAAGCAGCTCAGTGTTATTTGGTATTTATCTTTAGTAATTCTGGATTTGTGGAGCTACAGTTTTAGAGTCTTAGTGTCTGCAAACAGTGATGAGCTGTGACATCAGCCTCATATGGGCACGTGTGCATCATAAGCAGATCTCTGACATGATGATGATGTGTTTTACTCACCAGCTGGTTGCTGTACCAGTAGAGAGACGTCTTCTTCAGCACAAACCAGTACTTCTTCCATTTGATACCCAGGAAGCCTTTGCTCTCTTTCTTCCTGTACAACCAGCCCTGGTGGTCTGGCTGACCCAGCTCTTTGACCGAGATCCGCCTCCTGCTCATCGTACCATTGCCTGTGCACAGAAGACACATGAACGCACTGAGACCTCCTCCCCTCGGTCCACAGAGAAGCAATGTCACAAATAAGCGTAGGTACAGCGAAAGAGGAAGCCAGAAGTTGCAGAATCTAAAATCCAAACAGGCAAAACATTTCCATTCGAGTGGAAGTAGGCCACAGTGTTTGGTCAATAACCAGATGAATTCTAAAAATAGCCCTGAACAAAACCAGAACAGTCAATTCAGTAGTGCTATGCTACAGTCAGCCTACCTGTTTCAGTAATGAATCAACCAGAAACAACAATAACATACAGATCCTGAACTCGGTTTTGCTTCTCAGAACGCACGACGCCGACCGAGTGCAGCTAAAATAGAGCAGGACTGAAGTGAAAGTAGCCGAGCGGCTGTCTAAAAGCCCTTTGCACACACTAATTGCCCTGCCACTTGACGCACGCCCACAGAGGGCCAAATTACAGTTGAGGGCGCACACGCAGACAAAGTGATGAGAGCTCGAGGGCGGCAACTTACCTCCTCGGGTCTTCCTCTTGGATTTGTGTCGGAGGGAGACCTTTGGGAGGAGAGCAGAGGAGCAGAGCGCTCGGGTCAGAGAGGCAGAGGCGGGAGACGAGAAGAGCACAGTAACAGTTTCAGACCTCAGAGGAGGAGAAGAAGAAGAAGAAGAAGCTGTGTGGAACATCCTGTTTCTCGCACCGAGCGTCACATGCGTTTTTCTCTCCGCTGTTCTCTCTGTCTCCACACACACACACACACACACACACACACACACACACACACCCTTTGCGTGCGCTTTGTCTCTTTAATTCAACTACAAACTCAAAGAGAAACCAAACCAAACAGCAACAGTCTAACCGCCCGGCAGAGTATAGAAACCTGTTGGAATAAATATTTAACTTTGTCATCCTAAAATAGGAAAAGCAGAAGTAGTTCGACCATTAGGAGAGCAGCTTTTCCATTTCATTATAACGAGAAACAAGGCATCCTCAGCCTGAGGAAAGGTCATATGTCAAAAAGAAGAAACACTTACAGGGTTGTAGTCATCAGCAGCCATGGATGGGGTCACAGATATGGGGAAAGCAGCCTGTTGACAGAGACCAGCAGATACACCTTATCCACAGATGTGTAGGATGGCAAATATTACTACCCACAGGTAGAGGCTGAGAATTAGTCATTCTTTGTTCTCCAGCATGACAGCAGGAAGTGACGTCACGGACAGGCAGTGCAGATACTGTTGCTCAATTAGATTTTTTTTTTCCGCTTTTCTTTTGCAGATCAAAAAACAACAACAACAAAAAAAAAAGCGAATTGAAAGTGAGAAGAAAAAAAGCTGCATTTGTCCTGGATGATGAGTCAGGAAAAAAAAAAAGATGGAAAACTTGAAAATGTGTTGTGCATGAACAGCAGTGACACACAGACGTGTCACGACGGTCAGAGTCAGCAGTTCAGCCGATGACACGCAGCTTCCTTCACAGGTGAAAAGCCTGCGATGGCCTTTCAGCCGTGTCACACTCACAAAAAAAGCATTTTTAGATGCATCCACTGAGATGAAACCGTGACATGAAACATGTTGAGAAATCCAAGCTGCCACTATTGACTAACTTCCTCCGTGTGCTGAAGTTCCTCATTCGCAAAGTGTTGGAGACAGAAAGAACACGACAGACGCACAAAGCAGAACATTCAACTACTTGCCTCTGCTGAACAGCCTTCCATGATACCACACAGAAAACATGTGGGTGTGATCTGACAGAAACTCAGACTCTCAGCCGCCCGTTACACTTCTCTGTGCATCCGAAACATCTCCCCGCGAGGCTTTTTTAATCACATAACCTCGGCATTACACCTTTTCAGACTGAGCGCTGCGCGACAAAAACCCGCCTTGGTGTCAGGAAATGTAAGAGCACAGGTGGCGGTGTGGTCACAGGGTCGTGAGCTCCAGTCCTGCTGCAGGTGTTCGCGTTCAATCGCTCGCCACAAACTCTATCTACAACCCTCCCCAGCGAGGAGGAACAAAAGAGGACAGGAAGACTCATACCTGGTAAAAAATTCAGTCTCAGTCCAAATCCAAAGACCTTCAAGCAGTGTCCTCTGCTGCTCCGAAGCTTATCTGAGCAAAACCTCTGTGAATCTGTGTGTGTGCGCGCGCGCGCGCGCGCGTCTTTCACAACAAAAATGCATCATATCTTGTTTTCCGGGTGTTTGAGTTAACTGGCAGCCTGTGGGAGCTAGATGATGATCACCACAGAAACCACAGCACAAGCCTGGCTGTAAGAGTGTGTGTGTGTGTTTAGTAACTATGTTCCTGTGAGATGGGGTTTTTTTTGTTTTGGTTTGTTTTTTTGCATATATGAAAGGTGAACTGTTTTCAGTTCCGAGCTTCATGTTGAACACATGCATCTGCAGATTTACATGCAACCTTTGACTGGAGTCAGCAGGAACAAGACATCAATAAACCTAAACCTCCATGGCTTCAATCAGTTCAGCTACCTGCCAACCACACACACTATCTGCACCTATGATCAGCTTTTTTAATCTACAGACACAATGAAGGAAGCTCGTGCGTCACATTTTGGTGGTGAATATGAATGTTGGGCTAAATGTTTCGTCACTGCACCAAACAAAAACGAGAAACAAGTCCTGGAATTTATGCAAAAAGCTAGCAAACAAATTCCTGATCTGCCGGCCAAAAACCACACTCAAAACACAAAATGTCACTGTACCTGCCACCAAGACCTCAACGTCAGCAGTTTGGCCTGAAAGCTCTGCTCAAAGCCTGACCAAACTTTGGCGAACATGTCGGAAAAAGACGCAGGAGAAACTCTTTGGAGGCTCGGCTGGTTTCAGGTGAGTTCAGGTCCTCTTTGGGTGTCAATGCGTTCCTTCGCCGCAGAGAGGGTCACACCCAAACTCATGTGATAAAAGCCGCGAGAGCACATTTTCTTTCATTTAATACGGCAACAGGTTTTGAGCTATTGCTGCATCGTTGCAGGCCTGCTCAGGTGGGACGCGTCCGCGCAGTTCTCCCTTTTGACCAGCAGGTGTCGCTGAGTTACCGCCGTGTAAAAGCCTCATGAGCCACCAAAAACAGGCAGAGGCGTAACAGAGGTAAAGTGTGCTTGTGTTTCAGGGTGATACTGTTTGCTACAGCTAATGTCACTAAGCTTCAAGAATAAAATCTAGGCTGGGCTGAGCTCTACTCATTTGGAGAATTAAAACATCTGTCATCACCTTCAAAAAGATATAAAATCGCCTCTGAAATGCCTGAATGTGCCAATCCATGAGTGCACTTACTGATAAGTTTAATTTCACATATGGCCAAAGTGAAAGGAGGTCAGGACCCCGCTAGAGCAGTGCTGCAAAAACATGTTTTTCTCCCCTTTTCATTGTTTTTACACACATTCACCAAATGCACTGTGGTTTCCTCCAGAGAGAAGGAGAAAAATGAGTGTTTCGCGTTACAGCGTCCGCTCGTGGCTTGGCTATCAACACCCTTCGGCCTCTCGGTGGGGAGCTGCGTTTGTAGCCATAACACCAGAGCTCGAGCTGTCTCTGTGCAGAAGCTGGGATGTCCTGGCCTGTGTTGGCCTGTGCTGGGATGGCGGTAGACCAGCAGACACATTCCTGGGTCTGCGTTATTATAGTCTCCATTTCATTTCTGCTTAAATAGACAGGGGCCTCTTCTCTCTTTCCACTTGCTATTGTACTGCAGTGGAATGAAGTGACTATGAAGAGCCCCCCCCTTAAATTCTCACATTGTAGCTTCCTCGTTGCCTCCCCTCCCATTTGTTCCCATCTTTCTCATCCATATCAAGTAACTTCCTTGTGTTACCCCTAAACCCCCCAAAAGCCTTGTCTTTGACATTTCAATTAAATGCGTTGAATTCAAGAAAGGATCTCAACGCCGCTCACACTCCTCCCATTTCTGTGACGAGGGAAAAAGCCTCGGCATTGAACTTTAGGCTGATTTTAAAGGGGCATTTCGCTGAGGCTGTGTCTGGGTGGAAGTGAGGTAATGTTGCCTGCGACTCATGTCAAAGGCCCGAAGGATTCACGGGAATGCAAATTGGTCACACCATTGTAGCACTCAATCTCCCATCACGATCCATGCTGAGAATTGTCACGGCACTTAGCTAATGCCCCCCTTCCTCCCACCCAGAAGCTCTGTGTGTGGGTGTGTGTGTGTGTGTGTAAGGGACAGAAATGAGAGAGGGGAGCAAACAGAGTGGCTATTATTCAGCAGGGGAATCTCACACAGTGTAAAGGGGGAAGGGTGCAGGGCTGGATTTGATATCAGATTCTAGCTTGCTCAGTTTGATGGTGCTGCATGTCCCCCCCAACCCCGCCTTCCCACTTGCTGCTGGTTGTAACTGCCCAGTTGCCCTGGTTTGTTGCATGTGCTCACTGAGTTATTATTACTCCAAATGCAGTACTGACTCACAGCTAATGAGGATTTGGTCTTCGGTGCAGCAAATGTATCCTTTCACGTACCCGCACACACAATCCACAGGAACAAAGGCAGTAAAATACATTTGTGCTTGTTTTCCCCGTTCAATTTTATATGGACGCTGACAGCAGGGTCAAGGTTTTCTTGTTTGGTGCAGCAACAAGTCGCAGTTGAGCCATAAATCTGTTCAAATGTGTGTTGTACACATGCCACTTTTGACTATGAGCCAAATCCATCTGACCCCTGTGGAAGTGTATGAGTGGTATGTACCACTAAGGGATTGACAGTAACTCATGGTACTGTGGTATATAGCCTCTCTGTGTTTATGTGTTTATGTGTGTGTGTGTGTGTGTGTGTGTGTGCAAAGACCGCAAAGCAACCTTCTGGTCATTTCATTTCCTCATCCACCACAGCCATTGGACGCTGGATCAATTTCTACTTGTGGCACATTCAGTGAGGAACGATAAGAGTCTCCAGCCATGCTAGCAGCTCCGTGAAGCAGTGCTTTGACCTAAATGCTAATGCCAGCACGCTCACGTTAAAGCAGGTATAACCTGTATCATTTCACCCTGTTTGTTTAGTGTTTAAGCCTGCTAACATTTGCTAATTGCTACCAAACAAGAAGTACAGCTAAGGCTGATCAGTTTTGGAGTTATGTAGAAGCAGAACTTGTAGGCAAATAAAAATTTTGTTTGATGATGGTGCGAGATTGGCTTCCATCACGAGATCAAACATCCGTCGTGGCAATCCATCCAATACTTCTTGAGATATTTGGCCAAAAAGGACGAGTTTCATGGTGCGGATTGAGGCTGACAGAGGCCCAATCCTCAGCCCAGACCTTTCACATGACGTGCGCGTTGCATGGCTGCGTGCTGGTCTGGTGGTTAGTGTTTGATAGAGAGGGAAAGGGTGTATGTTGTCTTATCTGTGTGTAAAGTGTAATGGGCCTGTAATTGAGGCTTTCACTTTCACCTCCTCCTGCCAAGGCTGAGGCCGGTGGCATTCCTCACTCTGCACAGCAGACTCACTCACTCATGTATAAAAACGCAGTGGGATTGTTAACAGTTAGGACCAGCACAATATACTTACTGCTTGGGAGAAGGACCAGGACCGTATTTGTGGTTGATTATACCTGTAAGAGACAATGAAAGTCACCACTCAAAGCTATGAAACAGGCCACTGAAGGTGACGTCAAGCAGTGCTTTACAGTAATGTTGTCTTGGACGCCGAGACGCTTCATCTAGCCGTCATACTTCAGACCCAACAAACGTGCCTCTTGAAAATTTCCAACACATACTTATTGGTTCCCAGCTCGTTCATAACCGCTCATTATCTTTATCTGTGTTCCAATCCAGCTTACTTTGATATGGCCTGAACAAAACAGATCCCACGGAGACTGTTGGCATTACGGCTGGTGTGCCACTGGTTCTGGTAATACATTTGGCAACCAGCCACAGCAGCGTGGGCAGACAACAAACTTGTTCCCGATGCTCAGAATGCTCAATTTACCTCAGCCGGGCCTCACCCTGCAATTTCAGGGTAAGAAATTGTCTCCGGCTCATTTTTCCTGCCTCTCGATTGCTGACATTTTCGGTGCTCTCCTCCTCCTGTCATCCATAAATTTTCACGTCTTTGTCTCCTCCGTAAATTACCAGTTTGCTGAAGGAGATACTGATGTGTTTTTTTTTCCTTTCAGGTGTTGCAACTTCAAATACTTCTGCAGACACGCTCGGCTCTCCCGCCCACACAGAATACCCCCCCCCTTCTTTGAAGATAACCAAATTGACGCTTTTGACAGCAGACTTTGAAATAATATTGACACACCGTCACATTTTATGCTTTGTCATGAGGAAAAACTGCCTTGTTTTTACGGGTTAACGAGCCAAAATTTATATGACACTTGATTAAATCCACCGTCAATCAAACTCCATTGCCTGCATCACTGTCAAGTTTATGAACCTCCAACGACAATGAGTCAACTGCTTATCTGCAGGATTTACTATAGCATCTCTCTATATATTCTGTGAGTAATGTGTGTTGATCGAGCGTGCAACAAACCGGACGCCATGCGCTTGTGTGCGGCTCTTAGAATAGAACTGCCGGGGAGGGTGGGGGTATTGTGTGGGGCGTTTAGTCATCGATCACGGTGTTAATGTGGGGAGTCACACTTCCTCAGGCCCTACATCCAAGACCACAGGAGGTACAGAGGGAGCAGCAAACCGCGGATGTCGTCATATTTCGTAGTGGGATGGGATATTTATAGCAGAGGAATCAGGATTTGTCATAACAGTGACATTTCTAAAGATTCTCCAGCATGTGAAGGTGTCTTGGGGGTGGATGGCAAAGGACGGCCACGTTGGTGTGTGGGACATGTTGGAACATCTTGGATGGCGCAGGTTCTGAGAGATAACAATGTCTCGGAAAACACAAGACGTGTGTCTGCCCGTTTAATAATGAGCTGAGAGGAAAAGGGTTTGCGCTGCTCCAACAAAATGCCCAGAAATTATCTGCCGGGGTTTGACAAGGCTGAGATTTCTCAGTACTCCAAGCCACAAAAGCAAATAACAAGAACATTTTAAGCACATTTGACTTCTGTGTACACTTGATGGTTTCTTCTAATTTGGTAGGGCAGTCTAATAGGGAATAATAGTTGCTTTTTTTGTTGTAAGGCTGAAGGAGAGCAGCGATACTCTCCATATAATACTGTGTGTAGGAGTTTTAACCATCTTGTTGAGGATCCTAATAGCCGCAGGCACAAATCGATCAGGATTACCTCCTACCAAACATTACACAATTGATAAACCATCTTGGACAGTAACTCTGTGGTTTTGAACTTACAACTGGAACCATCTGTTCGTCCTTCTCTCCGTGGCATATTTCCCCTGATCATAAAAGCAGGCCACCCACTGTTTTCAGAAAGACTCCACACTGCCTGTAGGAAGAGTGCAACCTCCACACTCTGATGTTTCCCATCTGACCCGTGGACGACGCTGCGTGTGTACATGTGCGTGTGGGAGAGAGAGAGAGAGAGAGAGAGGAACTCACCGATTGAGGAAGTCACTGCTAGAGTGCCAGTCGGGTCCCTGTGATACATAAAGATTCATGAGTTAACGCACTTTGGAATCGACTGCTCTGATATAGGTGCTCTGAAAGCCTCAGTCCGTTTGAGATACACAGACATGCCCTAAAAGCTGCTGTTGGTCAGTTCTCAATGTGAAATTATTCTTGTGTTTTTGCTTACAGTCTGCATCCAACATTATGTGGTATTTGTTAAATGTTAACTGTAAAACTGCAGCATCTCCTCCATTTAACAGCACGTGGCCTTGAATCTGGATGACAAGCAATTTTTTTTGGTGCTAATTCTGTGTTGTTAGCAAACTGAACTCCTCTACAGAAGAGGAACAAAAACAAGAAATGGAGAACAAAACATTCATCACATTCAAATGTCTCCGTCTGATTTGTGATCAGTTGACAAATAATTATTCGCATGCATTATCTATCAATAATTCATTCCCGTGTCATCATTCGTGTTGTGCAGGCGTAACATGTTAGTGGTTAGCATACTTAGCAGTGGCTTAAAGAGAGTGCAGGTACTATTTAGGCTGACCACAGGTTTGCAGAAAGTGCAAATTAGTGAGAACCGCAGGCGACTCTAGCTTGGCAAGCTTGCGAAGAGAATGACACAGAGAAGAAGAAGTGGAGGAGAGATAAGAAAAGAGGCCCATCTTAATCAGTGAACTCATGCACAGAGAGACACATGCAAAGGGGAAAGAGGTGAGAGCGGTGGGTCGGTGTTTGTCAGAGCTCCAGCTCCAAGATGAAAGGTGCTGATCCCTCCCAGGCCAAAACGTCTTCAAATCAATGAAAATGACGAAAGCCGCCAGGCAAAGTAATCCTAACCTGGCTTTTAAATGTTTAAAAGGCAACATATGTGCAGGAGTAAGATCCCCTGATGGAAAACCTGCTTTGACCATATGGTCTCCCAGCTGGAATTGAAAGTTCATCAAAGAGGGACGTAGTTACATAAGCATCACCATCTGAGACACAGAAACGGTAACTTGACATTAGGTATCCCGTTTCACCGCGAGCTGAAAAAAACAGCAGCAGGCTTCACCTCAAAGGTCAAAGCAGGTGAGACAGCCAGCCGGCTCGAGAGCGGAAGTGCCTCATGACTAAAGCTGCCCTTCACTGACATTGTTATGATAAAATGTCTTTTTCAGTACGTAAACTGATAGCAGAACACCTTGGTTCAGCCATGTTTTCAGATCATCCCACACGCGACATTACAGTTACACATTAATTCCACACCCAATGGTAAAAGAAAGACAATACAAAAGATCTCTGACATGAACTGCAATTTTTAATAAAACGCTATTCAAAACTTACAAAAGGCAGATAAAGCAACAACAGACACTTCTTCCCTGTATTTTCTTAAAAATACTGTCATTCTGTCTCTTGTGGTCTTTCCACAGGACGAGCTCACAGAAGGCCGTTTGACCTGCGAGTCCTAGCGGATTGATTGAAAACGCTGGCTTGGAAAGACCATTTATTACTGTCAACCAGCTGTGTGTATAGGCCCTTTAGGTGGGTAATTGCAGAGTAAACTGAAACACAGGATATAAAAGTTTACTGAATAGAGTGCATAGCTTTAAAACCAGCACAAATATTTGCTCGTGACAAGATATAAACATCCTTTTACCAACCGATGCAGCATTGTCCGCTAAAGTGACGATAAAAACCTTTCTGAAGTCTATGCATAGCTTACAAGAGGCAACCTTTGGCAGAGGGTAATGTCACTAACTGATCACAACAGTGTCATCTGGAAAAGAAAAAACATGTATAGCAAAAGCACAGTTTCACTAACAAAATATTCGGTTTCACTTAAGTTTTATTGTTATAACTTATTGATGCAAGTAAAATCAAAATATGCAAATAGCTGAAGTGATATCAGGCAAGTTTTAAATAATGGTACCAGAGAGCATTTCAACTGAAACATGACATAACTTAGTATGTACAGAAGAGTCCAAAGTGTCCTAAACCTGAACAAACTGTGTCCTCTTGAGGCAGAGATGGGACTTGTAGTGACAGAAGACGAGGGTTGTGGGCAGTGTTAAAGGGGTGATGACGTAATGTGGTGAGTACTACAAAAGCAAGTTTGGTTGAGGAGTAGTAGTTGCTAGTAGTAGTAACACCAGGGAAATATGGAGGTTGGGGAGAGAGGAGTGTGAGAAAGCCCGAAGCTGGCAAAAAACCCCGACAACAGCTGGACGTTAAATATCAAAGGCACTGAAGAAGGACACAAGACAGGAACAGGAAGCCCCGGACAGGAAGCGCATCATCAGTGAGTCAATAGCTTAAGCCGCGTGATCCAACTGACCAGTAGTGAGCGTTCTGCTGTTGTGCGCTTGGAGACGGGGGCTACGGGGGCCTTTCTCATGTCCTCCTGGTAGGGGATGGTGGCGCTGTTGTGGAGGTCTGAGTTGGAGTAGTAGCGGCTGCCCCTGATGTGGTCCACTCGGACGAGGTGACGCTCGCCCGCAGGCCGGTAGGGTGGAGATACCGAGGGGACCTCCTCTGCGATGGTTGGGATCCTCTCATTGCTCAGGTATCTGTACAGGAGGTCTTCACCTACAACAGGGAGACAGTGACAAGTCAGCTGTGACCAGGCCAATCAATTTTATATTTTTTTTTGCGTGGATTAGTGTCTTTTTTCTCATTTCAAGCCCTTCAGATGAGATATGGATGTTATGGATGCATGTAAGTGTCAAGGAAGTCCTGAAAAATAAATCCACTTCAGTGTGCCCCACTTGTAGGGCAGCTGATGGCAGCGGAGTGTGCTGTGCTTCTGTTTTCTCCTTGTCTAACCATGCAGATGTAGTCCTTCAGTGAGGTTTAAACATTAAACTTGGAATTACATGAAAATAAGAGCACGCTCGTACACACCTTTCCTTCCCTGTGTCCAGGGCTTAGCATAAGGATCTACCACTCCGACACAGGTGTCTGCTGGCATGGAGAGGGGCCGGGGCTTCCCTGGAGGCAAGAGTTAAATATTCATCAAGTGTTATTCTAAGATCAGATTTATTTCAATATTTAATGGTGGAATTCTTGTGAGAATCCTTGAATGAGGAAATACTGACCACGTGAGGGCTTGTGCTCCCTCATTCTGGGCTGTATCACGTTAGCTTCGATGGGACAGCCGACGCTGAGCTTGTCATAGTCAGCGATGGTGCAGCGTCTTCTGCTCTCCTGGTCTAGAAAGGAGTTGGGTGAGTCCGAGCCCTTTGGTCTTTTAGTAATGCTGGAGAAGGTGTCTGCTCTCTCCTCTCTGCACAGAGAAACAAATGCTCATTTATTTATGACATCGTTAAAACACATGCCACTCCACAGTGTGTAGTCTAAAGCCGTACACCACAACTGGGTTGATTTTTAAGCGAATAATGTTGTTACTGTGTTTCCAGAGCACTAAATATGACAGGGCTGCAGACTAAAATTCTGGCATTTTTAGGTGAATGTGACCACGTTCTGTCTTCTTCCTGGAGGTGGAAGGTGGAAGATGAAGCAGCTGTTGCATAAGGACTATGATGGGACTGGTAAGAGCAGAGTGGGCTGAAGACAAGGAGAACAGGATGTGCTTTAGGAGGGGAGGGAGGTAAGGTGAGCACAGGTCCACCTGTCTCAAAGGCCTGGATGAGGAAACGCTGCAAAGGTTGACAGGTGGTGACTGGACCGCTGGCTGCAGGGTGGCAGTTGGACTTCTTCTTGGCTTGTGTTTTATGCTCTAACATTTAGAATCAACGAAAACACTAAACCTCATGAAACACTAAGCTTGGCAGATGAAATGCTCACCGTGGAGTGTACGGCACTGGAGGAGGAGGGGGGATGTACAAGTCCAGGATAGCCGGCTTCTCCTTTTTGGTTGATCCATTAGCTGAGCCGCAGGGAGACTGGGCTCTGATCAAGGAGGAATTGTTCTGAAAATACAGCACCACAACTTAGTCAATACCATTAACTTCACATACATGAATGAGTAAGTGACAGTGGGCTTCTCATGCATGCGTGTACACAGTATATTGGTTAACAGTCGAAAACAAATGAAGTCATCGCTTGCCGTTTCTGCCAAATCCAAAATTAAGACTAAATATGACTTTCTGGCAACTGGGAGGAGTTTGCCACATGTGGTGAGACATATAAGTGCTTGTGTGCGTCTCCATGAGTCTAAACCTTCTTGTTTGAGGTATGGAAAGACTGTAAGTGAAGTCCAAAATAGCCTGCGAGACGTGTACTTAAACTGTACTCATTTACCACAGTTATGTTACCCAACACTCAACAACATTGTGCCCTTGACTAAATGTACCATCCTGTCCACTGCCATTCTCATCAGAACTAAATGATACGTCTGATGATACAGCGTAGTGGATGTGAGAGATTAATGACAAAGTAAACATCCGACTTGGGATCTCATGAATCATTCCCCCCTTTCCGTCTCCAAATAGCTCCCATGTGTACAAATGATACAGTATCACAAAGCCAGTGTCATTCACTCTTGAATCAGGGTGTACAATTTGTCTCTGTTTTGCCTTCTGGAGCTTTATTATCACAGATAAACTCAGATGGCTAACTCTGATACGTCTGACTACTTGTTAAGACAGGATGCTGGTGGACATGTCGACATGGCCCACCTTTGTGTTGAGAGGCTCTTTGTTGTTTTGAGAAACACACTCTTATCTGATATCGTCTCATCTTGCCTTCTCAGGCTATAAAACAGGCTCCACGTGATAAGACAATGCCAGAGCCTGAACGGGCTCATTGTCTCTGTCTATTAAAGGGGACTCAGGTGTGGAGATGTGGTTAAAAGCCAAGTTAAGCCTAATGTGTTCACATGAGGGAGAGCAGCAAATTGGATAACAGACACATAACCTTATTAGTGCAATACGTCTCAGCTACCCCTGACCTTTCTTTGAACAATAGACATTTGGGGGTGTTTTCTCTTGGAAAAAAAAGAAGGTGAATCCAAATAACATGAATTATCATAAATCCCAGTCTTCTTAAAGGCAACATCTGGGCCCTTTGTTTCTAATAAACCAGATACTATCTAACCAGACTCCAACACTATAGGCTGGCAGCATTATCTCCTAGTCCGGGTGACGTCATGGGATTTTGTTTGTTCTCCTCTGATGTTGCGCCTGAAGAAAAACTCAATGTTGTATTCAGTTCAGCTGGCAGCACTTTCAGGGTGGCTCAGTGACACTTGTCTGAACTTGCCGTTTTGGAACCAACTCCCTGAAAAGCTGATAATTGGTTGACAATGACTAGACGCACAGGCTTTTGTGGATCTTCCTTAATGAAAGGAGTAAGTGTGGGAGTGTGTGTGTGTGTGTGTGTGTGTGTGTGTGTGTGTGCGCGTGTACCTGTGGTACTGGGGGCTTCCAGCGCATGTTCTTGAGTGGGGCAGGGGTAAAACCCGTTGTGCCTGTGGGCCTCTTCTTGAGGAGTAGAACCACACCTTTGGGATCTTCCCTCAGTTTGATAACCAGGTTTTTCAGCTGCCAGCCCACCTGGTCACAGGAACACACACTCAGTTAAGATTCCATTCATATTGATAGTGTGTATGTTAAGTCAAATATATAAATATCTGAAAACAAAAAACAAGCTCTTACCACCGTCTGCTGGTTAACCTGGATCACCTCATCACCTGCATGGATCTTCCTTGTCAGGTCTGCAGGTGACTATTGAACAAACAAAGTAAGGGTCAAAGCCTGCTTAACCACTTTCACCTGCTGGCAACACGTGCCTTCCTATTCACAAAACTTTATTGAAATTGGAGCTACTTCAGTGCCACTCCGGTCTGATTTCAACTGTGTCTGCCTTTGAAAATGTCTATTTAAAAGCAAATACGTGACGAACAAACACTTAATGTTCAAATCATGAGGAAAAAAACACCCTGTGCGTGTATGAATATCAGTTGTTTTTCATGTCACACGGGTGTCAAACAGGATTAACTCGTCATTATGGTGATGATTCAGGGCCTGATTCACAATTAAGAACCGGAGGCGTGAGGATCCGACCGTGGCCGTGATGCTGGTGTATTAGTCACTAACTGGTTGTCTCAGTGGGGGCAAAGGTAGGACTTCTTTTTGTGGAGGCTGTTAGTGAAATTTACTGGTTAATGGAGTGCAGAAACAAACAATTCCCTTTGCAGATGAGCAGTTCATCAACTCCTTCAGATAAGTCAGCCCTCAGCAGAGGAGGAGGAGGAGGAGGAGGAGGAGAATGAAGTGGAGGGTGAGGGTGAGTTTTCAATGGTCATAATATTCCAGCAGGAAAAGGGTTGGATGTGTTCATGTGGTCAGCATATTGTCATACTTACATGCTCCGTGGTTCCTGTGATGACATGTAACCCATCATAGGTAGACTTGATGTACATCCCCTTGGGTAAAAAAAGAGGGATGTGAGGGTCTAAATTTGATATATATTGCATGCGTTCCTGGCCTGCAAATCCAGAAGGCAGACATCAGGCTGAAAAAACAAAAGGGGAGGACAATCTCCCAGCATTCCTTACCAGACCCTCTCCCGGCTTGATATTGGTCAGCTGGACTTCTTCCAAGCAGGCCGACTGGCTCATCAGGGGGTCAGAGGTGGTTCTCACGGTCTGATCACAGATGCTGTTCAAAATCTTAGACTGCGGAGGAAAAGGCCAAAGAGAATGCATCAGTGATTAAAACAGGAAGTAGAAGAACTTCTCACAATGGTTTAAGTAGGTGCGCTGACTTGTCTAATGGTGCATTGTGCCTTTAATAAACTGCAGAGGTATTGTGTGTTTTGTGTGTTTTCAGGTTATGCTTTAAGACTATCCTTCATCAACTGGTTGTCTTACCCCCAGTGTACACGCCTGTGTGTCTATGCTCACATTTACTGCAAGGCTCAAAGGACTAAAAGGGACCATTAGCGTGCATTAACTGGATGTACCAGTGCACACACAACACTGAAATCAGCCCTTTGTGCAACACCCTTCTTTCTGCTTCGCCCCTTGCTCGTTTCAGGACATAAACTGTAATTTGTCTTCATTAGAGGGGTCTTATCTGTGACATCTGTTCTCATGCACATGCACTTTGTTTTGAACACATACTCTATGTAGAGTCGAGCTTGTGGAGAAGAGAACATAAACTAAAATGCAAAAAGAAGGTGAGAAAAAGCGGGGAACAAAAGTTGAACAAAAACAAGAGCAGGGCAATGCAAGAACTGTGTAAAGCAAAGAAATGGACAAAGAGAAGCTCAGCTCTAATGTGAACTTCGCTTGGGTTGTCAAAGAGGGAGATAGAGTGTTAGAGGAAGCCTAGTATTAGCCCAAGAGGTCTGGAGAGTGTCAGCAACAGGAAGCACTGATTGATGGCTTGGGCGTATTAGCGCCGCCTCCTCTGCCGGCAATCCTATAGACCAGTCTGCTCCCTTCTCTCAGAAAACTGACCTTGTTGCTGAGAGCATGTCACACAATCTCTATGTAAAAAGACGTTCACCCAAACGATCTACCAGATCTTTCCCCCTACAGGGGGACTTCAGGGTCTCATTTAGTTTACATTATAGGAAACAAAGCGATGACTTGCAGTAAACTTACCACTTCCAGGATCTTCTCTTCCATCTCGTAAACACTGCAGTCCTGTTACACAGAAGACAGTGATGACAGATTAGGCTTGTGAGCAGTAAACAACAGGGAAGAGGTTATTGAATGGCTAGAGAGAGAAAAAGTATAGGGATTGGGTGAATACGATATAATCAGGATTCCAGATATAGAACTGAGAAAATGGAGAACAGCCACAAATAAACAGCTTTTAGATTCAAATTACCTCTCTGCCTAAATTCTGGGGACGCTGTAATTGCATAATGCCCTCTGTGGTTAAGTAAGCTATACTGGAACGTAAATACCATACCAACACTCATATAGTATCAATGTGGAGATGACACGGTGGGCGAAAACTGGGGAAAAAACATGCAATGATGTTCAGAAAGTCATCATCCAAACAGTGCTTTGGTTTTCTGCAAATGTCTGAATGCATCACTACTTTCCACAGCTGAAAGTGGGCGGGCTAGCAGAGGCAGGGGTTTCTGGACACAGTAGCTGTCATCTTGGTCGTTTTAGGGGACGGAACCGACAATAAAATCTGAAAAGTCAGCTGGGAGACTGAAGACCGTCTCCTCCAAGAATCCCAACGCAGCACTCACAGACTGCAGCTGGGCTGGACACAGCTGAGGCAACAGCCTCCCCTGACAACTGTGTTGTTGGTGGTGAAAGGGCCCCTGGTTAGGCAAGGGGAGCTCTCAGTGTGTGTGGGGGGACCCCCTACCCAGTTTATGGGACTGACTATCTTGGGAATGCCCCGAGGGAAGGCATACACCAAAACACAGGTGAAATGTTTCTGTCAAAACTAGAGAGCTCAGAAAACTTCAACAAGTCTCTTATTTCTCTTGTCAATGCAAAATAAAGGGAAAATGGTGTTGTGGCCCTCGCAGTATTAGTGACATGCATAGGCATGTGCCGTGTACAAAGCCAGCTCTGTTGCTCTTTGTAAATCCATTGTGAGAAAGCGAATGGGGGTCGAGCAAGTTTTTCCATATTTCCATAGCTTGCACATTCCACCGGGCGAAAGGGGAGCGTCTGTTTTCAAACGCGCTTGGCTTGTTATACTGTCAGTTTGTTTGCATTTACAAGATCTGTATGACCTAACTGTGGCCGTGAGCGATGGCTTCACATCAAAGCAGAGTACATCCTACGCTCCCTGAACATTATTTTTGATCCGTTTGAGTGCCTGTTTGAAGGACTAAACTGTTTTGGTGAACTAATATATACATTCGCCGTGATCGCCTTACATTGGGGATGAAAAGCCAATATAAACATTAAGAAAAAACACAAGCATAATAGGTTTCGACTGACGTATTGGTTTCCATACAATATATTTTCTAAAGTCAGCTAAGACCATATGGTGGTTTCAGAAGGAATTTGGCTATGCTTGCGTAAACATGCAACTGCATATTTCTGTCAGAGACTGGCCCATGTTTGGATGACAACACTGTCGACTGGGCCAAGAGGGATGAGCTAAAAATACATATTTCAATGTTTAATGGTCATGAAACAAAACAGTATCATTATGCGCCGCAGACACGGTTTGGCACCAAGCTCTAACATCTATGGAACATTTCTCTCGTTTCACAATACCATCAAATCATGTGAACACAATATCACAGATAATCCTTCTAAGATGTGTTCATGATATCCAAATGAAGCCCACATCTTTGTCAAAAACCAAAGTCTCACTCGCAGACAGGAGCCAGATCACAACTAAGCACGAGAGAGGCTGAGGGACAATTCCCTGCGTGTACTGATCCCTCACGTTATGGACTTGATCCCACAGCCGGTGTGGATCAGATGACTCTCTGTGTGCTGCTCTCTGGGCCTTTGATCTGCCACCACAGCGGATTTGCATGGCCGAGCAATGAAGCGGCCGCGAGAGAGGAGTGCTGGCAGAGTGCAGGAACCTGGAGTGTAGCTGCCTTCACACAGGAGTGAAATAAAGTCCACAGACTGCAAAACTGTGGACCTGGCTTTCCGACATCCTGGTTTCCATAGTGTATCAACATATGGTGGGTGTATCTGTTCTAAGTTCAGTGTGTGGCCAAGATAATGGATCTGTTTTGTTTTTTTTCCTGCTAAAAATACAGAGAAATAAACATCATATCTGATGCAACAATCCAGTGGGAAGCACAGCAAAGACACGAGTAATCGATGCAAAATGAGTTCTTTGGAAGAAAATGACCTAGACGCTGGTGGGTCAGCCAAAAGGGGTGATGCGTTCACAGTTTTATAGCTGTGTTCCATTGTGTGTGTGCACACAGGCTTCATTCAGGCACAACAAATAAATTATGTGATCTGAAAAGCCTTAATTCTTGGCTGAAGTTCATGAACGAGTGAGGCAAACCTCATGCCGTCCTCCCCCATCATAAAACTAGACCTACAACCTATTTTTTTTAACCAGCGGCTCAGACTCCAGCCTGCATAAAACAAAGGGAGTCTTGCTCTGTATGCAATTTGTGTGCAAGTTGAGATACTTAAAATGATTTGATGAGCTGGAAATAAGCCTCCTCATCAGCTTTCGCTGTGAACTGATAAATAGAGCCAAACTGCATCTCTCCTCCACTTGTTGGAGGAAACTAATCTCTGCAGTCTTACAAAGCTCTTTCAGCACCCATGAGGAGTTTATTCTTCTCTATAACCTCTCCACTTCACATGGCAGCATGGGAAATGTATAGCCCCTTTCTCGTGGACGACCATGACCGAGACACCCACAGTAAATCACCAGAGGCGCTGAAATCCCAGACTCTGGTGAGGAAAGGGGCACTCTGGGAAAGGAATTTATTTTGATGCAATAACCCTCTAAAAATGACACCTGCAGTCTCGGCAGCCACTTTCACTGGTGGTGTAAAATGAGTTGCTTACCAGGCTATGCTTCAGTCAAACCCTTTAGAGAGAACAAATTGTATATACGAGATAATGGCTTTGATACCGAAAGAAAAGGCCGCTCACCAGCTCCCTTTGTTTAAGACATACTGCATGCATGACCAACCACTGCTGGCTGGATGAAGACAGAAGTATACCCAATTGTATCCTGATGCAATGCGAGAGCAATTCTCTGCAGAAAGTTGTGAAATACAGTGGATGTATCCTGGTGCTCTGTTTTAAGCGTTAGCCATCTATCTGGCAGTCAGATGGCCCACCTCCTCATCCCTGCGTTAAACCTACACACAGGAAGCGCTTTCAGACCGTTTGGTCTCCCGCTGCGAGCATCTTGGAGAAGCAAAAACAGGAACCACATGGCTGAAGGAGTACGGCAGCCTGGGGAATGCTGGCAGCCACCTTTAAAAGTGTGCCAGTGGGTCTTTATGAAACTGGAAACACAAAAGCGAGGTTTACCATTAAATGTCCCCGCACTAAGGGGGTCTCCTCATTAGCCAGCAGGAGGAGGAAAAAGATCCCAAGAAAAACATCAGCATTTGCAATAATGTGCTCAGACTGCTGGCTTCAGGCTTATGTCATGGCTGCCAGACCACATTTCCCATAACTCTCTTCTCCTACACTTTATGCATGTCTGTGCCCCCAGGCTGGTATGTGCACAGTGGAAAAAGCTATTGTCTGTGTGTGTGTGTGTGTGTGTGTGTGTGTGTGTGTGTGTGTGTGTGTGTGTTTCCCAGGGGCCAGCTACGTGTGAGCTGTTGAGCTAACTAGTGTGCAGACCTGTTGAACTGTGGTGGTGAGCTCCAGGCACAGCTGAATGATCTTGTTCTTGGTGGCTGTGAAGTCGCTGATCCCTGTCAGAGGTGTCCTGCAAGGAGACAAAGAAGGACAGGGAGAACATTAGGAACCAGCGATGAAGCCAAACCAGCAGCTCAGCCATGAAGTCTTCCATTACAAAGAATCTAATGTTCAATTTATATACACTGCGACGTGTTTCTGATACTTTGCCCACTACATTTACAAAAATGAGGGGGGAAATATTGGAAAAACATTTCAAAATAGCGCATTCCAGTACAACGCGAGACCTCAGTAATAAATATAGAGTTAAATTAACACCTCTCGGAAAGTTTGAACAAAAACTGGCCATTATAAGCTCCATAAAGAAAGAACATGTGGCACAGCTGCTGTACCGGATTACATTAGATTGTATAGGTGTGCCTAAAAAAGCAGTCTTGCAGTGTACGTCTAGACTAATTTACTGATGTGGAGTGAGCCATAATATACTTTATAATAGACTCAGTGAACCTTGCTCTGATTACTGTGTTTTGGTGACTGGACACAGAGACTTCGTTCTAACCCAAAAATATCACCGTTCTTATGTCATTTTCCCTCCGTTTCTGTCTCTTTTTCTGCCTGACTCCATCTAAAACAAATGCGCCCAACTCCCCATGCGCACAGTGTAGTTCTATTCACAGTATTAACACATAACAACTTTATCTAAAGCATTTTTCTGTAAAATTTCTTATGTAAAATAACATTCAGCACAGCACTTTTATGGACTGTTATACTGCCCTCATCTCAACATCATAACTACCATTTATATCATGACATCACCTTCACCG
This sequence comes from Chaetodon auriga, assembly GCF_051107435.1. Lineage (NCBI taxonomy): Eukaryota > Metazoa > Chordata > Actinopteri > Chaetodontiformes > Chaetodontidae > Chaetodon > Chaetodon auriga. The sequence continues at coordinate 16,817,175 of NC_135087.1, read as the reverse complement.
CATTAGCCAAGCCTGCCACAAAAAGAGAAGCTTAATTTCAGCCAGCTAACACTTAATCCTGGCAACCTGCTTAATATGCTCTGCTTTTATGGTGTAATGCGCTGTGGAGGAGGTCACCAGGAGAGCAGAAGGGACTCTATAGTGTTAGCTTGGCTAGCAGCATGGATATGTACAAGGTAGAGAGCATAACTAGAATCTAAAGTTTCTCTACGTGTGTAAGTGCAGCTAGTATAAGCAGTGGTCTTCTGGCAGTCCTTCTCTGATCTGATTCAGAGTACACAGGTGGTTATAAAAATGATCTTACCTGTCGAGCCATGCAAGTAGGCTCTTTGCAGCACCGATCAGCTCCACCACTGAGGTAAGGAAGTCATTGGGGGGCTTGCGTGAGGTGCTGCCGTCATACGCGGGGCTTTTCCTGCGATCAGACGTTGCCATGTGCAGGCTGTTGGTAGCAGCTCTCATCCTCACAACCAGATTCTTCAAGTTGTCGGTCTCCACCCCATAGTTCTGAAAGGGTAAATAAGTACACAATTTAAACTAGGTCAAGCAACAGGGGAAAAAAAGCACACACCCATCCTTGAAGCAGACATTATAGATATTCAATCAAACTCCAGATAAAGCAAGAAACCCTTCTACACAGTTTAGACCTGGGAGGTACCTTCTTTTTTCTTTTTTTTTAAACACATGTGGCGTCTTGTTTCCCGTACAATGAGGAGCTGTAATCATTTCTCCGACAGTTATGATTTACGTGCACTTGTCTGTGACGATAGCTCGGGCATGAAATTTACCCTCCGGTCTTCAGATTTCTTCCAGGGCATGCAGGAAGGGTGTGCACGTGCCATCACCTGATTCCTATCAAGCAGAGCAAAGTTTGCATTCTTGAGCCTGAGTTGTTTCCTGCTTTTGCATTCCTCCAATTTATAAGTTATTCACATGCCCCAAGCAGCCAAGCTCTGTGTCTTCAAGGGCCACTAAGTACACAATAGACTAGGCATGACCTGAAGTACTGCAGGGTACTGAGCTGCAAAAGTACGCACAATTACTTCTTGGAGGGTAAAGAGTGTGTCTGAGACTGAGCATGAACACGTGTAAATTATTTTTAAAGAGCTTGTTTTAAGGTATTTGCAATGTTTTGATTGAATAAGTGGGTTTGGACTAATGTGTTGGTTAAAGGTAAGCAGAGAAGGACCAGTCTGGCTCCTGTCCTGGTAAATATCAGCTTACACAGTGTTGCATCACTGTGTGTGTGTGTGTGTGTGTGTATGTGTGAGTGCCAGTAGCTAAGTATCCTTTGCAAGGAGTGAAACAGCATGTGTTTGGAAAACAACGAAGCAGATCTGCAAGTGGTTAGTGTCTGCTTTAATTCCACTGCCGCTCTCCAACATGAGCTCAAAAAAACAAAACCACACGAGCTATTTCTCTCGTGTCAGTCCCGAAGGAATCCGGAATAACTGAATAAGTCAAACAGTAGCTGTAGCCTCACTCGTGGTACACTTGACATGGCACTGATTGTTGAAACTTCATCAAAGATAAGCAAACATGCTGAGGGAGCATACAGCCACAAAGAAAGAAATCTTCTGATGCTTTGGTTTCTCATTCGGCCATTCACACAGTGAAAGTAGCACAAAGGCAGTGTGAGCACTTTCCAGATCAAACGTCTCTCCTGGCTTTTTCATTAGCAGGCTAATCACACAGTCACAGCAGCTCTGACTGGCCCACAGATGTCCAGCGAGCTTTTGTCCCACGCTGCCAGCTGAGCTAAAAACCATGTCTGAGCAAAATCTGTGGTTCAAGTCAATCTCATAACAGCATTTCAGGCCACGTTTCCATTCTTTCAGGGCCTTTTAATAGACATTCAGTTAATATAGAATCAAGATGGCAGAAGCATTTTTTTGTGTAGGAGAAACAGAACGGCTATCACAACACAGTGCTTCCTGCCCTCGACACAGGCATCACATGGATCTGACTTGACTATAAAGAAAGATAACAAATGCCTGTAAGCTGGACAGAGTGTGTGTGTGTGTGTGTGTGTGTGTGTGTGTGTGCGCGCGCGCGTGTGTGTATGTATGTGTGTGTGTTGCTAAAATGTGGCATCTAAGGTTAAGTGCGACATTAGATTCACCCCGAGGCAATGGTAAAATACATTTACAGCAGCTCTGTGGTTCATGACAGGGCCAGATGATCTGTCATACACTGTATGTTCGATGGCTGCTGGACAAAGCTCATGTGAGTATAAATATAACGCTGTGCTGGTCTTTGAGTGGGTCACTGGGGTCTGAGAATAAATAAAGAAGTGTTGGGTTTCAACACTGACTCTGCTGAAGACATCACTGCTCAGAGAGCTCCAGTAAAATTAAGTGAAATGTTCTCTCTTTGTCCCCAGACAGCAGTTTGCTCTTGATGGCTGTTGGGTGGAAGATAAGCATGAGTATGAATGTTTCCTAAAGGGCCATGGAGCTGTATGTTAGGCCATCAGCTGCTAACAAGACAGCTAAAGTTGCCGATATAAGGCACTGTGAAAGGAAGGTGAAACTTCAGCATGTGTGCGCATGCTTAAACATTTCGAATTTGAGAGCAAATTCAAACTGCAAAGTGTCACAAAGATGAATGTGACCGCTTCAACAGGAAGTGTCTGACCTTACAGCAAACAGCAAGAGAGAAAGCTGGGGGTTGAGTGTGAGAGCGTGTGGGGGTTTCGGGTGCTGGTGGCCTGTGTTCCTGTCGGCAGCAGTGACCTTGCCTCAGTTAAAGCTAATTGAAGCGGGGGCCTCACTTCCTCCCAAGGGGCCAGTGGAAGGCCAAGGTCTCATTCTTAATAAGGAAACCCCTAACGGACAAAAAACATTTAGCCGTACTGCTTCTGCCAGAGGTGAACAGTTGAGAGTCCAGCATTCCTGCTCTAAAGCCTTACTAAATGACATTAGACTATACAGTGCACATAACCACGCACAGAGGAGGTATTCCAAACACTACAATTTGAAGGGAGAATAAAGTTCACATTCAACAGAAAGGGCTCACTTATAAGAACAAAAATCTTGCTGAGGAAGCACTTTGGAGGCCTAATTTGTGACGCTGCTTGAGAGGAACATGACTTGAGATTTCACTACCTTGATGTGAAGGAATGAAGAGAAATCTGTGCAGAATTACTGTGATAGTAAAAGAGGTTATGGACCACATGATGTACCATATGGTATGTATAGTCTATCATGAGTCCATCTATCAAAACAAAAAAGGTGTGGTATGTGCCAAGTGCTTCCAGGTGTCCACTTCCAGCCGTTACAGGTTGAGGAGATACTGCTGACAGGCTGCTGATCTGAGCTTTCTGCAGAATGAGAGACAATGAAAGAGTGTGCTGACTGGGTGAAAGTTGGGTCGAAGGGAAGAGATTAATCAAATCCGTTCCAGTTAAACCTGTACATAGTGTGGTTTGACCTTTGCCATCAAAACATATCCCTGCATAGGTGTAGACTGCATATCATACTAGCCCAAGATTGTGTGAACCCCAACTCAAAAGGAGCCATGAAATGATAACGAGATGTGAGCTAAGAGATGAGATGCACACATGTGGCTGCTTCACACAGGATGCCAGAAAATCCATCCATAGCTTCAGTGCGCTGGAGTGACGGATCACTGACAAAGAAATCACATCTTTCTGAGCCACTTGTTGAACCAAGCCTGTTTGACCTACAGCTTTCAGCACGAATGCAAGATGCAGCCTCGTGGAGTAAAGAGAAGACTGGACTTTTAAGTCTCTTCAGGGTAAAAACAGCCATGCTCCAAACAATTCATGTACAGCATTTTAAGAGAGCGTAAAGGCAGAAATGCTGACACTGATCAAAACGCAGGGAGCAGAATCTGGGACTTTTATGGCACAGGAAGTGATAAAACTCCAAATCGATCCCATCTGCTGGAAAACCTGCTTCTCTTTCAACTGGAGCATGCTTGGCTTTCATCGCTCTTTTCATGCTCACGAGTTGGAGGCAGAGACGTTTTTGTTGGCAGTTTTTTTGGGAAGCTGGGATGATAGAAAGAGGGGCAGCTGGTTCACTCCCAGAGTGACGAATAAGAGCCAAACAGGGGATCCATAACTTGAGCCAACAGAGACGGCTCAGGTGAGCAGATGGCTGCAGCGGGAAGAATAACCTCCATGGCATTGCTGTTTATGAGAATAGACTGCAGTTTGTGTGTGTGTGAAGGAGGCTTTATATGTAAGGGAGAGTAGAAAGAGAGCTCTTGTCTCTTCTGTCAAACAAATCAAACTGTTGCTGCATGATTGCCATTAACTGCCTCTAATAATCTAGCACAGCTTCAAACTGCCAAATTGAGCCCAATCTCTCCTCTCCTCTGAGTGCTGCTGTCCTCTGGCTGCTTCATGAGTTGCGGTGCTTCCACGCCCCACTGAGCTGCGTGGGAAATGATGAGACTTTCTACATCGCTGGTTCCTTTAGCTGCCCAACCAGAAACTACAGGCTGAGTTTTTAGCGACTGTGGACACTGAGAATGAGGGACAGGGAGGAGGCGGGGGGCGGGGGGTTACTGTATTTGGATACATATTACATTAGCAGCACACACTGACCAGAGCGCAGAGTAGATCAACAGCCTCCAGCACCAGTTCCTGGTGTCCAATCCTGGCCACGCCGAGCTCCTCCAGGTCTTGATGTGTGATCTTCAGTAGCTGCTCCCCACTGATCTTCTCCCGCTCAAAGTTGCTCACATACTGCTGCAGGCTGTCATCTAATCCTGGTCAAACACAATTAAAAAAGGCAAATATAGAGCCTCATTAGATGAACATTAACAGTACAGATTAGTCTGCTACAGTTCAACTGTCATTTGCAAGAGCTCTTTGCCCAAATGTAAAAAAAAGGGCCAACAAGCTCAGCTACTGTATATGTCATTCTTAATAGCACGTGTCCTAATAGTGAGTGTGTGTGTGTGTGTGTGTGTGTGTGTGTATGTGTGTGTGTGTGCAGTGTAGATAAGGAACAGGTGTGACTGCTATCTTTGCTTGACAAATACAACATAAACAGAGTAACGGTTGAGACCGCTAAGTCTGTTGAGCTGGTTGAACAATAGATGGCTATATTTGAGTGTGTGTGTGTGTGTGTGTGTGTGTTTCAATAAATGTGCCAGTGTCAGGGGCGTCGCCTTGCTACTATTTGGAGCACCAATAACAAATGAGATTAGGCCGTTAAACGAGCAACTTGTCTTGTAGTTGAGCACACAACTGCGTAGCTCACAAGAATATACTGTGTACTGTAGTGTGCTGCAACAGGCTCTCTTGATACTGCAGGATGAGTTACATACAGCACATTGCCATAAACAAACTGACAAACATGCCCTCCCTGGGTATGCAATGTGCCCCTCAGTGGATCCTCAAACAGTGCTGAGACAACACAGCGAAGGACAAGCCTTTGTGTGTGTGTGTCTAGCTATGGGAGTAGAAGTAAACACCATCTTTCTCCCCATCAAAGGGTGCACAGAGAGGGGGCAGCTGCAGATACATGGCCGTGCGCCCTGCTCTTCTGAAAGACCTGTCAGCTGAAAGACACACTCGCTCGCTCCAAGCGTAACCACACACACAGGCACTCTCACAAAAATAATATTCTTCAGCGTGAGACGGGATTTGGCGGATCTGTTTTCAGTTTGACATTCAAGTCACAAAAAAGCTTGACTTTTTTTTTAGGAACATGTAACTTAACAGCAGATAACTGCATCCATATAAAATGTGGGGCATGTAGTGAAGATCTGCTGGGCGTGTTCTGTGGTCACTGAGCCATTTTTGTGAATGGCACCTCGTGTCTTCATGGCTCTGTGACACTCGGTCTGTGCATGTGTTGCAGCGAATATGTATAAGGGAAACAAGTGTGTTAGTGTGTGTGTGTGTGTATCATAGCGCCCTGTGTTATTCAGCTTTAAAGGCCACGAAATTGTATTTTCTCAAACTCCAACATTGTTGGTGATGGGATCCGACATGAACATCATTTTCTGCCAAAGCTGGATCTGTTTCATATTAGAGACCTCTGAATTTCTGTTTCTCTCTGTGCTCTTCTAATCTGTTTGAAGTGAGTGAGGCTCAGTTAGAAAAATATGTCACATACTCCCGTGCACCAATCAGGATTTAGCAACATGCAAATCAGAATCTGATGACGTCTGGTTGGTTGTTTGGTCACTGTCAATCAAAGGTTATTCTTAACTTTGATTCTTATTCACTATGAATGTGTCATGTTACGGAGGATATTTAAAGACACAATTTCAGAGGCTTTAAGTTAGCATTCAAGGTCAGCTCCAACACTTTCATGTACATGGATGCAGTTGCTTCACAGGAAAAACCTATTTCATCAGACTTACAGGAGAGAAGGCTTTAACTGTGAAGCAGCTGGAGACACACTATGCACATGTGTTTTTCAGCTAGCCTGGAACACTAACTTGGTATGTGATAGAAGTGGCTGGTGTCTTTGAGCAGGTACATTTCTGGCACTTTTTTGTTGGTGGACCAAAACTGAAAGCAGGAACCAAGCTTATTGATTCCTTGATATTCTGGCAGTGCATCCCTTTGAGATACATTTATCACAGGAATTGACATCACAATAGCATTACACGTTGTGCAGCCCTTGGGTTCACACTATCTACAGAGGACTCACTTCAAGGCCATTAAAATTCCAATGTGGCATCAAAGATCACGAATGAAAGCATTTTCAATCCCAGAGAAAATGTCTGAGAGCTCAAGTCATCTCCACTAAATCAAAGGGAAATTCCATCATGACTTGTTAACCATTAGCCTTTACACAAGTCAAGTCCAGTTAGGCTCATTAGATTTTTCTCATTCCTTGGCATGCTAATTCCGCAGCAAGACCTCAGAGAATTTTAAGCTTAACCCCCGACAGGCCAGCAGTCTGCATGGGAAGCCACTTCACGTTGTGAGACTTACAGGGACTGAGCACTGGCCTGAACCCACAGCAGCACAAACACAAGCCAAACACAAACAGTGGGCCAGTCGCTTAATGCCATCAGATGAAAACAAAGACTTGGATCCAGAGGGAGCAAAGTTTCTCCTTCCTGCTCTGTTAAATAGGCATTTCCTGACTGTAGAAAGGCACCAGGGAAACCTGTGGTTCAGCTTACAATAAGACTTTCTGAGGCTTACACTGTGTGTGTTTTTTAGCTTGTTTTTTGGAAAACCACACAGTGTCACCCAGACAGCCTAGATACGGGAAAACATTCTGGAAAAATGGTGGGAAGAATGAATCGGCATCCACTAATTGATGAATGAAGGGCCTATCCTCTGCTCTAGGCTGTTTTCACTTTTCCATTCATTAATTGGCAAGTGTTTTCTCCACACACAGCCTATCCCTGATCCTAGAAGTCAGACTTCAGAGAGTTGGAAAATCTCAGGTCACAGCAGGGTCCAAACTGATCTGCATTAGCTTTGAAATGGAACAATTGTAAGTGTGTTTACGTGCATCAGAGAAAGGGACCTACCACTTCAATGGCACCAGTGACAGAGAAGAGGGTAAATGTGCACTACGGATAAAATGTATTCCTCTGCCACAGAGTTCAGGGGCCCCAAGAGGAAGGTGCCACAGTGATCTCTCCCTTTGGACTCAACCACTGACACCTTCTGAATAAAAGGAGGGGTGTCCTTACAGTGGGGCTTATAAAACATTTATTGGGCCTCGATCAATGGCTGCTGGGATGTGTGTATGTGTGTGAGACTATCAATTTTCATTAAAGCTGGAGTAACCAGTAAAGGAGATAGAGTGTCACGTTATTGTGAATTGAGTGAGGAGGGGGGGGTCACAATGGAGGACTGTGTGAATGCTTTTCAAAAGCCTGCGTAGGAAGAAACGCTTTGGAGTTTTATGGCGTCTGTGAACCACTTGGCAAACGTTGTCAAACCAGACCAAGTGGGTGTAACTGTGCAGCAGAGGAGCAAACACACAGCACCAACGTCGAAAGCAATTGCATTTCCAATCCAAAGACATTAATTTGCCCCCCAAAGTTCATTGTGAACTGGACTGAAATGTCAAAACTCAAATTACACTGACACTACACAATTTGAGTTTGAGGCCGAGTAGTTAGTTTCTCAATGATTTTAGAGCAGAATTTACATAAAACTGCTCGAGAAGATAAATAGCAAACTGGGAAGCACTCAAAAGCTGCAAAATCCTCTTAACGTACTATCTTATTTAAATAGTAGAAAATATTGTAACTGATTTATCAAGCACAGATGCCAGCAAATCTGTGAATATTTGTTTTTGATATTCTGCCTTGCACAATTAAATACATTAACGGGAGTCATTCAACATTCAGTCTCACTGCTTTTGGAATGGGCTGATCTGACACAATCAAACTACCTACGGTTAGAAAAGGCCTTCCCTGTAAGAGGAAGAGGATGACATCTGAATGAAATCCGTCAACGTCTGTGACCAATAAACAAACACAGAATAGGAGGTGACTGGCAAACACCAGCCTGTGTGTCGCAGTATGGCACCTGCTGTTCGCTGTTGGGTCTTTCTTGCCACCCACTATCTCCCGTTCACTGCTACACAGAACAGGTTATCAACACAAAAGTTTCAGTGTATATATGTATACTCGTACACACACACACACAGGCATGTTTCTGGACAGCTGGAAAAGCAAGAATCCCAGATACCCCAGTCTGGATGCAACAAGTGGAACTGGACCCTGTTGAGGCCTTTGAGCTCTGCAGCCTACTTAAAGGCTGTGTAAGCACACATTTTTGGCAATGTAAACAACAGAGCCTGTCCACTTGCAAATGGTTGAGCTATTCTTGTCATAATCTTGGCATTTCCCATCCACACAGAGGCACAAAAACAGCAGATTGTGTGTAATGTGGCATGATAGCTCAGGACCCACTCTGTTCGTGTGATGAAAGTCATGAGAACTGCAAACAGGTTTGTACATGACATCTCACACAAGTCGAGCGCTCTGCCTTCAGAAAAAACGTTGATCAATTTTGATCAACAGTGCTTTCAATGCAGCTTTAGGTTGCCAAGTTCTCGTTCTCAGGGGTTTGATTACCTCAGAGAAGAGCGAACAGTCTTTCACCGTCAACAGAGAGAGCGAAACAAGCTCATTCCTCTTCACCTCCCCCATCTTTCAACCCCTCCCTGTGCTCCCAGTGGGAGCAGTAGCCACCCTGTAAAACACACACACACACACACACACACACACATACACACACACACACACACATACACACACACACACACACAAACTAACCAATATCCCCACTGGGGTGGCCAGTGGGAAAGCTACTGGGTGTAGAATAGCAAAGCCACTGTAACTCTCTTTATTTGTCAGCCCGGCCTCTGAACCTGCGGGGAACGGTCAGGAATTTGACTCATTGTTCTCCGCTGAGCAACTCCATTGTGGTAATTCACAGCACTCTGGCACAATGGTCTCTGGCTGGACCAGGCCGTGCTGTAATTAGAAAGAAAGAAAAAACCTCCTCTCGGCGAATGCTAAGCTATACTAATGCATGACTTCACAGCACAACAACAAAGCCTGTACACACACACATTGGGCTGGCCCTTCCAATGGGAACTGGAGATAGGAGGTTACACAATGGTGCTCTACATTTCCCCACTGAGCATGTTGTGTCCTCATCTGAGAAAAGAAAAGAATGTTACAGATGTCTATGGGACTCTTTGCTCCTAAAAATTAAAAAAATAAATAAATAAAAATAAAAAAATGGCAGGGCAAAGATCTGTTTTATCGTGCCATGCTTCAAGATACTGGTATTATTTCTTAGATATTCCTGCAACAGCTGAAACTGCAGTGGACATGGGTTTGGATACTGATAATGAGCATCAGATTCAGTGAATCCTGCAGCACTGAAAACATACAGGCTACTTTGTCTCAAAGACAGCATTTTTTTTCCTTATATTGCTCTCTGACGGCTTCGCTGGCTATGACCCCATTAGACCCATGTTTTAATCTTATCATTGCTTCCTCCAGCTAACAAAGACTCTTTCACATCATGTACCCTAATCTTAAACACAGACAACTACAAAAAAGCAGTGACATGTCCTGAGTGGGCTTCCTAAAGGAGAAAAAGCAGCTGAGGCTGGTCTGTCCACAGGCACACAAAAGCAGCTCTGTCTCTTACAGGGTGATGGACGATGACTGATGACAGAAAGGGGGTGGGGGGTGTCAAAGTTCGTGGGGTTGGCGTGGTTGAAGCACATCAGCCCCTGGGCTCAGCTAATCCTCACCTCGAGCACAACACAACCTCAATACATTGCTCGTCCCTCGTCAGGTTTCCATGTCTGAGGTTCGGGGGGTGGACGGCTGAGTTAGTATTGACTGGGGCGAGGTGAGAGGTGGTGTCTGGAGGCGTTGCAGGTCAGAGCACACTTGTGACTTCCGGTCACAAGCAGATCAGAGGAGGGAGGAAAAGAAGATGTGAGAGAGACACCAGAAAGAGAGATAAAACAGACTGCTGCAGGCACATTACTGAGTGTCTCTGCAAAACTGCATCAACCAAAACAGTTGTTGCTAAAGCTTAGGACGTGGGAAAACAAGAAACTGAAAAACTGGTTGTCTGGGTCAATGAGTTTGCACCTGATCCATGATTTACTCTTCGCTTGACACAAATCGTTCACAAGCAATTTCAAAACGTGTGACCTGTAATCTGTAGCAACTGTTATGCAGTTATTCCACAGGGCCTGATACTGAAGATCCTCAGGTAACTTGGATGAGCCACACACATATAAATGCCAATAACGCAGAGAGCTTATTTTATATTCTGTTAGTGAGAAATCTGGATATCAAATTCCAGCATCATCTATGCTGCTGACCTGTGTAAGGTTCACCTGTCTATGACTGATTTTTACTTTCAGCTTGCAATAAGCCTTTTTTCATGGCAGGAAGAAGTGTCAAACTATTCTTTAATGACAGCTCTGTTCAATTCAGGTCATTCATTGTTCTACATTACGTCACAATTCAAGTTACTACCATTTATAGTGTTTCTAGAGGTATTTATAGCAGTAGGAGCACATGTAGTTGCAACTCATATGTGGCAGTAAATACAGACAGATCTTTGACGTATTCATGGGTGCATCAGTTCTGTCAATGAACCGTTTTGTAGAGCTGCATGTAAACAGCTTATCATTCCTGCAAATGCCAGTGTCAGGAAAAGTATGTACAGGTAAGTGTAGCCTGTGATTGTGTGCTTGACAGAGATGGGGCAGGGGTTGGAGCAATAAGTTCTCAGGCCAACGTAAACACCCATCACTCTCCAGCCAGTCGGCCGCCCGGCGACACTGCAGCTTGTTACCACTGGCATAAACACCCACTAAAGAAAGCAACAAAGACCTCAAAAATGTCTCAAACTCCCCCTTCTCCTCTCAGCGCTGTTCCTGCATCTACACCCACCACAATCTTTCGTCTTTCCTGGCCCCTCCAATGTTCATATTGTTGTGGTTCCGCCTGTTGACAAGTAACCCAAGATAGTCACAAGTCTTTGTGTCTTGAAAGTGCACAATACAATAGAGACCGTCACTTCTGGAATTTGGGAATGGTCTAGCGCTTTCCAGTTTTAATCACAATAGGCATTAGAAAGCAATAACCAAAGCAATAAGGACGTTGCCTCTGTGTGGCCCAGGAGTCACTACTGGAAATGGGCTGTTGCATAACAGACAGCGCTGTTTGTGTGTCAACAGGACTTCTAAAGCACTCACTTTGCAGAACATATACATCATTTCACAAAGACAAACTATAATTAAGCACCACCGTTCTTTGCAAAGTAGACAGAGATGGAGAGAAAGAGGCAAAAAAGTTGGGAAACAAAAGGCAGACAGAAAAAGGAAAGACAAAAAAGAAAATGAGCTCTTTTAAGGAGGTGAAATCCCCCATCAAACCTAACCCTGGGTTCAAAGTTATAGCCCATGAGACACAAACAGGTCATGCAAAAAAACACAGCAAACTCAGTTTGGTGCTTTCTTCCCATCACATGTATGGTGTATGATCAGGGTGGCCCTGCATGCTGATTACAGAGCAATTTACCAGGACCATAATAGCTGCCTATGGAAACCACAATAAAGATGTACAAGGTTTGGGGGAGGAAATGTGCCCCACTCATTTAGTTTGCCATGGGAAAAGTGTGCTGGCACTCACACTAACACTGCATGTGGGCATATTTTTTTTTTTTGCAGAGCCAAACTTAACTTTGCATCCCTCGTGCGATTATGTTGTATGATAATGCTTTATGTAGGGCTTTTATGAAACAGAAAGATATGACCGACAGAGACAAGCCTTTAATTAAACTAAAGATAGCACCATATTGCCCCTGTGGCTCGTATGGTTGAGTACAGCACTCCCTCCATTCCTAATGTGAATCCCCATAAGCATCTTTGGATAAGAACCTGCTAATTGCCATAAATCTCCCAGAAGGTAACCCCCCGACCTCAAATCTTGTTAAAACGTAGAGAGAAAGATTCCCCGGCCAAGCCAGGGAGAGGATTTACTCGATCAAAACCGACAGTGGGTCCATCTCTGACCCTGACACGGTGTAGGTCCGTTCCTAAGCCTGGCCTGTTCACACGCAAATCTGAGCTTTCTATGCAGGTTAAATCCAGCGGGAGCACTTTGCTGTGACTTCTTAGTGCTACTGGTGGTCGACCCCTCTGTCACAATGGCTGCCAACAAAGAACTGAGCCATTGGCTGGAGCTGTAAATAAAATTAAGGTTACTATAGTGACAGGGGAAGTGGGGAGAGGTTGGGGGAACGGATGAAGGAGGCTGAAGTGAAGAGGAAAGTGTGTGTGACACGCAAACCAATGATTTACAGCCGGCTTGTGTCCAGGTCAGGGGAGGAGGACACAGGGGTCAGAAAGATTAAGAGCATCATTAGTCCATCTCTCCTGTCCGTGTTGGACCAAGAACAACAACAAAAACACACAGGCCTAACAAAAAGACACATATTGTATATTCCATTCAAAACACAAATCAACAAGTCGATAACTTTCCCTGAGATTTCTCAATGAGCCTTTTCGTTCAGGATGACAGCGCGGAGCGAATAGAGCGAACTCCTGAATGAATTATGCGACGTGAGACATCACTAGGCAGCCTACAGGCTGTGGGCAGCTGATCCCACTCTCTCTGCAGCGAGGGCTGTGGGTGGGAGAGGGTGAGTCATCTTCAATAAAAAAGGTAGCAGTGAGTGACAGTGTGTCACCCGCAAGCCAGGACAGCACATCTATGACGCAGCCATTCAGAAAACACATTCGCACACTGCTTGTGGTGCTGTGGTTACTCTTCTGACTCTCTGCCTTTGGTGGTTGCAGATGTGCCCTTACATTTTGTTTTCATGCTCTAAACCAATGATGGATTCTTCATGAACACTCACGCTCTCATAAAAACACACTCCACCCATTCCAGGTGAGGTTTGTTTACCGTCTAGCCAGCACCTGTTGTGGGTCTCCCTCGCAGCCGTGACAGATTAAGAAAGGGACAGTTGTGTTCCTATAAATGATAAATGTGCTGTTGACTGGAACAGGTGACGCATACAAACAGATGACAGGCAGGTGAGAGGCTCTTCCCAGGCGTTTGCACCAACGGAAACAAAAGGAAGGATCAACAGAATCTCCCATGATAGATTTTTCAGGTCCAGATTTTGTCAAAGATGAGCCACCACACCCTGCTTAAACAAACTTAAGTGTCACGTTTTGCTCTAATATTCTTTGTGCAACCTATTGAATTGGCAAAAACGTAGATGATTATTATGGGAGAGCTTAAAGAAATGAGCAATAAATGGGTGTTTGTCATGAAGGTGTTGGGGGAAGTCCAGAGGAAGATGGACAATACATTAAAGAGGTCCTTCGGAAAGGCACAGTATGAATGACTTCACTGCTCTGCATTCCTGGAATTTTCTGTGGATTTGCGAGGTACTTTCAACCACAACCAAATGAAAACAGAAGCTTGGCACAGTTTTGTTCCTTAACCAGCTTAATGGCCTTTCCATGATACAGTACTCTGTACCTTTGTGTGCTGTAGACCAGCCTGAAAAACCACACATAAAAATAACCACAAAGAGAGTGAGGCTTCCCTTTAATCATGCAGGTGTTTTCTACTTTCCTGGATAAAACAAACACTTTCATCCATCCATCCATTCAGGGTACATGTTGACAGTGGGCCTCATGGTTCATTGCTGCGCCATCAATACCATGAAAATACAAACTAACCTATTAAAGCTGCCTTTCTATCAGCACTCTCTAATGTAAAAAGTCAACAAACTGGCAGAGTCAGACACGTCACAGCAAATTAAAACGTGAGCACAGGCACCGAGACCTACAAACAATAACAGCTTCCATGCAATACTTATTTAATACCAAACAATGTTATTGTGGAAATAAAAACAGAATGGTTTGTAAAGTGAAAGCTTGTGAATTCTCTTAAAATTTAACTATGACTGTACTTCCTATACGGACCACGGTTTAAAACTGTGTGAATAACTAGACAGGAATTCAGTGAGTCTCTGTGGAGGACTGGGAAAAACTGGACTAGTCTGAACATGTTCTGAACAAGCTCTGATCTGGCATCTGCCCAAGTACCCGGCTAAACCCAAAAGTGGGTAACAGTTCATAAAACTACATATCACTTCATAATCATAATGACACTGCACTCCATTACAGTGTAAGCTGGTGGCCGGATGAAAGAGCTTTGTGTGTATTTGGTCAGCGAGGGGGACCATCAACTCGACCGAGTTCAGCATTTTAAATCCGTTAAAAGCAACTGGTGGCCCCAAATGCAACAAAAGACATGTGTGACCTGTTTTGACTGCTCATTCGCAGAGCTGCTGGTTTGGTGCACGAAAAAAAAAAGAGCAGTTGACTGCATTCCTCTCATGTTCTGTGGTTATCTGAGCATAACTGCATTAGCAGAGCTTTGATAGCAAAACCAACACAGCCTTTCACTTCCTTTTTCCCTCTCTGCACGAGTCAGGATCACCATACAAGCACAGATCTGGTTTGGTAGCAATTTGAGTCATTAACATACTGGAAAAAACTTCAAATACATAACTATGAGAGTGAACCTTAAGGCACAATCATGACAGGCAATAAACCAGTGAGTGTGGGAAGGCCCACAACCTTTACGTCCCTGCACAAGAGGTCAGCATGTAACCCGTATTTGCACTTGCACCCGCTGTGCCACCTCAGGTTGGAGCTTTTATTCCCATGGCTTAAGCATAGCACCTCACTGGCCAATGCTCTTAGGGCAGAGCAGGGCCAAATAGCTTGCAGGTCGGCTAAGCTGAGATCATCTGGCAGATTTGCAATGCACATTTTAGATTTGAATGAAAACCAAACTGGTCTGACCCAGGTTGGCAGGAATACGAGGTGACACTTGGTCTCCTCTCCTGACACTGAAAGAAAAACCGTTGGGTATACATGCAAATGCAAACTGATTTTGGTTTACTGATAAAAATCACCACCCCTGTTAAGTGCTGCACACGTGAAGGATCCTGACTGTGTACTATCCAAACACAATATGACAGCTGAACGCACTGTCATGAAGCTGAAGTGAACAGCAACGTTCAGTCACAATGTGAAGACCTTTAATTCAAAAACACACTCTTGTTTTGTCTTCGTCTCCTCATCACCTGATTACAACAGTGACAGCAACTATTGATGACTCCTGCAGATGTCCTCCAAGCTCCTGAGGCGATAATGCTTGGACAGTGGGACGTGTGAGAAACAGGCCACGGAGGGGCCGACAGAAACGAAACCATGGCAAACCCTTTCAGTCACCTCTCCCCAGGGGGAATCCTCTTACGCCACTTCCCTTTAACTCTAAAGGCCATTTTCTATGGAAAGGTAACGTGGTTATCTGCCCATCAATGGAATACAATAGGTCCATTTTAAAAGCTGAACGGCTGGATGACTGGAAACTGGTAAATGACAAAGACAGGAGATTTAACTTTAGGGGATGTTAAAGGAAGAGTGACTTTCTATTGAATTAATTATTTCACTTTGTTACTTACATACACGCGAGGCCACGAGGGGTGGGCGGTATACTGGTTTTGTCACGGTGTTGCATTCTGTCACAACATGGATTATGCAATACAGTCATTGCTGTGATAAAAGTTTCAGCATATTAAAAATAATGTGCTTTACAGTGGCTGCGAGCATTAACTATTCACACACACACACACTCACACTGATGTCACAGCGTGGAGAGCGATTTGGGGTTCTTGCCCAAGGATAGTTTGACATGCCTGCTGAGGCCAGGGGTCGAACCACCTTCTGATAAGTGGATGACCGCTCTACCTCCTGATCCTCAGCCACCCTGTGTAGGCACTAATCATTTGAATTCTGACTTCTAAGCTCAAGGATGAATCGATGCCAACTTCAAACTTAGAACCTACAAGTTTTGCCATTTTTCTGTTGCTTTGATGTTAATTCTGCTGGTTAGCCTTTTGAATTTGCCGTCAGCACATTCTGAGGCTAATGTGGCGTGAAGCAACTATTGTAGACACACATGCTGGAGACACATTGGCATATTTAATGTTGATGGACAGACAACAGAAATTTTGTGAACGTTAAGCCTCATTTGAAGCCAATTAAATACCAGAATAGGTGGCTGGATGTGGAAAACTGTTCTTCACATTGCTTTTTGTGTAGTCTCACATAGCCAGACCGAACGTTACCTCCACACCTCATACTGCAATGCATACTCAGCTGGTTTTGGTGTTACAGGAAAGCCTGTTGTTTTTAATTTGCATACACTTCTTATATTACTCTATGAATCACTTGTGGGGCAGGTCACTCATTCCAAAACACACGTCGACCTATATCTCATTTTCATTCATTTCCATTTTAAATATTTGTTTCTTTCTTAAAAGGTCCAGTGCGTAGATTTAGTTGCATCTAGTGGCGAGTATGCAGACTGCATCCAACTGAATACCCTCACATCACCCTCCCCTACAGCAGCAACAGAAAATGAGAAAGACTCTCTCTGGAGCCAGTGTTTGGTTTGTCTGGGTTACTGTAAAAACATGGCGGTGCAACATGGTGGACTCCATGGAGGAGGACCTGCTTCCTCTGTAGATATAGGGTTCATTCTAAGGTAACAAAAACACAACACGTCTAATTTTCAGGTCATTATACACTAATAAAAACACAAGTATGAATATTACATTACATTTCTGAAAATAAATTCCCCTTCATCCTACATACCGCACCTTAAAGCAATGTTCCCTTACATTGCTAACAGAGTGAAAAGAGGTAGAATCATGTTTTTAGTGGACTATTCCTTTCATTTTTGTAATAACCTGATATAATACCATCACTGTAAAAACAAACAAATACTGTGATTTCAATATTAGATCATACTACCCACCCCTAGAGGCCACTAGAAGGGGGACACAGATTTCCGCAGTTCTTAAAGCCCATGTTTAGATTACTTTAACACCTGTCCTCTCTGATGCATATACACACAGCCTATAGTGTAAGGGTTGCTAAAATGGATTATGCCGCCTGCGGAGCCTATCCAAACATAGAACTCCACTTGTCCGATTGAGCTGGCACTAAAACAGCGGCAGTGGATGCCTTAATAAGGGTGAGGTGTCTGCACAGCGTCTGTTCGCACTCCAGTTTAGGAAGTCTCTGTTAAAGCCAGATAAGGATCATGGGCCTTCATTGCCCACACCTCACTATCATGTCTACAGATAAGGCTGCTGAAGGTACCCATCAGTGGAGTCACTCAGCATGTGTGGACTAAGACACAACGATGTTATTTTTCCAAACACACACTTGGCCAAAGACAAAAGTGCACTGAGCACATGCTTGCCACCTCGCTCTGACAAGGTAATTGCCCTCTTGGCATGTTGGTGCTATTTGTGAGGCAGCTTGTAGCCCCACACGCCCTTGCTTCAACTCTTACATTTCCTTCTAGATGTCACAAAGCAAGCCTGCTGTGTGACGTGGGAAGGAACATGAGTTCAACCTGCATCTGATCATTCGTATCAGGCCTCTGGTTATGAGTTATGTTCACAGTCAAGACACACATCTGCACCGGTAACTCCATACACAGTACTGACCGGCTAATGGTGCCAGGCCTTGTACTGTATAGATGTGTGCCAGTACGAGATGCAGGCCACTAGATCAGCACAACTTTAATCATCAACTCTTGCTCAAAATAAACAAATCTGTAAAATTCACATGACTAATCCATTTCCAGATACGGCGCTTTGAAATTTGATTAGCCACTATTTAAGTATACAAAATGCTGGAGGATATCCAGGGCGTCTGGATAAAAGCAGCTCACTCAGACAGTAGTTGCAGGTTTGCATGTTTGGGATGCCTTGTTAAAACTTGGCAGTCTTACTCTCAGTAACTACAAGGTGGACAAGTGAGGAGGAAAAAAGAAAGCATGTTTGGTAAATGAGAAACTGAGTCGGAGCTGAACATTCCCTGAACAGTGCCAGCACTTCTCAGCTGAAGCATTACCCATGTGGATTCAGGACTATATTTGGAAAATGTCTAGCAGCATATGACTTAAACTTTTAACTTTGTGGACAAGGGTGTCTTAATGTTACCGGATATATACACTTCTTCAAATTAAACCTTCACTGAATTTTGAAAGTGTCACAACAACTGAACCAGAGCTGAATTAATTTACTGATTGAAACAATATTGTGCTGTGACGTCTATACTATCATTAGAAAAGTGCATCCCCCCCCCAGGGTAATTAGTCCTTCACATGACATATGGGATACCAATCACACGACACCACAGGTCCAGCTGGAAGATCAGAGCTTGTGGTGAAGGACTTGTGCTTCAGGGCATCTTCAATCCCCAAACAAAAAAAACAACAGAGTTTAAACTGAAAGAAGCAAATGTCCTTTCACTGCCAATAAACATCCACCATCCACTGCTTGATCTCCTTGAACAATGCAAGTGATTAACAACAGCCTCAATACACAAAAACAGTCCCTGTCCTACTGTGGAAAACAACCTGAGGCAAATGAGAGCGGTGGTCGCCACAAAGTGCTTTCTGAGAGTTTAATTTTACTCCTGTCACAGAAGCGCAACATCTCTGGAATCACCAGGGTTTGCCATTGGCGTGACCAGGTCAACGCGAGGCCACGGCCCTGCACTCGACGTGGGTTTAAATTCGGTTTGTCTTTGGTATGAAAGGATTACACAAGCCGTTCCTCAGTCAAACAGCAGCAGTGGTTACATGCTATGTCTTGGCCCCGTACAGTACAGCGGTCACTGAGAACAAAACAAGGCCTTTTCTTTTCCATAAAAACAGTTGGCGACTCCTGACCCTCACTTAGGGTCATACTTCACTGCTCTTAGACACAAAAGTGATAAACATGATTGTGGAGCATGAGCTGCTACTTTGACTTATCAAAGGCTTACATAATAAAGAAAATATTAAGACAGGTTTGTGTAAGCTAAATTTTCACCTCAACATATTTGTCTTGAAAACATTCATTAAGACACGGCAACTGGGAGTCAGGCCAAAAGGTGATCTGTGGAGGGGTTTAAATGATGAAAACAAGAGGGGCTGTAATTTGAATTTTGGTTGTTTAGTGTGTTTTGTTTTGTGGCTCTGACTGCTTAAAGGCAGATCCAGTTTCTCGCAAATTGTAGTCTACACCCACTGACAACGCCTCAAACCAAAGCAAATGGCCATTTAGCCTTGCCTTGCCTAGACCACAGTGAGGAAAGCTCAATTTCAGGGGTGACTTTGCAAGGCTGCATCATCTGCATTGCTGAGTGTATGGACATCACTGGAGCGACCACTTTCGTTTGGTTAAAATGATCACAACCACGCCAAAGGTCCTGATACTCACCCATCACTTGATATGAATGGTCAGATGTTAGCTGATGCTCACGTTAATGGACTAGTTCTGTATATGAAAGGGATACGTGAAATATTCCCATGAATGGTGTGCTGTCATTTCAGTTAGTTCATGTTTGCAGGGTTCTGCAAATCCACTGGTTAAGACCTACAGAGACAATCGCTGAGTCAGATTTGCAGGAGACTGACAGCAGTGGGGCCTGTGTAGACAACTAATCCTCCAGCCATGCATGCCCTGGTCGGGCTCTTTTCACTGGACACACTGAAACTAACCCCTCCACAATCCCCTTTGGCTCCTAACTATGGCTGAGCACTGGCAGGCGTGCCTCAATCAGCAGTTACAGCCCTACAACACTGTCACAGCTCCAACCGATGACAAAAGAGCTTACTCTATGATCCAAATTATGAGATTAAAAAGGAAGTCACGTAAGATTTGTTTTGGGATGTCTCCAAATGTCCCTAACAGTTTAGTCCCACCACTGGTCATATAAATAGCCCATTACTCCTTTTGCTGTGTAGTATATACACACTTCACTTTTTATGTGGTTGGAATGATAGCACTCCACTTCCGTCCATAGTTCACATACCATTTGGTGTCCCTCACCAGACATTCCTATGCTGTGACTGAGCTCAGGTGAAAGCGAACTGACGCCAAGCATTCCTCTCAGCGCCCGAAACAGGTATGATTCTCATTTTATGGAGCGTCAGATCCTAAAAAGCACTAAAGCAGAGGTCTGACCAGGGCGGAAAACTGACTTGATAAAATGTGAACATCTACCAGCCTCTGACAGACACATGTCCGGCCACTCAGCAGTGAATGATTACTTCTATCTGAAATCTATCACCCACTTTGATGTTTTACCAGCATTTGGCTGCTGGCTGGGGCTTATTTCCCACCTGGCTCCAAATGCAAAATGACTGATGGACTTCCAATCACTTTGACTCCCTCAGAGGGAGCAGGCTTGCCCCACCAGGACGGTGATTTCAAAACGGAGGTCATCATTAAAGTGAGGGCTGGTCACACATCAGTTTTCCTGAGTTAAAACAATGATTACACTGAGTGAGTGCTGACTGACAACAAAGCTGGCTTTGGAGACCCTGGGGGAAAACGGTGGTACAGTGTCAGTTAGTGCCTGTCACTCAGAAAAGTGACACAACAATGTAAAAGTTGACGACGAGCAGCAGTTTATCAAAACACGGATCATACAGCAGAGCTAACAATAAGAGAGGCTGCTTGACATGCTAACATCTGTAAGTGAGAGGGAAAGAAAATGCGGTGGCATTGTTAAACGCTTCGGTGGAAGTATGTTGACACACAGGGGCAGTTTCGTAGAAACTAGCTCGAGATAACTGAGGAGCGACTCAAGAGTTGAGGCAGAAAAGCTTTTGAAGTGTAGTAATATTGTTTAAGGGCTATTGTTTCTGTCAAAAAACAAAACCCATGAATTAACGTTACAATGGGAAAACCAAGTGCTCGAGACTTAACTTACCTTTCATCCAATCGACAACTTGCTTTGGCGTCCACTTGGTTATCGGCTCCATAGCTTCTTTAACACAAACACCAGAGCCAGAAAAAATGTGCCAAAGCTCGGCGACGTTGTTCTATAATTTGAATAAAAGAAGTGTTTCTCTGTCACATTCTTCGCAACAGGTCGGTACTGTTCGTCTGCTCGTGTTCGCCGACTAAACAACTCTGGGCACGTTGTTGAGGAGGCTGGACTGAAATCTCCCATCACTCCTCATCGCCCGGCCTTGGAATGATGCTGCATTCAATGCTATCAGAAATACTGGGAGAAATCCACACTTGGGCGCGAAATAACGACCAGACGTGCCTAAGATAATTTTCTTTTCTCAGACACAGATCAACTTGAATAATCGCATATCTTATGTTGTTATTTGAATAGTTTTGTATTGATACTTTCACAAATGTGCATGCTTATAGAAAATTATCCAAGCTATACCTTCACGTATTTCACCTTTTCCCGTCAAAAGAAGTATTTTTCCATCAGTTTTGCCACAGTAAATTTTGTACGAATTTCTGACCGCTTGAACACCAAGGAGTCTGTCGGTATGGTGGTATTTACCACTTTGGAACATTGAATTAGGAGTTTGCGGAGAGTACTCGAATGCAACGTCTGTGCTCACCGCCCTCGTTTGAAACTGGAGGCGTGTCCATATCGAACAGTGTGCTGCCCATCTATATCTTGTTGTTCCTGAAAATAATAATAATAATAATAATAATAATAATAATAATAATAATAATAATAATAATAATAATAATAATAATAATAATAAAAGGACACAGATTATACTGCAAATCTGTCACATTTAAATATCAGTGCATAATTCTGTACAGTTGCATCAAACATGTTGATATTCACGGTTCATAATACACTGATGCCTTACTGACATGACACTAAGCCATTAATGTGATGTTAAAAGAATTTGCACATCATCATTTTTGCAATCACCAAGATATAATATCATGTAGGAAAACGTCAGAAACTGGAGGGAGTCCACTGAGACGAATGTGACTCACTGCTGCTCTCTGTTGGTAACTTGCTGCTTTGCAAGTGATGGAATAGGTTGCTCAACTAATTTCGAAACCATCCCCATGGCAGTAATATAAAATCTGACTGTAAGCGATTCACAGCCACCTGAGAAACACAGTTAGAAAGATAGTATTAACTACTAACTTAAAAATGAGTGTATGTTTGGACTTCAAAGAAAGCCAGTAAAAACATATTGGGATTATGACTTTCTCCTGACAGGGGAAATATGTGATGTGCGACCATGAAGAATTCATACCTTTGACCAAACATCATCTTATTCCCTTGCTCTTGGCTAATATGTTGATAGAAACTGTATACAACATGATTGACTTTGGTTTATTGTGCAGTAAAAGCTAGCTACAGCACTAACGATTAGAAAGCAGAAAAAGCAAATCAGAAGTATTTGGGAATATCAACATAGAAAAGGACCTTCTTCAGTTGAAAAAGTTGAGTTTACTTTAAATGAATAGCTATTTCATACATTATAAGTGTAGTTTCTGACATTTAAGTGACCTCTCCAGGCTGATTGTTTCCTAACAATCTGAAGCACACATTGCATGGGAGAATCCCGGCCCTTCCCATCACTCCATTACTAAACAGCTGGAAGCTGTTGTTCACTCTGTACTGTAATCAGCTGCAGATTAAAGCTGAACTGTTATTAAACCTGGGCATGCATCAATTTGCTGTCAGGCAAAAAAAATTACTGGAAGCCCCAATGAAGTGCTATACAACAATTTGTTCTTCTTCTCCTCTTTCCCTTGCTCCAACATGCTGGTCGCCTTGTTGGTTGGACGGACCCAAGGCACACTGTGAATAAGAGTGCTTTCTTCAGATTAAAGTTAATTAAAGATATTTTCGACACTATATCTGAACCAAGAAATTTTGGTGATGACTGACTGACAGGTAGAATGCCTGAGGCAAACTTTCATAGGAAACTTAATGCCAAGCTGACAGAAGCACGAACGAAAGATGGAAGAATGACAGACAAAAAAAAAGGTATCTTCACAAAGAACTATATGTCAGTTCAGTTTTACTACTGTTACAAAGCCAGCGAAAGCTTTAAAACACACAAATTTCTCAACTTTCTGGACTTAAGGAGGAAACTATACAGCACATTGCAGTCTTAGGTAACTAATGGCCCCTGAAGCGCTTTCAATCTCCTTAAAGACAAGATATACAGTATGTTGATGTAAATTGTTACCAGGCATCACAAACATTTCTGACTGCTGCAAACGGGAGGGTCAGAGCCATGTTCAGTTCTCATGGGAGTGGGCTGGATTGAAGGGGATTTGGGTGCTTTGGAATTCAGGGGAGGTCCTCCCTGTTAGGATTAAGTGAATCATGTTGAGGTGAGGCACTGGGATGAAAGGTATTGGTCTGTTGAAGAAGAAAGGGCCCAAGGTTTAAAACTGAGAGAGAGAGAGAGAAAGTCCTGAGCACAAGATGCAAAACTGGAAGAACAGTATTTGCTATTCTTGCTGTCTTAGGTTAGAATTAGAGAGAAAGTTTATACTTCTCCATACAAAAGGTTACCTCCGATAATCACAGCGACCAACTTCTTTATCCACAGTAAAACAAAGACTTGTAAAGACAAGCAAACTCTGCATTATCTCCCTTGTCTTCTGAATCAACATTTATTTGAGTCTCAAAACACAGGAAGTGCAGGGTTGGCACTGCATATTATTCTGGGATCTACATGAAAATTGGTCTAATAATGTCATATAAACAAAGGCAGGCACATGAAACATCAACACGGGAAGTTATTCACTTCACTATCTAAGATGGCAGGATATGAGGGGCTAAAGATGTTATAATACAAATAAACCCACTTCCTGCCGCTGACGGGTTTATCTATAAACACTGAACAGATTTACTGTACTGGAGAGGAAATGTCACGTACCCTGTAGCTAAAACACACAGTGTGACACCTTCTCACATGTGTTGTGTGGGTGGCCATATAGTATATATTTAGCACACAACATAACATCAAGGATCCTGGGTGTTATTACCTGTCTATAAGCAAGAGATTTGAGACTACAGCTGTCCCCAAAGCAACTCATAATGAACTCATCACCAACTTCGGGCTTGCGATGCATTCATGTAGTTCAGTGATGACTGTAAACTTTTTTTTTTTTTTTTCACCTCTGCACTGGTCTGCTCTTTTTCCTCCTCTTAGATCCTACACATTAGCACTGACACTTAGACGCTGCTTCAGAGTGTAAAGGAGGGGTTTATGTTGATATAAAGAGAGCAGTGTAGTAAAAAACACAGGAGATCCTGTGTGTTGATCCTGTTGCTAGGGATTCTGGACTTGAAGGGAAGATGAAGCTTCAGAGTCTTGAAGGAGCCCATTTGGGAAGAAAATACATTTCACATACACTTAGATAAGCCCAAATATGTTTAGACAAAGATTTCTGAAATAAAAAATGTGCTTGTCCGAAGCAAATGATATCACGCATCTGTAAACCTGTTCTCCTTTCTGCATTTGGCAGCCATCTGATGCACAGAGCTGAGTCTCAACCTCACATCTCAAATATAAGGTGAAGGAATACATAAAATTGTTGTTTGAAAAGCATTAAGTACATCATATTCTTTCAGTCTTTTCAAATAACAGCCGGAGATCATTACTAGAGTAAAATATCAAAACAAGAAAAGCAGTCGGATGGTACGCTGGGGGCTTTTACGGGGCATTCTGTGGGGTCGCAGGGACGGCGGGTCTGGCGTTGAGGTACTCCAGAACAAAAACCTGCAGGATCTTATTGAGGTTCTGAATGGTGGAGCGATCCAGGTTCTGCTCGTTGTCATCAAACGTGTGCCACACAGAGGGGAAGGGTGAGGGGATAAGGTGGAGGACACGTACACCTGATGGAGAGGCACAGGATTACGATCACCCAACAGAACTACACAATATAGGTACTGTAACATGTTTAGTACATATATTTGTGGTAGGTGTGTAACTTGGTGTGCATACCTCTGCTGAGGAAAGGTATATGATCATCTTCTATGCGGCCAACAGTTTGATCGGGCCAGAAATATTGCACATTGTTAGGATGATCCATGAGCTCATTCATGTTGTGCAAACGCTTTTCTGAGGATAAAAGAGGGAGGACAAAGAGTAAAAAAGTGAAACTATTTCTTGAGTTTGGAGAATAAAACACCCTTAGGTATTACTTATTAACAGTCGAATAAATAAAGAATGAGCTGATTCGCTTCATCTGGACTGTGCGTCTGATCAAATATGACTGACAGAGCTGGCAACATGAGCAACTTTTATGCTCTATTAGCAACTGAAGCTAAAAATATAATCTCCACAGCGCAGCACAAGAGTTAAAGAGAAGTAAGAATTTGACGTCAGCACAGTTGCTTCATTAGCCTCCATATGATGATGACTGTCTGGAATATGACTAATGTATTAATGACTGGTTATAAAGGTGACTCATGGTGCTTGTGGCACACCTTCATCTTGTTGTGTTTACAATAGCAGTCAAATATTTGATATTCACCGATGTTCTGCAGTCTGGAGAACCAGTGCAGTGTGCTGGGGAACTGGTTGCCGAAGCGTGGGCTGGGAGCCCCGATCAGGTCCAACAACACAAACAGATCCTGAAGGACAAGAAACAGGGGATGGGTTAAGGATGCTCTTATGGCACACATACTGAGGAAAAGTCTCTGACTAGAAGCCCATTCCCATGAGAAGCTCGCCTCAGAGCCCCTGCTTTGAGTGTGGTGGGGTGGTGCAACACACTGACATTAGCACTATCTCTGCAAGACTCACAAAATGCATTGTCTGTTGTCTATGCATGCACACACACACACACACACACACACACACACACACACACACCAGGTTCTTTAAGATATTGTGTGCTTTATCTCTGTCAGTCCACACAGGAATGTCTACATTTGTTGATAAACAGTTGTGCTATCTCTCAGCAGCTAGGAAACAGAACCATACACCAATTAATATGACGTCTTGTTATCATTGACTGTATAATAAATGATGCTTGATATCAAGACACCCAAGCCTCCCACATGATAAAATGGGTGGCTTTGAGATCTCTTCAAAATCCAAAACTATTCAAGACATGCACCTCCCTTGCTACGGTGCCTGTGTGGGCTGTGTGTGTCAGAGCAGATAGGGCTAAGAAGATTGTGCTGAAATTGATGTGGGCTAACAAAGGGATGGTCTTGAGTGTGATTTAGTGATAATGCTAATCTCAGCTGGTCTGGGCAGAGAAAAGTGAGCAGAACTGTGATGTACTATGCCGTGAAGCTGGTTGGTGTCCGTGGCTCCGGCTGGATGCGGGGTGGCCTCCATCTTCTGGGCCAGGTGGCGAGAGCCATACAGGGAGTCTGTGGAGGTCCACTGGAAAAGAGCCTCCTCTCCATCGAAGAAGAGCAACTGCAGGGTCAGGTCGGGACTGGAAATCTATATTTGAGGTCAGAAGAAGACAGTGATGTGCTGCAGCAGTTTGCATCCCCAGACTTCTGCTGCCCCCTAGTGGGCTTGAGTTTGCAGTGACACTGAAACTGCCTGAGGTTTCCTTAGGTTGCTTTTAAGTGAATTTTCAAAAGATTTTTCAACATATTCCTCAACATAAAACTTCTGTGGTAGTTTTCAATCTCTTCTATGTCATTTATCAGTTATTGATTATGTGTCTGCCTCCATCACAGCTGATGTATTTGTATTCAATGTGATTCCTATTCCCACAGTGACCTTTGTGACAGACAGCTGAGTCTGATGAACATGTCCCTTGGCTGATCTCTCCATGTCACAGGCCCTGTCACTGTCTGCCCAATAGACAGGGGTGTGAGCTCAACTGTGAAACAGGAAAAGGGCAGAGGAGCAAGCCGCATGAATACTAAGTGTTTTCCACTTCACTTGTTTGTGAAGCAATTAAACATTGTTGCTTGCAAATGTGTGTGAATTTCTATACAGCGGAGCCAGTAATTATAGTTTTGTGCTTAAAATGCTGTTGCCAATGATGCTGTTTTGAATGAATTAGACCTAATATGAAAAATTTGCAGATGGCCTTCATCTAAAAAGCGATGTACACATTTTACTTTAGCAAAACCATAAATTTCTTATTGACTGATTCGTTGAAAATGCTTAAAGGGTGGGGCTGGCAAAATTCTACATTTTTCTTATTGTCAACAATTCCCATGAAAAGCTGCTAACAAGTGCGTTCTGTGTAGCTGAAACCTGATTTAGAATATTCATCTGTGCCATAGAACTTCATTGTTGCCCAAGCTTGTTAAAAACATATAAATCTCTCATTACCTACTGTAGTTTGTTTTAAGGTCAATCCCACAGAGAAGTATATTAATCCACAGCCGAAAAATAGTCCCATACAAATGAACTATCTGCTCCAGTTTGAGCAATGTTTGAAAAAACTGTACTTTAGCGAGTTGTTTCTTAAAGATTTATATATCTTCAAAGTGTCACACACTGGACAGAATGCTGGAATGTACAGAGACACGAAATGCATGATTGGTTTTTTATCTCTTCATGGAATTTGGTGACAACAGGAAAAATACAGACCAGCCTTATCTTTGAATTGTTTTTTCCTGGAGCTTAATGCCATTGTGACTTGGGACTCATAACCACAACTCATCAGCTGCCACAACCACAAAAACTAACCTCCAAATGGCCAAAAGAGTCACATTGAAAGGTCTATTCAATGCAAACAGTCATCCAGATTTTTTACATTACACCCTTTAACTTCTTGCATGTCGTAGCTTGAAGGCACATGCTATAGGTCACTACCTTCTGAGCTTTCAGTTCTTCATCCAGTGCTCGTGCCAGCTCCAACATCATGGCACAGGGAACGGCAGAATCAGTGGCGCCTTGGAACTCCCTCCCGTGCCACTGTGGTGGGTAGTACTTAGAGTCGTAGTGACACGCCAGGACCAGGCGGCGCTTTGCTGATGGGTTGAGGGTGGCAATTAGGTTAGTGAAGGGCAGGGGGCCGTAGGGCGTTTGTGACACAAACTTATCCTCCGTCACATCCCAGCCTGCTCCGAGGGACGCAAGGGTTGTTTTGATATGCTGTCAACACACACAAAGATTACTTGTTAGTCATGAGCATGCAGTATGTCAACTCATCACCAGCTCACTAATTAATGTGCTTCGTAAAAGGATTTTAACAGTTTTCTTCACATTTAAAATCTGTGTGCATCATGACATGCTTCATTTGTGGCAGTGGGGGGGAGACACGTGTTTGTGTCTACAACTGTTTCTATATTTCAAAGTGCTCCAGCCATGACACAGTATCTTAAATAAACTCACCTCCTGCACGGCCTGGCTGCCCGCAGAGCCTGGATACCTGGTGACCAGCAGCGGCCTCAGATCCCTCAGCCACATCTGCTCCAGGTCAGTGTGAGACAGCGCGGTACTGACCTCATCTTGTGTCAGGGTGAGAGCTCGGTGATGGAGCTGAGCAGAACCAGAGGAAACAAACAGAACGGATGAGAAGTAACACTGGGTTCAGTTAATGTTTAAGATGGAAATAAGTGTGTTCAGAAAGACTGCTGTAAGGTAATCAGTGGTGTGGGGTACTGATGATCACTGCAGCGCTGCTAACAGAATATGCATCAGAATATTATGCAGCAATGTTTACTGCTATTTTCAGTACAGTTTCAGTTTGGCAGTGTCTTGGTATATAAGAGCAGGGGAAGTGTCCCTATGATGCATTTAAATTGAGCAACAATGTGGATGACATACAGAAGCGCTCATTTTAGTGTGTCACAACACTCTTGCAGATTACTGGAAACCACTCACTAGTTCTGCAAACATTGGATTTTTTTAAATTTTAAGTTTAAAGTTGCTGGGAGCATCTGAAGACAAACACAATCTTAAGAGGGATTTTTTTTCCAAACATGTCGCCTACATAACGTTAACCTAAAAAAGCGACATTGTGTTTTAAACGAGCTGCTGAGTTCACTCCAACACCTCTGCAGAGAGAGACACACGAGAGCCACTCAGACCGGCGTGAATAGACATTGATTGAATGGCTTAAAGAACACACAAGGGCTACTTTAGAAAAGCGGGGATCTATTGAATAAAGAGGCAGAAGTGTGAAGGGCGCTTGTCAACGTGCTGTTACTCTGAGAAATAAACATGATTGTAAAAGAGCAGATCATCCACTTTGTGCAATTTAACAACAATATGGATTTGGATTCTTGTTCTGAGCTGTAAGGGCCCATTCAATGCGTGTTAAATTACAGTCATGGGTTAAAAAAAACATATTGATCCGCTGATGCCGTAGCTCTTTCCTTTAGTCTCAAAGTTCACCTGCTGAGAGCCACGGTTGTCGTGGTAACAAACCCGAAAAGACGGACAGCGAGCAGGAGGGAAAGAGCTGCTGGTGAATATCAGAGCATGGTCAAAGCCTGCTTTACACTGCTCCAGCCTTGCCAATCACAGGCACACTGGGTTGTCCTTAATTGCCAACGTTGTTAATTGGAGTCAGTGTGAAGACTTAACCCTAACGTGCTAATAAGTCTTCACACTGAACAATCTGACGGAAGACATTTGTTCTTCCTCCTAATGTGGTTTCACTTTAGCGTCTCAGACAACAGGCAAGGCCACATTCCTCCACTCTGTTCATTGTAATTTAAGCATAAACATTCGCTCACAAAATGAAGTCAGGCCCACACTGACTACAGCACGATGTGGACTCAAACATCAGTGGTGTAATTACAGAGAGGCAGGCAGTGCAAAAAGTATAATTATGTGGTCACATGGACTGAAGATTGTCTTCCAAAGAGCTTGGTCACACTGGGCTCAGAGAGGGTTAAAATGGGGTCCACTTAAGGTCTATAAATACCAAGACCTGCAATTGGAGGATCAATGACGATGACTGTGCTGCCATAGCAACTAGGAAAAGGGGAGAGGAGAAGAACATAAATGAGGAGCATGAATGGCCAGGCATACCCAGGTGTATCTCAGGAGAATTACACCACTGTGCCAGCAAACAGGGAGGAGGGCTGATGGAATACCATGGATAAATATACATTATGCATATCAAAACCTGAATTTGGGGATCTCCTCTCTTTGTAATAATGAATACTTGAAGTACTAGTAATCTTCATCTAGAGAGGAAATGCATGCACGCATATAGACACGAAACAAACAGAACGGAACTGAATAATTTTCAATACAATTCAAATAATTTTCTCACAAAACAATTCAAGATATTGGGTTCAGATGTTTTAAATTATTTTTAAAAAGTGAATGAGATATTTAGAGGCCATGAATATGTACAAACATTCATTTGTACCTTGTCAGAAGTAGGTCACATCACATCGCAAGTTAAAAAAAAATATGGTTTCACTTCTGGAGACGGTTTTCTGAAGGTCTAAATAAGATACAATTCTTATGACTGTCAGGCAAAATGTTAAGCCAACAGAAGGTGAAGAGATCCTCTTAATTTATTTACCTTTTCTTGAGTCCAGGGAATTCCTCTGGTGCAGTGGATGAATGTCACCCAGATGGCCACAGTGTAAAATAAACGCATTGTGGACGGACTGTTGCTTCGCTCAGCCATCGTTGTTGCAGCTCCTCTCCACATTCCTGTCGCTCCTCTGTGAAAGCTTACAGATCATGTGAAAAACAGGGGGAGGACCGAGGCTCTTTAAACCACAGCGCGTCACTGTACCGCTGTGTGTGTGCGTGTGCGTGTGTGTGTGCTCCGTCCACTCTCGGGAACCACATGGGTGCTTGTGACATAGTGCCCTCATATCTTCCTTAGACAGTTGCTCACTTTCAAATCAGATGAACACATTTTACCCACAGCATAGCCTGGAGGTCATAGTCTAAGTGGACCCATTATGTCGTTTGAGTTTTAATAGCTTTTAACATATCATATTTGCAAGTACATATATCGGAACTCACGCATTACTTTGTATACTAAAGCTTTTATAATGTTTTCTTTTCTTTATTAAAAATTTCTAAGGAGAAATCGTAGCATTAAACATTTATTTACTTATTTGTCATCTATTTGTGAAAGTTAAGACCAGCGATTCGTGCGGCAACTACCACGTGGTCTCCTTATCACGTGGTCAACCCGGAAGTTTGTATGCTTTACATGTCAACATGGCCCTGTCGCTTACTTTGTAGCTAAATCACAGTTGTAGCGTCTTTTTTGACACAGACGTGTTTTCTGGGTGCCGGCAGCCATGGCTCAGGAGGTGTGCAGCTTGAAGGAACAGCTTAGAGAGAAAGAGAGAGAGATAGCTGCTCTGAAGGATAAACTGGCACAACTGGAAAAGGTACGAAAGTTTTAATGGTATTAAAGGCTGGATGTACGTTTGGATGCAAGACGTAAATTCATTTAGTTGTCAAATTTTGCATGTGGAAATGTGTTTTTATGTAGCACTTTATCATTTCTGATGCAGCTAGCTTTAATGTTGCTATAATATCTTTATAGCCGAGTATATTCTACATAACACCAGCAAACATTGTTTTTAGTCTGTCATGGAATATAAAACAGCACGTTCAACGTCGACAACGTTACTCCTCTATTTTAAATGAAACCTGGACGCTTAATAGACAGCTAACTAGCTTGTTAGCTAGCTAGTCAGCTAACTAATTGTCCTGAAGATGATGTGTAGTTGAGGAACGAGTTAACATTAATACACAGTAAGAGATGGTCCCATGAGCAGTGGTGGAAGAAGTATATGATGTCCATCAAAAATTGAAACACTCAAGTAAAAGTACATCAACTTGCATAGTACTTAAGTAAATATACTGTGTCACATTACACCACTGCCCCGACACCAAACAAATTAGAGAACATATATAGTGCATACAAACATTGTTGTATGTCCTTATTCAGTCATCAGGAGGCACCCGCACATCTACAGTTCCATTTATTCAGTTTCAGGGAATGATCGCACAGCACCCATATGAATATCAAATCAGATGGCATTAAAAGTACACCGTTAATGCAAATACACTTCTGCAAGAAACTGTGTAAATTTCATCTAGGAATGCAGCTCCATAGTCATAGATTCAGATTCTTTTTGGCTAAAAACAAGTCAATGGGCAAACATGAAAAAATACAGAAATGCCATCTTATCACAGAAGAAAAGTATTAGAAAAATAGACTTTTTAAAATGTACAAAATGAATATATACAGTATTTCAGAAAAAATACAGCACACTTAACTCACTGAAGCTTCAGTGCTGAATAAGTATACAACAAGCCGCTTAAATCCCTCCCTGTGAAGAGCTTTGCCCAAACACCTCCTTATGCCAGACATATGGGCTACAGACATACGTATGTAAAGAGAGATAGAAATGTAGCTCATTATATTATCGAGCCAGGCTGCTGAGGGCTGTGGCGCCACATGGCTCTCAGCTCCTGTTTAAATTTGTTTCTTATATCTTGTGTAATAATTCCTCCCCTGTGTGATATCAGAGCCACACCTCAGCACTGGAGCTGTATGACAAAGTGACACCCCTGAGCCCCCTGAAAGCCAAAGCAGCCCTCAGCAATGAGGACATCATGCGGTACAGCAGGCAGCTCCTTCTGCCTGAGCTGGGTGTACATGGTATGGGTGGCTGCAGACTATTATTCTGATATACAGTCCAGTAAGCATTCTGTTAAGGGAGATTTATAGCATGACTGAACACAACAGAGTGAATCTTGACTGTCCACAGGTCAGCTAAACTTATCCAAGACCTCAGTGCTGATTGTGGGCTGTGGAGGACTGGGCTGCCCCCTGGCACAGTATCTTGCGGCAGCCGGCATTGGTAAGTTGATTAATGCTCAGTGTGACCTTGTGCAATGAAATCATAAACCCTTCTATAATTGCTCTTGAACTCTATTTGCTGTAAGGGTGTGGATAATTGTTTAACGCCAACAGTTTGTCTTTTCTTTTAAGCAGGGTCTAAAATTAGCCATCTGGCTCATCTCCCAGCGGTGAACTTATTAGAAATTGGCCTGTGGGGGAGAAGTTTATCAATATTATCAAGGTTTTAGGAGCATTCTTTGGACAGCAAATTTGGAATATGTGTCTCAGTTGGTTTTTTTACTGCAGTTTGCCGTCACATGGCCTCTTGCCTGTTTGCCATCAGCTGTGTTCGTTGTAAACAAACAAACTCGCCAATAGTTTGCAAAGCTGGGGCAGAGATGCATGCACAAAGAAAAGCCCACATTTCTTGTGGGAAGGAGAAACACACCAACTTTTAAATATTATGAAACACTGGGACATCAGCAGGTTTTTGGATATGCGCAAATACTGCAACGCCAACCTTTTCAAGAAGGAGGTTGAACGAATGAAAGAGGGAGTTTGTGTTCACATGGATGAAAAAGTCTGGCACTTGTGTAAGCCTTTGAAAAAAGTGTATTTTGATGCAAAGAAGCAGCATAAGGCCAACAGGAGGATGCACGAATCAGAGTATACAAGGCTGCATGTAAACATAGAATATTCATTTTTAGCCATGTAAACAGCTGAGTAGTAATATTGTCTTTTCTGGAATAAATATTCTGATAAAATGAGATATTTCGTACGTGTAAATGTAGTCAGTGTAACATTATCATGCTGTTTATGATCAGTGACAAAATGTGTTGAGTAGTGAGCAGATACAGAATTAAAGAAAAGGCAGCAAACAAGAACTAAAGATAAAAAGCACACTTTGTTTAATTGTTACCCTGGTTATAGAGTTTAATCTTTATCATTTTTTATTGGGTTTTGAAATGTACTTCTGACTGACCTGCTTGTCTTCGGGTCTCCGTAGGGCGCCTGGGCCTGCTGGACTATGACGAGGTGGAACTCAGCAACCTGCACAGACAGGTACTTCACGGTGAGGAGAACCAGGGCCAGGCCAAGGCTCTATCTGCTGCCAGTGCAGTTAAAAGGTACTGACTGACCCGCAGAGACAGTGACCAGCTGTTCTGTACGTACAGCACATACAGTGGAGGTCAAAAGCACCTTAATGCTACCACCATCTACTAACAAAAGTGTGTCAGAGCATTTGAGAAATGTCTGCAGATATAGACCTGAAACAGAGGAGTCAGTGTTTTGATATTATTAGTAAATGTTCTGTAACTATGATAATTGGTGTATTTTTATGTTTCTTGTGACCTTTTGGTTGCTGTATGGCGCTCTCCAGTCTCGCCGCAGGTTATATTTGGTTGTGTATTTCTACTCAGTCTGCAAATATTGTGTAAACATGTTATTTTAGAGACAGCTGTTTTTGGTGCCTTTCTCCTTCACAGTGGGCCTACTGTGGTTAGCGTGCACATTGTACAGCCAAGACCACACGGGGTCGCTATTTCTCTGATTAGCAAATAACTGGTGCCGTGTCACACATATACTGTTCCCCTCTTATTTTTATTCATATTTATTCATTAATGATAGTTTACTACATGCATAAAATAGTTTGCAATAAAAGAGTCTTTAGGGAGTTTTTTGAGATAGTTTCTTTATTTCTGCGAGTTAAAACAGGCAGTAAAGATTAAGAAGGAGGTAGAAATTGGGGCAGACATGTGACTGAGGTCCCGTGTCCGATTCCAAACTCACATGTTGCTGTTTTGCAGTTTGTTCTAGGTTTAACTGAACCACCCATATGGCCTTTGTATTTGCTTTAAGACAGTTGATAGAAATACTAATCTGCTTGTATTAAAGCTGCTAACTATGGAGGACCAAATCAGCCTTCATTGATATTTTCTGAATGTGACTTCATGTCTGCAGATTGAACTCAACAGTTGAATGTATTCCATACCGCCTGCAGCTCTCGCCGGAGAACGCCTTGCAACTCATTCGACAGTATCCTGCTGCAAAGCCCTCAACCTACATCTGTTACGCAGACCTGCCACTGGCTAATTCTTTGTCATTAATCTATCTTCCAGCTGCCAAGTCTCATTCAAGCCTGTGATTGCTTATGTAGCACGGAGAGAATTTCCGAAACTCAGTTGTGAAATGTTGACTCGTGACTAACCGATGAACTCTGTGATGTCACCTTGACTTCGCTGACCTCATATATGACATTGTGGCTGATTGTTCAGACAATGTCCCCACTCGTTATCTGGTGAATGACGCCTGTGTGCTCAGTGGCAAGCCTCTGGTGTCAGCAAGCGCCCTGAGAATGGAGGGGCAGGTAAGGTCTTGCATCAGTGTGGCAAGAGTCCA
This sequence comes from Chaetodon auriga, assembly GCF_051107435.1. Taxonomy (NCBI): domain Eukaryota; kingdom Metazoa; phylum Chordata; class Actinopteri; order Chaetodontiformes; family Chaetodontidae; genus Chaetodon; species Chaetodon auriga. The sequence continues at coordinate 16,781,648 of NC_135087.1, read as the reverse complement.
TCAGCTCCTGTAGATTTGTAACGTTATTTTATCTTGCTGTGTGTGTATAGCTGACAGTATATAACTACCGTGGAGGCCCCTGCTACAGATGTCTGTACCCAGTGCCCCCACCCCCAGAGACAGTGACCAACTGTTCTGACGGAGGGGTGTTGGGAGTGGGTGAGTCTTGCCCGCGTACTTACCCAGGAATCATTAACTTTGTACAGAGCACAGTCTGTTTCAATAATTGTTGTTGGTAAAAATGTTCCAATTTCTTGAAGTTCCAGGGATAATGGGCTGCTTTCAAGCTTTGGAGGTCCTCAAGATTGCTTCTGGGCAAGGCTGTATCCTTTTAACTCCCATGTTACATACAGTACCTTCTTGGGCCGTTTTGTTGCTTTACATCAGGATTTTCTGCCTAATCGTCCGGATCAATCAACAAAGGACTGCTGAAATGTTTTCTCTGTAGCAAAGTGAGGGATGAGGAGAGTGTTTTGTGCCTCTCTGATAAAATAAAGTAAAAAATCTGCAGAAATATTTTGTTTACAATCTCTGAACTCGCTGACTCTCCGTTTGTCATCCCTCTGAGAACGCTTATGAAGCTGTTGTGGTTACAGTGTTCCCATGCTAGTGTTGAGACTCACATCAGAGAAGAGACTTGTCCTATCCTGCCTTCTGTCTTGCATTGTAATACCCATGCCAACACCTGGCCCCTTATGCATCACACAGGGACGTGTTGTACTGCATGCTGCCGTGATGTTCATGCATAAAACGTGCCAGCTGATTCTCTGAATGAAGCAACACGGTGATGCTTTTCACAAAGTGGCCTTTTCCCTGACTGGGCGTGGCAGCTTCCTGCGGCCAGCAGCTGGTGATGTTTGACGCTCAAGATGCCAGATTCAGGTCCATTAAGCTGCGACCCAAGCAGGCCGGCTGCGCTGTGTGTGGAGAGAACCCCAGTATAAGCCAGCTGGTGGACTACGAGGCTTTCTGTGGGGCGGCTGCCACAGATAAGGTCAGTCATAAGGGACGAGGCCGATGGGGCACCTCGTATCATGGGGTCATGCACATTTTCACAGGAATGTTGCTTCTGGAAGCGATGAGAAATCATTCTTTGATCGACTGGCATTTCCATTTATGGGACACAGCATTATTCTTTAATCACAGGAAAGATCTGTCATTGCCTGATTTCCATGTGTTTCAGTGCCGCAAACTCAACCTCCTTTCCAGAGATCAGAGGATCACAGTACAGGTAGGGCACATATACCACAGAACAGCTGGCCATAGCGTGACTTTCTGTATTTAGTACTGTTTATTGTATGATTACTCACAATTTTCATTTGCATTCATAAGCTGATTACATCTCAGAGCTGACCCAGCCCCAAATGGGAAATGACTTCAAATGTGCCTGTAGATTTTCTATGGGAAAGAATAATATGTTCTACTTGGCACTGAGAGCAGTGGTAGTGGATTGCATCTGTTTATGTTTCTGCAGAACTGCCACTCTCAAACCCGCTGAGTCATTAAGCGCAGAGATGGGGATCATGATTGATTGGGCTGTAATCGAGATTGTGCAAGGGGCTCCAGTTAGAAACAGTTTTGTTTCCTGCGATTTAAGGAAAAGCAGTTAAAATGTTCATACAACTACACAAATACAAATCCAGGCAACATATCAACATTTGCTGTGAGTAATTCTGTTTAACTCTAGGTAAAAATCTGATCTGTCTTTTTGGTCAAAAGATACGTCCACACCTCTCTTTAATAATCAAGTTCTTACTCTTTGTGCATTAATGAGTATTTTTATGTAATTCCAGGATTATAAATCTATACTGGACAAGGCAGAGCCCCATCTCTTGCTGGATGTGCGCCCTCTTGTGGAGGTGGATATATGCCACTTACCTTTCTCTCTCAGTATCCTTTCAGTGATGGAGACACAAGATCACTCTCACATTGTCCCGATTCTGAATGGTCAATTCGCGTTCGTCCTGTTTCCCATTTCTGTGTGCTTACACACCTTATATTGTTGCCAGACATTCCCCTCTCAAGTTTAGAGGAGAGGAAGAGTGAACATATCCGATTACTCCAGGAGAGAATCGACCAGTTGAAACAGCAGATGGCAGGTGACTGCCGGCCTCCAGGTAACATGTCAAAACACCATTTAGGGTCCATACGTGTTGTTTGAAATGAGCGAGCACGTAGAGCCACTTGTGCATATTCACAGTCCGCTGTGTGGTCTCGTACTGCCGGGCCGGAGGCTTATTTTGGACAGCTAGTGGCAGCTTTTAATGGGGTTGCTAGGTGACCCCTTTTCCAAAACAAGTGTGGTCAACCTGAGCAGCTGGTCTGCTTTAGAGAAATGAATATTCAAAATGTTATTTTGGTGACGTTGTGGATATTCACTGTGTTGAGCTTTCTTTATAATGAGCTAAATTTAGCCTTGTGGACTTGTAGCTTAGCATTTAATGCAGTCTTGGTTGTTTATTATATGGTCATTTTCTGAAGAGACAAACATTTACCCTTTTTCACTTTCACTGTGTGCAGCTTTCGTGCCTTATGGTGTTTCCCTTTGTTCTCCTGTCATAGAAAGCAGTGGAGTGGGTTGAAGTTAATTAGTAATTTGATGAAGTCTTTGGGATCCACTGGCGTCACCAGAGTTGTCTGTCAGTGTTTTCTGTCTGCTGCTTTTTCCAGTGTATGTGATCTGTAAGATGGGTAACGACTCTCAGAAGGCGGTGCAGGTTGTGGAGAGGATGAGCGGATCAGAAGTGGACAGCATCACGGTGAAAGACGTCTCTGGAGGCCTCATGTCCTGGGCAAAGAGGATAGACCCCACATTTCCGCAGTATTGAAGCATTCTTAATACTTTCCTGTGAATAAACTCTTCTCTTGGTCATCAGTGCTGATTTGTTTCTTATTTGTCCATGTATTGAACACTGTGCTTTCAGGTAAATTGTCCTTGATTTCATTTGGGAACTGCAAACTCTCACATACCAAGTGCAACAACAGAGCAGTTCCTAAAATGTGTTGTGTAATCTGCTGCGTATCATGTCATCAAAAACCTGAGCTGACAGTTAGGTAACACGTAAGCATCCTTGCAAAATCATGTCCTTCTTCCTGTTTTTTTATGCCAATCCTCATTTTAAGTTAATTGAAGACATAGCTTCCTAAGTGAATGGTCAGGGTCCTTAAGCAGACACACATACCCCTGTTTCACTTTCAAACCCCTGTTAAGCAGGCCAAGAGACAGCACAGAGCCTCAAAGCCATGATCACATAACTCCACTTCTACTTTCTTTACTGAAGTAAAGTGAAATCAATCCACTCTTCAGTTTGCTGGGGCCACATAGGGACCCCTTCAACGCCCCCCGAGGACTCCTGGATCCGACTTGGGAAACCAGAGTACTCCAAAGCGATCCGGGACGAGTGGAATAAAGTTTTTTCTTGGCATGACAAAGTTGAAATAACGGAAAAGAAAGGCGCATGCGCATTGGCTCGCGCTCCGTCGGAGGCGCCATTGCTTCGCAGGGACTGTAGTTCAAGTTTTGCTCCCCACACATGGAAAGTCAGTTACGAGGAGATAATAAAAAGACTCCAAGCCCCAGTGACGGTCACTGCTCTTTTTCTCGACGAGCGGGGGGGAGCAGTCACAGCTGGAAGGATAATAAGATGCGCATGAATTTACAATCTGGAATAAAAGATAAGAGAAAATAAATGGCCGGCTCGGTGAGTCTCAGCACGCCTGTATGTCAAACTTGTGTCGCTGTTTGTTAGACGAAGCTGACGACGCTGCGCTTCGGTGCGTGACTTCCAAAAAGTGCAGAATTACAAAGTTCAGACTCCGCTTTCCTCCGTTGATGGAGTTACAAAGTTTCTTCGGTCCGCTCACAATGGAAAGAAAGGCGCCCTTCGCTGACTGTGGAGGTAAAGTATCGTTTCAGAAAGCTTTAAGGCGAAGTTTGCTTTTAAACGGGCTTTACGTGGAGGCAGAACTACAGCAAAGTGCCCTCTGAATGTGTAAATTCAGCTCTTGTATAACTTGTTTTGCTGGCATTCTTGACTCGGGTTGTGTTCTGCCAGCAAGCCGATCGAAAGTGGGAGGGGTGCAGATGTTCAGGAGCCTTGGTTCCAGATGTTTGTGGAGGTTGAATTCTTGTAAACACACAAATGATACGCTTTATCAACTTTAACGTGTCTCTCAGACTATTGTTTTCATGGTTTGCGCACGAGCCAAAAAAATGGCTGTTGTGGTGAAAAGTTTGTTTAGTGCAGCAAACGTCAAAAAAGGCCGGTAGTAAAGTTAAAACTAATGACACTGGACGCAAAAGTGTAAGTTGTAACTCCTTTAAGCGCGGCCCATTTACAGAAAGGCAGTGAGTTAGCTTAAAGCTAACCTTGGGGAAGCACTTACAACCAAAACAATGCGAGGCAACAGCATGACAACACGAGTGGTAATGAAGAAGATAACGGAGAAGTCAAGTTTAAAGTTTTAACAGTTGTGGCAAAGGCAAATATAGATGAAGGGCTTAATTTCAGCAAATTATGAGCCAGACTGACTCTTGTATTAGAGGGTGCTGAAATTGATAACTGAGAGTGTTAATTGAGAAGGCAGAAACATGAATTGAACTAAAAGGGGCTCACAAAGGGAAGAAAAGCAGCTGTTCATTCATAGTGCTGAGCTGCTTTGCCACACAGCAGATTGAGAGCCTCATAGTGTGCAGCGGTTTACTTTCAGACAGGTGAACACATTTTTCCTGACATAAATAGCAGTGTGTGTGTTTGTCTGTGCGTGTGTGTTTGACAGGCCTGTTGTGGTCAGAGTGGATTGCTGGCCTCAGTAAGGAGAAGGAGCACCACTCCAGGATATGAAGTTTGTTGCAGTGATTTTACAGCAGAAGACTTTTTCTCCATCACCTGCCCGTCTAGTAAATGAGTGTGTGTTGCGTGAGCTCAGGTGGGCGGATCAGCTATTACCCTCTCAATTTATGAAAAACAATGTCACTTTCATAAAAGCACACAGTGCTGACTCACTACGACTGATGAGGACCGAAGATTCGCCCGACCAGCAGTGTGTCCGCAGAGATCCGACTGTGCTTTTTTCTGCCAGACTTCACTAAAACCTCCACTATTTAGCGTTTCACGTTGCCATTGGAAGAAACCCAATGTCTGCCTCCTCTCCCCCATCCTTACCTCGAGCCTTCCTCCACTCTCTCCATCCGCACCACCCATCCTCGCCGTCGCCAAGCCCGCCCGGACCGCTCTACACGCGGCTGTCCAACGGCAGCCACAGCGTCCCCAGCCCCACCAACTCCCGTGGCTCCTTCCATGGGGTGTCCTTCCTGCTGCAGATAGGTCTGACCAGAGAGACGGTGAACCTGGAGGCCAGCGACCTGTCGCTGTCCGCTGTTAAGGACCTGGTGTGCTCCATAGTGGACCAGAAGGTAAGGGTCTTGTCTCATTGTAGTGCTCTGCTTTCAGTTAGAAGGGACATCTCACATCAAACATTGTGTCTCTAATGTCCTCTCACGCATACAAACATGTTACGGTTAGCTTGTTTTCAAACTTGAGCAGTAATAACTAGAACAGAGGGCCAACGCGTTGCACCAACATGTGTTTTGCCATCTTCTACCATATTCATCTGTTTAGGTTTTGCTTTCCAAAGCAGACATCTGGGTCTCGTGCCCCAAAATGAGTGAAACACCGCAGAAGCATGCACACAACAGCACTGACGCTCCTCCAGTTACAGGACTCAGTCTGGTAGCGCCAGTTATTTACATTGTGGTATAATGGAGCTGGACTTACTGGATGAAAGTGCATGTGTACACGTTCATATGTGCACACATATACAGAACTGCTCAGTTTGTTTTGGCTTTGCCTGTGTGGTGTTGTCCCGACTTTATTTTCCATGACAGTGGCAGTGGGTTGTAGCCTCAGCATAAGAAGTGGATTTAAGTATAGGCTGCATCATTCAACGTCATTTGCCATTTCACATTTGGTCATGTGCTTGGTTAGGTACCATTCACATTTGAACTGAAACTGGTTCCTAAAATTTAGTACTGATACCCTCTTTTTGGTGCTTTACTCCCTCTGCAATAACCGAATTGTAGTTTCATTTGTAAAACAATACTGCAAGTCCAGACTCCTGAGTGGCTTAGTGTTGGCTAATGCTAAGATAGTGTCAATAATAACAGTGAAAAAGGCCCAGTTCTGTCCAACAACAACGACTTGCCCATATTCCATAAAGATATTGTTGAAGTTGTCGATACTTAAAGTTTTGTCACCCATGGAGGATTCAACTTACTCTGTGATGGCTGCAGGCGTACTCATGTTAGCTGGGGCTTGGCTTTCAGGCTATCAAACATGGTACATTCTTGAGCTTTCAGATACATTTTGTGTTTGACCAGGTGTTTCCGCAGCTTAGACGTGTTGCCCTGGCCAGCTTTGCATTATGCATTACAAATATTGAAGTAAGTGTCTCGGCATTGCCCTGACTCGATGAAGCTGCAGGGGTGACTTAGAGTCTCTTTCTCTCTTCACTCTTTGTACTGTCTCACCCAGATGTGCTCAGTTACCAAAAATTGACACCAGATGATTTAACGTGAATTGGCACTCGCTTGTACCAATGTAATTTTGACAGTTCGGTACCCAACCCCGAGTCCTGACGCCTGACAACATCCTAAGCGCAAATCGATGGTGCCAGCTTTAATTTGCCTGTTCTAGTTCATTTGTTTGTGCTGAAAGTGGTCAGGCCAGTCCTGATCATAGTGCAAAGTGGGGATTAGGGAAAAACACTTGAATATTTGTTTCTTAGTCAAAGTGGCTCCATATGATGATAAGCATTGTAAAACTACACCGCAGACTTTATGCCATTGATGTGAAGTGGTTTTCTCTGCCAACATATACATAAATAAAGGTCATTACACTGCTACAAAAGCCAAATAAGATTGAGAAAGTATTTCAAATAAACCGGAGAATTAATTAAATCAGCAATGAATTTGTATTAAAGTATTAAAATTGAAAGTTGATAAGATCTGTTATTATTTATTTACTAAATATACAGTATTATAAACATGTGAAGGTTATCTGAACCTTTTTCTCAGTAATTGTCTTCTTTGAGCCCATGGCTGTGTGCTTCATTGTTGTGTGGGATTAATGGTGTGCAAAGCCCGTTGGAGTAATGAAATGGCTCCTGTGTACATTCACACGTTGCTGTTTTTTTAACCTCTTGTGCATAATGATGATTACTCCATTTTTGTCTGTAATTAACATCGACTGAATAAAAAGAGAGCGATTAAACAAAGCACTTTCATCAGCCACTGGGATCTGAACATTAAGGTCAGTCAGAGCTATATTTGTGCCTCAGATGATGATAATGGAACTAAGGAAAAATGAATGAGGAACAAACTTGTGTTGGAACAACAAGTGGAAGACAGTGACGGAGCTGTGTGTATTGTGCCCGTGTCCTTTGGTTTCATGTTGTCCAAGCTGACATTCCAGAGGAGCAGGGTAATGTTGTTGTTCTTTACGAGGTCTGCTGATTCTCACTAGCTAGTTATGAACAGTTCTGGTCCACAGAGCAGAAAATCTCATCACTGCGCATATTTACATGGATCCTGTAACATATTGGCATAGTTGCAAGAATCTGTAACAGGAAAAGGGTGGGAAATATGATGCTTTGAAGACACTCCATAAGGGAAATCAGTGCAGTGCATTCATGGTGAGTGGGTGCTAACAATCTGCGGAGGTGAGATCAGGATCACTTATTCCGTATGTGCAATTTTATCACTGTGACTCACATTCATCTAGAGATGCCATGCACTGTAATAAGATATGGCAGGAAACTACTAATTTATGGCAGCAGTCATGGGAGCTTGGAAAGGCTGTATATACAATAAACATCTGAACATACTGCACATCTTTTTCATCAAAATATACGCTACATCATCACCACAGAACATATCCAGCCTGTTCATCCACATTATTGTGCATTTCTTCTGTTAAACACTGCCAAATGCAGTGTACTGCCTCAACTATTTCATGAAATCCAGCCATATGGCTTTGATATCAATGGAAAAAGTGACTGTAGGCCTTCTGTGCTCTCCAGTCCATCCCTGCCTCACTTCGTGTTCTCAAATATGCATGACAATTGTGAGCGTTTTACAAAGTCCGCTCATCCAGGCCAACATTTCCAGCTGAGGATCTCTGACCCCAGCTTAGCTGTTGTCAGTCGTCCCAGGATGTCTCCAGTCAGCAGAACTTCAGGTGTCTGTCAGCAGTGGTGAGGCAGGAAAAAGCTTCAGATTTCATATGGTGATATCTGCGTGTAGATAGAGTCTGGATGGAAGTGTATTCCCCCCTTCGTGCTGCTGTTTCCTCCGCTGAGAGCTGACCTGCTTCAGAGCGTGACTCACCACTCAGCCATGCAGCAAACAGGGATGCTTATCCCGACTTAAATCTGTCCATTCACTGTCAAGTTTTCTGCTGTGTCAGCTGTTGTGAACTTTCAGAACGGAATTCAGCTGTGTGTAAACCATGATATTAACCATGATCACGTCATGGTAGCCTTCAGCCTTGTGGCTAAGATATTTGCCCATCTCCCTGCTGATGATCTGGGTCTGGGTCTCCATGCCAGTAGGGTAAGAACCCATATGCACTTTTTTCTCAGTTGCTCTTTTCATAGCAGATGCTGGAAGATGTAGTTCCTCCTGTCTTTGAATGAATTTTTCCCAGTAAGCAGCCGGACTGCCTAAACCAATTCCCTCATTGACCTACTGGAACAGTAAAGCTGGATTTATACGTACAGTGTAGGCTTGGATTTACAGTTGAGTGTCAGATTTCACCTGTTGATAACACAGGTGCACTGCCAGGCACATGCATTTAATTAGCCTGTATTCCGCACAGCAATGTGTTTACATTCATTTATTTTGCTGGGCTACACACATACTTATAGAACAGGAGTTACATCAAGGTGACCTGCAATGTTATTTTGCCTTGTGTCATCACTGAATGGGGGGGCTGCTGCTGTGCGAATGCGGTGTTACGATGTCCATTCATTCATACAGATCATGATGAACAGAAGGCCTGCAGTGTAATGGCATCGCTATATGTGTGTTACTGAAACAGAAAAAGCAGCCCCTGCTGATCAGTCACAGTTCTTGTGGCCTCAATGTGGTACCTCTGTTGCTGCCGTAGCCCCGACATGTGGTTAGATTTTTCTGGAGACAATCAGGTATGGTGTTACCATGGAGATCGGGTTTACCAGTCATACTTTTCATTGCGAACTGTGGGCACAGCCGTCCTACTCAGAACCTCAGTTAGGATGCTTGTATCTGCCATCCCTTTCTGTCACTGTGTCAAAGCTTGTCACTGTAGCTTAATTACAGAACGTTGTGAAGTGAGTGCTGTACTCTGGTGCACTTTTGCTGTTGTTAGTACACGTCCTCTTTGGAGCCTGTTCCTTCTCTGCATTGCTAAGCTATATGATGTGTGAGATCTTTTGGTGTGCTAGACAACTAGCTTTGTATTAAAGATGCTTGTTACTTGCAGAGAAATCACTTCACAAACCCTGAATGCAAGTCTGTATTCCACAGCAGTTGCGGTTGGACAGCTGTAAAATGACCAGATGTTTGCATGTGCTCCCTTTTTCGTGTGTTTAATGTGTCATGGCTTCAGGGTTGACATTTCATATCTTTCCTGAGCCCTTTAGTTTTGAATCAGTCTCATTGTTTGACAGGGAGCCATGCAGCCTGTTATCATAGCTGTGTATTGTATAGATTTTGTACGGTTCATTCCTCTTCCTGCTAAAGACTCAACCGCATGACTTGGCCAGTGTCCACAGTGTAGATTTACTTTCTCTCTGTTGTCTGTGCTGATCTGAAGTTGGTTTTGATTGTAGTGGTTTGGATGACATTCACCAACTTCAGTGGTTAAGGTCAGCCTTAGTCTGGGGCAATCTGATCTTGATAGGTTCAGCCTCAGTCTCTTAGAGAAGCTATTGTGGTTACTGGTCCTGCAATCTACTGAACACTTTAAATTATGACTGTTTTAGTGTCACTACTTGGCACGAGGGTATCAACTCTGAGCCAGGCTCCTTGATGACTGTGAGAAAGGATGAAGGGAGCCAGCCAGTGGGTGGCGGAGACCCTCCCAGTGGGGTACCATCCAGCCAAATCTAACCCACAGCAGCGTATTGACAGCCCCCCAGTGGCTACATGCAACTCCAAGTTGGGACCGCCTTGTTTCACTGGTCGGGTCCCGACTTCTCTGTCTGGTTTTTGGGCTTGATGAATGGCGCGAGATAAACATCCATAGCTTCCACTTGTTGAGCACTTCCTGTTTGGTGTCGCCCAAGTCCTCTCGTGCAGCCAGCAAGGGAGCAGTGGTGGGACAAAAGTTCACGACTCCTTGAGAATGACTCCCAGTTAGCCAGCTGGTCAGCCTGGACAGCCAGCCAGCTACAGAACATTCCTCTTCACCCAGGCATTTTTGGAGGATGATGTGATGCTGCTCGGGATGGGTGGGATTAGACTGCTAGGAAACTGAAATATTTGAAGCTAAACACTTGCCTTGGTAGTACTGAACATCTGACACATTTTGATGGATGCTGTAACGGCAACTGCACGATCAACACGGTTTAGTTCTCAGTTTTAACAGGACTGCATTGAATATCCGACAAAGACACAACTGAATTCTCTTCTGAATGTTGGCAGCAAACATGTTTCATATAAATGGAGAATTTACAGTGTAGTTTGGCATCAGTTAAAGGTTTTTCTTGCTATCAAAGGGGATGATAAAGCTTAGCAGGAGGAAGGAAATTTGAAGTTCTTTTGGCGTAGGTAATGGAAAAAAACATTAAACCCTTGCCTCAAATGTTAGTTTTATGAATACTTTAATTTTAGCGCTTGTCCTGAGGATGTTGCTGCATTTTCACTCCAGCTGGAAATGCTGTGAAAAGCAGCTGCCTCAGCCACAGGTTTCCCTACTGGTTTTGTCAGTGCTGTTACTCCCAGTCTCGGGTTGAGGGCTGTACAGCTGCCTCTGTAATTAGCGAGACAAAGGCCTTTTTGAGGCAGAAACAGTCTGCGTTGGATAACTTACAGTAAAATAGCAGAGTATTATAAAAAAAGACGGATTTGGATCGTTCTAAAACCTTTAAGTAATATCACTCGCATGATGCAAGGTAGGACTTGGTAGAACAACAAGATCGCCTCAATATTCCTCTCTCAAGATTTATTAGATTGAGTTGTAAGGCGGCTTTCGTTGGTGAGCCTTTTAATGCTCTCATGGTGGTGGTGTATCTACCTTTGGGTGTGTTGGTGAATTAGCTTTGGAATATAAAATCAAAGCATGACTGTGATCTCACCAACACTTTTAAGATCTTCATGTTGTGTTGAGGTTTGTCATAAAGATGGACCTGGTCCGGGAAAAAATATCTATAGAAAGGAGCGAAATAAAAAAGAGCAGTTATATAGAGAGGAAAATGAGAAGAGAAAATAGCAAGAAAGAAGGGTGCAGATGGAAAACGGAGAGACTGCCGCTCAACCAAAACTAACTGAAACACTCGGGAAATAAATCACCGCCATCTCCCTCCCGTCCGCCCTCCCTTCCACAGTATAAGCCCACATCTGCATGTTCCTATGGAGCTGGCAGCCATATTTCACCCCAGAGGACGTCCCAACAGCGCAGGGCTTTATGTGTGATATACATGAGGCCAGACGTTTCCTGGAAAGCACATTCAGCTCCTTCTCAAGAAAAAACAGGTCACCCATGAGTCAAAATATTCACTGTCAGTATTTGTTCTGAATACACACCTTTATGGTTGTAGCCTTTTTCAAAGCCAAAGCCATGGAGTTGGCTAAATTGATATCACAAATGAGATTGCTGAAAAAATTAATAGTCTTCCGTGTACAACTCAAAAGCCTACTTGCACAAGGAATCTATCAATTTCCCCAGTCTTGGAGTAATTTGTGGAAAAGGGGGGAGAGAGAGAAGAAAAAGGGAAAAAAAAATCTCTGAAGTTCAGCGAGCTAAGTAATTTCTACCATCTGTAGTGCACATTTCTGCCGCCTTGCTCTCCTCTAAATGTAAAGTGGCAAGGCAGAACGCAGGGCCCGGCCACAAGACTCAGAGAATGACAGAGTGGAGAAGAGTGGTCCTCTCCAGGGAGAGGGGGCAGGGGAGGCTGGGACAGCCCTGTTGGCAGGCCTTGCACGAGGCACAGAGGGGGCGGTTGTATGCCATTCAGTCGGTGCCAGAACCATCAATAGAAGGCCGCTCCTGCCACCAAGTGTGGCTTTGCTTGGGATTTTCTGCGCTACTAGCTTGCCCAAATGCCCTTCACCACACTTGACTTTTGCCAGTGGCGAGAGATAATCTAGCATTACTCCAATCTCTGTTAATGCTGGCTGAAAGGGCTTTCGATTGTGATTATATTGAAGTGGCGGGCAGCAGTAATGGTGAACCTTTTAATTCTCAGGAATCCTGGTGACTTTGTCCTTGGGAAGCCGATCACGTGTCGTAATTTAGGAGCACTTCCTGAGAGAATCAGCTACTTTCCATTCATAAATTTGTAACCATAGCATAACACAGTTCACTGAAAGAGGATATCTCATTTCCCTTATTAATTTACTCATTAACGGCTTTCCTCCTCTCCTTAGACTGAAGGTCCTCCTTCACTGCAGTCGCTGACAACCTCAGCACACCTAGAGGGCTTCAACCATGACAAATGCTGAAGAGGAGGGCTCCAGTGACACGGACGCTGCCCTCTTCAAGATATTAACCCTCACTTATTAGTCCTGGTTAATCACTGATGTCACTTTTCCGAACGAAAGAACTTCTCACCTCAAACGGCTAAAGTTCGAATAGATGTTATGCTCATCATCTTAGCAGATGTGTTGACATACTCAAAATGTTTCCAGTGTCTTGCAATGAAGACCACATGGTCTCAGTCGTAGCTCCACAGTCATGTCAGCGTGGCATTATTGATCCCTGCAGCAGGAGCAGGTTTCAGAATATCTGTGTTGTTTTCACAGCTCTGTTTGCCTTTCCTGTCTTTCAGTGTAGCGAGTGATCTGTTAAACTGATAGGAAGGTGGCAGGGGAAGTGCAATTACGCGTTGATACAACAAGAATACAACAAGAAACTGACTGCGTTAGTGACGGGAAAAGGTCTCAAGGATTCAATAAGCAACATTTGCCCTGATGAAAAGCACCACAGGCCGATGGGGGAAAAAATGTTGTATTACAATTCCACTTTTGTTTGATTGGCTTGTTTGAGCATTTTTAAACCCAGGGGAAACAGTCAGCCACTCAGCATGACCCCTTGTGTCACTGTGTCTCTGTCTGCAGTTGTACTCTCTGTTCAGTTAGTTCCCCTCAGAGCCGCTCCCTGTTTCCATATTCTCTCTGCTCCTGCTCTCCAATCTGTGGTCGGCGGAGCAGCACAGCCTGTTCAGTCTGTGTGCCTGCGTTCAAATGGCTTTTTCTTCACACTGCACTTGCTATTATTCTCGGCTGCGTGTTTAAACATTCAGAGAAATTGCTTTTTCGGCGTCTCATGTTTTGAAGAAGGTGACTGCCTGAGCTTCGGAATTTGGCTGTACCGACTGTTTAGTCTTGTTAAGTTCTTGTACGCAGGTGCAATTGTATTTCTGTGAAACTGCCAATTCAGCGAAAGGACGTCTGTAAAAGTAAGGCCTCGTTATTAATCAAAAAGAAGGAGAAAACCCCGTGCAGCCTGTGCCTGCCCACTTTCTGTAGCACGGAGCCCACAGCAATTATTAATGTTTCTGTTGAGCAACAGCAGCATGATCCTACATCCTGCTGTTACCGTGCACCTTATGACCTCCTGCTCTACCAGAACAAGAGAAAGTGCAGTCGCCATCAATCTCACATAAATTCCCCTCAGCTTCACCTGTTTATTTGCCCCATGCGGAGGTGAATCTGGCGGCTTTCCCCTGGTACTCCAATCCAGAGAAGGGAGACGGAGTGTGTACTGCAGTATATCTCCGAGGCGGAGGCGCTGGCGGAGGATCGCAGCGGGACTATAACTCATCAGCAGTGTGCGGGGGCCTGGCCAAGCATGTCTTAGATCACACTGCTCTCTTCCTGAGAGGCCTTAGATCCTGTGACTCAGCCTTCCTCTTCTCCGCTTGCCCTCTGGACACTGTCAATGCATGCAATACTCATACACAAACACACTCATACATACATAGATGCATGCAAGCAAACATCCACACATGTGCAGGATGTCATCGTCGAAGAGAGATGAGACAGTTTCTGTCATGGATGTAAAATAAATTGTGCTATTAGGCCAAAAGCCACCTGGCTCTCATTGGGGATACAGTGGCTAGTAACCAAAAAGTGACCTCATCGCCATTATCTCCACTCCACTTCAGTGCTTTTGCACTTCAGGCCAAATTACCACAGAGGAGTATTGTTTCTCCGGATTCAAATAATCAAAAGCCTGGTGAAATAATTGTGGGATTTTCTTTGGAGAGCAGCGTTTTGTAAAACCAGGAAGAGATTTGGCCGGAGACCATCAGCTATTGTGGTTAATGTAAATTGGGTAAGCGGCATAGCTTTGTTAGAGTCTCCTGATGATTGAAAGAGGACTAGGATGACAGGTGTAGAGTCTCCTACCACTCTGTGGTCAGGACAAGGCCCTGGACCTTAGCTCAGTGGTTAGAGTTGTGATTCCACCTTGTCTGCACCAGAAATGTAGACACGCACATACACACGGTCACATAGGCTTCAGTTACACACATACACAGCTCTCAGCTTACTGTAAGAAGGAAACCAGCAGTGAATTAATTGCATATGAACACTTGGCACTTTTTCAAACCCCTGTGCTTCTCATCTTACGAGTCAGCTATGCCTCAGCCAGGCTGCAGTGTTCACACGTCTCTGAAACAGGCAGGAAAAATAGAAGAAGTGAGAAGTGGTCTAGGGCTCTCAGATGTTGGTCAAACAATAAGTTGCTTTGTTATAATGCTGCCTCTTGTCCGCACAAAGCAGCTGCGTAAAGCCGGGAGAGTTGCAGCTGAGTGGCAGTGAAGATTTTCAGCTTGCATGGTGTGTGTTACAGTTTTGAAAGAGCATCGCTACGGTGTGATGCACTTTGAAATTGACTATAGCGCCAGATGTATTCCAAGTAGAGCTTCATCCCACGCTTGGCTGAAACTTTGAGCGCGGAGAAGCATCAGATGTCATTCAGACGGGATCTGTTGTCGTGAATGTCATACCGCTGTGTTCCACGATGATACAGCCTCATACAGCAAAACCTATGAATGAACCATGAGCCGCGTTCTGCCGCATGGAAGGAAAGAAGTTAGTCAGCCCGCAGAGTGAGAAAGTCACAGCTTCTCTCGCTGCACTCCCACCAAAGGAGTTTCCTTTCCGCTACGTGTGGCTGCTTCAGTTGGTTCCCCTTAGTGAAGTCTTCCTTTTGCAGCGGAAAAGAAGCTGACTTGACTTCAGGGTGAGCTCATGTTATGGATGTGTGTATGTTGTGGGGAGTCATGGGATGAGTTTGTGTGATCCTGCCAGTGTTCAAAGATGCGCGCTTGAATATAAACCATATGGAGGCAGTGCTTTGTCGAGGCATGCATCTTGGCGTTTGTTTTCATGCACTGGCTGCAGAGCAGAAGAGAAGCACATTATGTACAATTACTGTTCTTAACTCGTGAAGGACTCTGGTCAGCATATTGTAACACCCTGCCCAGTCGGCAGTGGGTGGTGTTATGCTGCTGTCACACTGCATCACAAAAGCTCTCTGATATGAAGAGATTTTATAAACTTTTCACCTAATAATGTTTTCAAAAAAGTCAATGGAATATTTTTTTTTTAACCTAAGTAGAATGTAATGTTTGTATTGAGTTCATGCCTACAGTACGGCGAGGACATCTGCACCATCAAAAGTCAAGTATTTCGAAAATATTGCAGCCAAATAATATGGAAGCTGTTAATAGAGGACCAGAAGCACTTCATGTTGAACAAGATGGTGGAAAACCAGAGTGTTTCCAGTGGGGCCTCTTTTGATGCTGCGCTCCAAGTGACAAATTAATCATATTGATGCCCACACATGTACCGTGCTGTGTGGAAAACTTTTGCTTGGTATTACATTAATAATATGTAAGGAAAACAAATACAATCCCACTGTTGACTTTAATAGATTAACACAGTTTTCCACACTGTGTTTGATGTGACTCGAGCAAAGTAATTACACAGTTTTCCCCCCAAGTTTCGCGTGAGCACATAATTGGATTTTCCAGTGCTTTCGTTTGATGAGTTATTGAAGTATGTTTTCCTCTGTTGTGGCCATTAACATACACCTCAAAGTCAAACAATTGTTCCCCCGTTGTTTTGACATAAAAGCTGTTTTCTCATTTGTGAAACCCTCACTATGGCTCAGTGGAACCGCTGGTTTCATGGCTTACTGCAGAGCATGTTGCATATTAAATCTGCTGTACATCAAAACTCATCAAGCCGCGCTCTTGAGTTTTTGTATAAACGGCATTTGATCCAGCTCTCTTGTAGAGGTCAGCCGATCCATCGTTTTGGCTGACAGGACATTTTACAAACTCTGTATTGGTGGCACTTGGCTCTACTAGTGGCTGTTGGCTGCGCAGCTTCCACCAGCCATGCAGGGACATATATCGCTGAAGGGGATGTTAAAGCTGATCAGTGGGTGCTGCTCCAGAGAAAACACATCCCTCCTGGTGTGTGAGTGTAGCTCAGGGACTCTCTTCAGATACAAAACAGAAACAAAATATAAATCGACATCCTGTGTCTTCTCGTGGAGGTTCTCTGGGACTGTGTGGTCTGTGTTGTGGAGCTACATCGTTTCAGAGATTTCATTCAATGGACTTATTTGTCTTGCGAATAAAAGCACCTTTTATCACAGTGATCTTGTGACGGTCTTCATCATGCCATCTCAAGCTAAATGAACAACAGCGTTACACCTCCTGACTCCGGTTAAAAGTTTTACATAAACCCAGTACCTTCATGAACATATTTAGGTTATGTCTTCTGCGGGGGGGGGGGGGGGGGGGGGGGGGCTTGATAATCCTCTGTCCTTGACTGTTATCATGCTATAGCTTGCCCATAATACAATATATATAACATATGGTGACCAGTATAACCAGTGTCCTAAGCCTGGAGCTCAGCGCCTGTTCTAGGACACCTCAGAAGTAGAAGAGACTTGCTTATTCACCTTCAGCACAGTTTCCCAGCTGGACTTCAGATTCGAATTGGCGTCAAGACGAAAACACGTGTAATGTTTTCCATCCACTCGAGCTTTTTCAGGTTTATTTCTCCTGGTGCACCGTCTGATTGAAATTCCAAAACAACTGTAGAACGCTAAAGATCTCCAACAATAGACATAGAAGTGCTGTTTGTTGCTCAGCGCTCTCACAAAGCAGGACACCTGTCACACCGAGATCACAAGGATCTGGAGGAAATGTGACTTATGGGAGGTTGGATGTCCAAAATGGACACCTTGGGTTAATTTTCTTAACATAAATGTATTACTTTGCATGATGACAGTTCACTGTGTTTGTGTTCTTTTCTGAACTAGCGTTTGTGCTTGAATGTCTCCAGCATTAAGGTAAATACTGTGGGGGTCTGTCTGTGTCAGATGAGCTATTTACAGAGTCAAAATAAAGAATGGCATAGGGCAGCAAGTTAAGATTATCAAAATCTAATCACATGACAGCATGATGACAGCGATCACATGACAATCACACAGAATCACAAAACTGGCATTTTGGAATGCATCCGCTTTGAAGAGTGTTTGTGAAAAGATCCATTGTTGGTGGTTCAGGACAGTATGTTAATGTGGATGACAGGCTGACAAACAATGTTTTCTATTAAATCACTTTCTTTTTTTAAGCAAAACTGTTCCTGTTTCCTGGTTCCCTGTTGTCAAATAGGAGAATTTGCAGCTTTTCCTCATCTGATCTGATTACAAACTGATCAGACAAAACACGCATTTGATAACATCATTTTGAGCTTTATGAAACCGTGGTCGCGTTTCGTTTTTACTATTTCTTGACATTTTATAGACCAAGTAATGACACCATTAATTGAAAACACAACGTCCTAATCCTTTGGATTAGTGTAGACATGACCTGAAACAGCATTCGCACTTCTCTCAAAAGGGAGACATATAGAAGCATTTTGCAAGCCTATTCGTGCTCCTTTAAAGAGCTGTGCTAGCTGTTTTTATGAATAACATTGTTTACTTAGCTACACATGTATGTATGAACAACCTTTAGCTCATGCGGGACGTTTTTCTCCAGCCGTCCTTCACATCTGTCTGGTCTGCTGCCAGACTAATAAAGATGTGAGGCAGCCTGAGGTCAAGCAGCATACTCTTCCTTACTGGTATCACATGGCCATCTGTCAGAGCCTGTGCACTGCTCTCAACACTGCTTCCCTTTAGCCCCCACCTCTGCCACACATCACATACACACAGAGACAATAACCACATAATCATGCAAACGCTGTTTCATTTTCAACAGAAAAACCTTGATTGTCCTCTGTGACTGAGTGCCTTTACACCTTGGCTTAGTGTTTTGTCGCGGTGACGGCAAAGAAATTCAGCAGAAGGTTCAAGTCAAGCCGCAGATTTTTTTCCCCCCTCTGGTTTTGATGTTACATTCGTCATTTGTTGTTCGCCGATGAATTATGACTTATGAGTCATTTCCCTAATTTATCATTGTGAGCTTTACAAAGCGACTGATAGCGACAGCTACGCTATAGAATGCATCAGTATTCCTCATTGCCAAATGGCACACTTGGTTATTCAAACCAGATCATTTTTTCATGGCTGTCTTGAGGTAATTTATTTTTGGCTGCCAAATGAAATAGGACCATATTTCAGATCTGTCCCGCTCCCTGGCCCTCTCTCACCATCATCTCCCCTCTTCTCCCCTGCCTCAAACTCTCTTTCCTTATAACAGGATTTAGCATATCAATGGCGGATTAGTTCGTTTAACAAAAGCTTACTACTGCAAAGCCCCTTTCCACTCCTCTTTCCAGCCTGACTTGTGGACCTCACACACAGCTCCTCCTCGCTGGGGTCTTTGGTGTGCGTGTGTGGTCGCGGCTGCTCGGCTGAATGGATTTGTGTTTGAAGACGACAAAAGACATACTTAGTCACTATGGGCTTTGGAGGTGTATGCAGTAGCATGTGTAGCTGATAGTGTGTGAGGGTGCATATGTGTACAGGAGCACGGTGGTCACATGCACGTATGGTGGAAGCTGAAACCGTGTGGATCGACTGATTACTCCTTTATGCATGCATGCACCCACAGGTTAACCATCAGTTATCACCTTATCTGTCTGATCTGAACAACATATTGTTGAAAGTTGTCATCAACCTGCCAATCTATTGTTCTTGTACCTCTGACTTCCTCTTGCTTTAATGGAGCTTGGAAAAAAGTAGTGTCCTCTGCCCTTGCAGCCGATGCGTGCCGGCCTGCAGATGCTCCTCCTCTGGAATGGGACACATTCTGTACAGTGGAAATGTTCCACAGGGTGCCAAGAGGGGGGGTGACTCCAGCTGGCTAGATTCGGGCACCGACCGTAATGTCTGTGTGCATGTGTGGGTTCGAGAGCAGGCGAGCGGAGGAAAACCCCACCGTGACACTGCAGCCGGTTCAGGAAGGATGCCCCCACTGCCTGTGGTGGTGTTAGTTTGAGCCACACAGCATCAATCACCTCAGAGAGTGACAGGGTTTCGGATGTAGGTATGTCAGAAGGAGGGGGCGAGTTGGAAATGTTCCATGATGCAGGCACGTGCCTTGTGTTACTCTCGTGTTACTTTCTTGTCACAAACGGTTTCCGTATAGTATCTGGTATCTTCTCATGTTAGCGTTCGCAATGGTTTTTGATGCAGAGGAAATCATCTTCGCTCAGGGATCGGTTGATGATAGACTGCTATGTGACATATGGAAGGATGCACAACCCTGCACAAAATATCTAACACTCGAACGCACCGCAGGCCCGCAGTGTTTGTGAAGGCTTTCCTATAGTCTGTACCGCAGTATTATCAACTCGAATCAAATCAGTATCATGGTGGTGAGGTCTCTGTGTGACTGTGGGTGCATGTCAGACCATTGTGTCCCTATGTATAATTTTAATACATTTTACATCAAACACATCCCTGCTTGGTGGAAAAAAGTGTGGTTTTACTAGCAACAGTGAGGGATTTAGCCAGAGCTGAACTTATCCTGCTTGGAGTTGTGGGAAACTGGAGCTTTTCCCAGCATGCATTGTGCAAGATGCCTGGAGAAAACTGACAGGACAATGGAGACAACATCCAGACTGTCACTGCACATACTCTGAAAGGGGCTCCAATGAATTTGGACTCAGGACCTTTTTTGCTGTGAGCTGTTTGTATTGGTGTAATTACATAAAAAAACATAATTTTACACTATATATGCAAGCTTTGACCTCACACAACCTCAGTACCTCCATTTAGGAATGACCACGCTAGCAATTATTGGGGTAATTTGGAGATGGCGATAATGCAGTAATTCAACCTTCTCATTCAGTGAAAATTGAATTGCCATGTTTATTTAAAGGGTCACTTAACCCAAATCACATTAAATAAACTCATTTTTTCAAATTACCCCGAGTAGTATCCAGCAACACTGATAATTTTGGTTTGGAGATATCTGCCAGTGGGTTATCTACCTCCAGCCCAATACATTGAAGGTGAACTGAATATAACATCTGGAACGCTCAGCAGCAGCGCGTCTCTCCAGAAACAATATCCTGGTGCCAGCCTGCCTCACACTGCATCCTTTGCAACATAATATCTACACAGAGGAATATTGATGCTTTAATTACATGTTGTTTATTCGTGGAGTGAAGCTATAGACCGATCACGGATGCTATTCTGAGCACCCTGTGCTTTGTGGGTCCTTCATGGGAAAATCCCATTGCTGTACAAGAAGTGATGTTTTGTGTTATGGTGCTGTACTTTACTGATCCCTGAAGGGAAACTGTTCCACTGGGAGGTCAGAGGCTGGGGGCTGGGGGACCAGGTCCTTTGTTGGAGTGTCTCACTGTCCAACCGCTAGTCCACTCTGCCGCCTGAAAGACCGGAGCAAGCCTCAATAGCCGTCAGTGTCTGTCTTCTGAATTACATTTTTGCCGTCTGACTGTTCATACTTTTGGCTCTGTTGACACAAGTCATCTGATACACCCATGTTTTCCTGAGCACATCAATCTGTCTTGCTGTCTCTGTATCTGTGTTTCTTGGCAGTTGAAGGGCTCCAGGTGTCTTGTGTGTCCCGTGCCCAGACGCTTTGCCAAACCCAGTGCTCCTGGGCCTGGTGGCATTGTTCTATGTGGCCCATTGTGTGTGACCCTGGTTCAGGGGGAAACAGCTGGTGGATCCTCCAGTACCAGCCTGCTTGGCACTGAGACTGGGCTCAAGCCTCGGTGTGAAATCACTGTGCCCCAACTCCCACTTCGATGCAAACCTTGCGGGACAGTTCTGAACATCCATCTACTGTTGATCAGACTTTTCTGCACCGTCAGTGATGTTATGCTGTGCAGGACATGAGAGCAAGCTCACCCCTGCAACTCAAAACTAGTAGATACTGTAGTACAGTAGATGTTTGCATGTAGGCTCTGTACTTTTTCTGTATGTGTTAACAAATATGTATGTGTATAGTATATAATGTGTATAATTTGGTTGTAGCCCTTGTGTCAACATCGCTCTCTAAGAGGCTATGGTCTGCCCTCAGAACAGGAAGTGACTCAGTATTGACTGGCGCTGCACTTCCTGTGAGCTGATTCTCCTCTGCTCCTCTCAGGATGTTTACCTCCTCCTCCTCCCCCGTCTCCCACTCCCACCCTCCTCTCCGTCCCCTTCCTTCACATGGTCACGTGACTTAACGTCTGTGCACTCAGCTCCAGGTCAGACCTGGCTCGTCTAGGTTTAGCTTGGCCCAGATCACCATCATCCGCGATGGTGACTGCTGAGTAGGGGGTCTTCGCCGTCCTGGAATCCGGCTTGGTCATGGTGTCCGCTTATTGAACTTATTCTTTTGAGTAGTTTTCAGGTTTGCGTTAAGTTTTGCCATATTTGTGGAGACAATGTGAAATAAAAGAAGAATAAATGGTAATAAATGGCCGCTGAAAATGACGTAAAGTGAGCGAGTGTGTGTGCGTGCTTGTGTGTATTTACAGGAGGTCTACTATGGAAAACATTGTTAATACAAGTCAGTGTAACGTGGTCCATCTGTATTTCTGTAGCTGCTGTGTGAGATGTGGACCCACCACAGTGCTGTGACCATTAATGTCCAGACAATCTGCTTAAACATGATCTTTATTTATCAGGCTTCAAACGTCACTGATAGCTTTATTTTACTGATATCTTCAACTCATACCTGCATCTCCCTCCAGTTTCCAGAGTGCGGCTTCTTCGGCATGTACGACAAGATCCTGCTGTTCCGCCACAACTTGAATGACGAGAACATCCTGCAGAGGCTGACCTCGGCAGAAGACATCCACGAAGGAGACCTCATCGAGGTGGTGCTCTCTGGTACGTAAGCTGCAGTGTCCCATCCTCATCCATCACGGAAGCTTCAGGTCAGAGGCAGCAGTAGTATGGGACAGAAACCCAGCAGGAGACGTTTAGCATATGTGACCCAAAAGTGAAATAGATGTGTTAAAAAAAAGATTATAGACAAGGTTCTTTTTTAAATCTATCTTCTTATGCTCATGTCAATTGAAATAGCAGCAAAGATTGTATACAAATGATCCAAAGAAACTTCCAAAACAGGAGAATTCCACCAAGCAGTATAAACAAAGTGTTTAAAAGTCCAAACAATGGTCTAAAACTACAGCCCTGGATCCCAAGAAGTTGTGGCGTTGTGTACAACATAGATAAAAACAGAATGCAGTCATTTGCAAGCGAACTTTATGCAATTATGTGTTTCACAAAGTGGAGAAAGCCTTGTGTGTTCCATGTTTTGAGCTTGTCGTACTGTAGTGTCTCACTGACGCGCCCTCAGCGGGTCTGATGTTACCACGTTGCCGCCCAAATGAAATATTATTCTTGTGCGATTTCGTGTCGTCCATTGAGTCGCAATCTGCTCTCTCACGCACCTGCTTTTTATTTTGTGATAAATTTTGGCATCTCTCCTCCCCATCAAGGCTTCCGTCAGATTGTCCACCTCTCTAGCGGCGACACAGGTGTTTGGTTTTTCTCTGTCATTTCCTGCGGTGAATGAATCAGCTTCCTGTGCGGTGCTGGGACCAACAAACGGCTTAGAGTATCTGTTCTGCTGTAATCTGTTCTCCTGCTCCATCTGTCTCCACTGGGAAGCACCTGACACCACCTGTGCTGAATATCTCCCCCTCCCTCCTGGGCAGAGAGTATTGTTTGCGGGGATTTAGACAGGGGATGATTGTATAGGTTCAGGATCTGAGGAGACTTCAGGCATCAGGGCTGAGGAATGTAGACTAAAGACTGGAGAACTTCCTTCTTTTTGTTTCTGACTGTCTGTGTTTGTCTTGTGCTTCTCTTCTGTGTCAGTCTCTTTTGCTCTCTTTCTGTCCGTGCTTTCTCTCCTTCGAATCCCTCCTACCTCAACAAATCCGTCTGCAGGTGGAAGCTCTACCAGTGTTTCTAGCCTGAAATATACCTGATGAAAGCCGTCACAGAAGAGTCGGAGCTCAGATTTGCCACACATTCGACATGTGCTGTTTTTTTTTAGATTTCACCTAACGCTCAATAAACCTGGCTCTCTGCATGAGAGGGGCTTTGCATGGCAGACACTTGATCTTTGTTTGAGAGACGCGAGCTGAGAGATTCACGTTCCCAAGCCTTTCATTTGCTTCAGAGAAAATGTGAACCCTTTTCCGCCCCACAATTTGTCTCCTGTCATCTTCCGTTCAGTTTTCCTTAACCAACCTGTTGTTGGACTCTGCGGCTGTGGGAGAGAGATGGTCTGAATATGTCTCTCGCTGCGAGAGGGAGGCAGAAGTGGCTTTTTCTTGGCCGCGGGCTCAAAGAATAAGGCTTGTTTTTCCTGCAGTAAGTGATTGTAGTAGACCCGCGGAGTGTAAACACACTGATGTGCGGGGCGGCTCTGGACGCAGCGGACACTGCGCAGGCCATCTCGGCCCATGAGGTTTGAGGTTTGGCCTGACCGATTGTCCCTTTGTTCTGTTTTTCACTCCTTTAAATTCCCACCCATTTTCACAAGCGCCTTATTCACCACTCCTGCCAGTGTGAAATTCTATTTTACAACACCTTCTGTTTGTCAGAAATATGGCAAAACTTGTGGCCTCAAAGCAGACAGACGGCGCATTCATGTAAGCCTCTCTGCTCGTGAGAATCGCGGCGAAAACAATGTGTCGAGACGATGCTCGCTGTTATTTGATGCTAATCAGCACAACAAGCGTTGATAACAGTGCGGCTGCTAAGAAGCGGCTGGTTGTTTTGTGGACGTGTGCGAAAAAGCTCATGAATGCCGCCTTTCATGTGCCTGTGCTGGGGAGCTATGTTTGCCCCATGACATGTGACTCACTGGAGCTCTTTCTTCTCTTTCAAATCAAACCCAAACTGTGAAAATCAAGCCACCGGCCATCATACTTTACTGAAATGGAGAAAAATGTGGCCAGCGCATATTAATGGCGTGAATATCTTTCTTCACCGAATTCCATTGCAGTGGTCCCAGGAACTGACTTGGAAATTAAGAGAAATAGCTCCTTTTCTGGGTTGACCCTAAAATTTGCCTTTGGCCTGTCCTCCCTGTGGAAATGTTGCATTGTTTCGTTGAAGGAACAGATAAGATTGATTCATTGTGACTGGTTTTTTATTGTCTGAGGATTCCAACAGGATTCCTGTTGCATTTCTCTCCAAATCTTAAATTGTTTTCTTGCTTAGAGGATGTTTTTTTTTTTGCCTGTTTCTTTATATGAAGCATGTGCTGGTCTTTAGCAAAGGAAATGTTTTTTTGTTGGTGGCCACATGTCATATTTGTTGTTCAGGTCTGCATCTCATCACGGCCACAACAGCTGAGAATGTCCTCAGTTGTCCAAATGAGAACGCGTTTGAGTGAATCACCTCAAAGGAAATGAACTAACACACACATACACACACGCATCATGACATCACCGCCGCCACCACACAGGTTTAGCTGCTTAACGCGAGTGTAAAGATTAACCATTCCCTCGGTGCTAACCGCGGCCTCAGACATACAGTAAATGATTGCAGAGGAGCACAGAGAAACACTAACGCAGGCTCCGAGAGCTTCACTCGTGCACATGGCTTTGGCAGCAGTCACCTCCATATCTTACTCATCTTCGGATCTTTGATGATTCACAGCCATGATTAACCAACTCTTGCTTCCAACAATGAGCTCAGTGTGTGTGTTTGGTTCAAAACAACGGCGACATGAAGGAGGAATAAGAGAGAGACAGGAAGCCAGTATCCACAACTGTGTTGGCTTTGATGTTATGTCCACAATAACAAAGATGGACTGATATACCAGGATGATTCTGCATTTCTCGGGTGTCTTCTGGGTGTGCCATATCGCTTTGATTAATGGAGTGATGACATTGTGTCTTTGCAGATGTGGCGCCCTCTACTGCATCAGTGTGGATAAAACACCTGCATGAAGTCACCCTCATTTGTTAGTGCCAGAGCACTTGCAGAGACAATCTCAGTTCTGTTAGATTGTTGTAAAATGTGTAAAAGTTGCCAAATGCATGTGATAAATTACTGCCGTCTTGTCTTTTTTATTCCTTTTGTCATTTTTTTTTCATCATTTGTTTCCTTCCATATCTTCCATTTCTTTTCTTTTTTTTTTGTACAAACTGTTTTCCAGATTTGTTATGCTTTCGCCAAGTTTCAGTTATACCACTTGTGCATTGTTTCTAGCTCAAGCCACAGTTGAAGACTTCCAGATTCGACCCCATGCCCTTTATGTCCACTCCTACAAGGCCCCCACCTTCTGTGACTACTGTGGGGAGATGCTATGGGGTCTCGTCCGGCAGGGCCTCAAATGTGAAGGTTAGACACACAAACACAACAACAATGTATCATGGAGATGTATAAGCAAACAAGAAAGGCTCGGTCCGGACGCTGTAGCCAGTGAAATGCTTGACATTTAGATCCCAGTGGAATTATGGCACGTTGGCTTGCCTTTCATTTTCTGTCCTTTTTGGATCAGATTTGAGTTATACTCTTTCATTTTCATGTCATTAGGCTGCATTTAAGTCCTCTCTGACTACGAATTACATTTAAGTAGCTGATTTATTTGCCAATGAAAGATTCATAGGCATAAATTCTCTTTTTTAAAGCCTGTTCATCAGCATGGCCATCATGTGGCTCATTGGTGGGATAAAAATAAGCTCACCCCTTTTTCACCTCACAGGTTGGTGTACTGTAGTCCTGTACCCTCTTTTGACTGATATCATTTGTTTTTTTGTTTTAAGGATGTGGGTTAAACTACCATAAGCGCTGCGCCTTTAAGATCCCAAATAACTGTACTGGTGTCAGGAAGAGGCGACTCTCCAACGTCTCACTGCCCGGACCCTCCCTCTCTGTCCCCCGACCGGCACCTGCTGAAAATGCCGCGGTCGTCCTGGACGAGGTGAGTTCTGATTGGAAGGATAGAAATGAAGAAACCCAAAACTACGCCAAGAGCACTGTGGAAAGTTGGAAAGACATCAGTGTCTGCTGATGTCTGATCTGATGTAATGATTTTTATCCTCATGCATAAAATTAGCTGGCCCGAGTTTAAACATCAGCCTAAATCAGAAAGGAAGCCAGGTGAATTGGCCAAGAATGTGAGTCATTTTACACGCCGCTCGCAAGCTTTGTCTCAACTGTTAAACGTGTCTAAACTTAGTAAATTTGGCTCTTTTCCATGGGCGAGTCCCCGGGGCCCTGTTGTAGAATACCACTGATGCAGAAAATTGAATTGAGCTGCACCGAGCTCTGTGGAGAGATCTTCAGCGAGGTCTTATGAAACTGTTTTTGCATAAGCCCGCACTGGAATATTCCCCTCTTGTGTGTGTCCCCATCAAAGGTCATCGGGAAATATGATTATGCTAATGATATTAAAAGTCCATTGAAGTACGAGTTTATGTATCTACTCACTTGTTGGCAAAAAAAGAAGCTTCCTTCCCATTTCTGTCAGGAGCTTCCAGACTGCATGATGCATTCACATGAAATCAGAACTAAATGCTCATATGTGGTAAAAAATGACAAATCTAATAACCGTGTTTCGACCACTGGGATTGTGTTAACTGTGCAGTGATGCTAACGCAGTATGACAGATTTCTTTCTCCCTTCTCCACTGATTTCTTTCCTCTTCCTCTACTGACATGTTATTATTCACTGTCTTTCTCTATCATTCAAATGCTCCCTTTGAGGCCGTTCTCCCTATTATTCCCTTCACTTCCTTCCTGCATATGGTTTTTAATTCTTCCTAATGGTCCTCTGTCTTCTCTTTTTTTTCTCCCCATCCTCCCAAACCCCAGCAGCAGAAGTCCCATCAGGAGGCGGGGAAGCGGATCCTGTCCTGGAGCGGCAGGCCTATCTGGATGGAGAAGATGGTGCTGGGGCGGGTTAAAGTGCCACACACCTTCGCCATTCACACCTACACTCGTCCCACTATTTGCCAGTACTGCAAGCGTCTGCTCAAGGGTCTCTTTCGTCAGGGCATGCAGTGTAAAGGTAGGACTCCATCTGAATTGTCCTTGTCAAAGACACTGTGGTTCATATTAGAACATTTTGGATATTTTTTTTTATGTCATCTGCTAGATTGCAGATTCAACTGCCATAAGCGATGTGCTTCAAAGGTACCTAGAGACTGTTTGGGGGAGGTGGACTTCAATGGAGGTAAGTTCTGCATTCAGTTTCACAGTGAAAGTGGTATAACTCTGATATTTGGTATTTTAAAATGTTTGCTTTTTATTGTACAGAGCCAGCCAGCCCTGGTCCAGACTCTGACACTACCATGGATACTATGGAGGTGGACAGTACCGACATGGACGGCAGCAGAGGACTGGATGACCCAGAGGAGCCTTCCACCCCCGACGAGAGGATGTTCGACATGGATTCTCCATTCTTGGACAGAGAGAAGGACGAAGAGCCCATCAAAACAATTAGGTATAAACATGTCGATTTGATCAGAGGCTGTCCAGTTTAACATAACGGTATTTTCACTTGTGGTACCTGTTTTAGAGACAAACATTGTGACTGTCACTGTGCCACTGCAGAAGAGTGAAAAGGGGAAGGCATGCAGTAAAGGTCACCATCACGATTCAAATCAGGGACTCTGCGGTTCTGCTTTAAACCACCAGGTCTATCTGCCCAATTCATACGTATATTCTACACCGGCAGCATGACTTTTATGTTTCTAGCTGTGCTGTCACTGCTGCAAACATAACATGCATCACTTCCTGGGCAGGGTTTGTGTCAGGAGAGACCTACCAGACACTGGAGGTTTTCTGAGCTGCCTACAGGTCAAATGTAACCCATTACCTTTTCTTAAGCTATAGCTCTCATATTAATCAATTAAATCAATTTTTTGTGTGTGTGTGTGTGTCTAGCCCTTCCACTAGCAGCAACATCCCTCTGATGCGGGTGGTCCAGTCCATTAAACACACCAAGAGGCGGAGCTCCACTGTGGTGAAGGAGGGCTGGATGGTTCATTATACGAGCAGGGACAACCTGGTAAGACTGATAATCCCAAAAGCCCAACAAAGGAGCCCAGTCTGAAATGGACTGTGCTTAGCCTGTATGCTGGGGAAAACTCCTTCTCCAAAGCTGTTCACATGTGTTGAATTCAGCACAGAAGGTATTTTCCTTGTGAAACCAAATCATTTAAAGTAGTGTAATAATGGTAGGTCATGGCTGTTTTGCCATTTGGACTAACTCGGTGTTCGTTTTTCCCCTTTTAACAGCGGAAGAGACATTATTGGAGGCTGGACAGCAAGAGCCTGAGTCTCTTCCAGAACGACACCGGAGCCAAGTTTTACAAAGTAAGCATTAAACTATCGTCTGTGCCTTGTTCTTGGAAAGTCGTGTCTTGTCCTCCACAGCAGTCGCACAGTAGCATTTATTAAACTGTCAGAAACTGGAGCAGCTTAATACAAATTGATTCAGTGTTGAGTCCACGGTCAATTCTTGCTAGAAAGTCCCATTTATAGCTCTGTAGTATTGCACATTTGCCGTTACATTGTTTTCTTATGGTTCAAAAGTGGTGATGCTTCCATCATTTTCATATCAGTGTCATCTTTCACACTTATGAGCTGTATGTAAATAAAATCTAACCAGTGGTAGCTGTGTGACTCAGCTTGAGGGCTGTTGTGTTGCAACTGTAAACTACCCTGAGGTCAGTTCAGTCCACTGAAATTTCCCCTGTGGTTTTTCACCATGCGGCCCGGTCTCTTCCCTGCGTGAAGTGAAAGGATCGAGTCAGTCACGGTCTTTAGCTGTTGTGTATCAGATCAGTCGGGACATTTGAAGGGGTTTTGGAGAGAGAGTCAACATGTAGGCTACAGTGGTCAAGAAAAAGTGGATTTACAGGAGCGATTATTCTGCAGGGTTGAGTTCTAGAAACCAGACAATGAGATGAAAAATTGTTTTAAATTGAAGTTGTAATCTTTTTTTAACTTCAGAGTTCATTGCAAAGTACATGCCGGCCGTAAAATCAGTTGTGGAGAGTGTGTGACACTTCCCGCTCAGAGCCAGCGCCGTAGTCAGTCATTACACTGCCGCAGGGGCTTAATGGCACAGAAATTACACAGTGAGGACTGAGGGAGGGAACTACAGCCTGCAAGGTAAAGACTTCCACATGTGTGTTGGTGGTTATGTGTGTGTGTGTGTGCGTGGAGGGTGGGGGGATGTAATCATTTTATTGTTCGTGTCGCTTTGTGTGTTTTGAGACTTTGACACCTCCTCCGGCTGTGGTCAGGGTTGTCTTGCAGTGGGAGGGTGTGTTTTCCAGTGTGAGAGTCTGCACGTTCACTTTTGAGTGTGCGCGTGTGTGTATCAAGCAGGTGCTGTCACATGCAGCTGTATGTGTAGTCCTCTGTGTGTCTTTGTTTCTCGCCATCTACCCCTCATGTTTGTTGTGAAACAAGCCTGAAAAAGACTTAATTCCTTCACCCTTCTCTCCAAATTATTCTGTCACACCCTGCATGCCCTGCCACTAAAGCCTCGGAGAGGAAACCTCAGCAGGGACCGACTCCTCAGGGTGTGTTTACTGGCAGCTTTATGTGGTTCTTTATTATCAACTTGGCACTCCAAGCTAGGTTTAAGACCTTCAGGAGGCTAATTGAAGGCTAGCAGTAAATGCCTTCTTTTCATGCTTCAAAGTTGGGTCTTTGTTCCGTGTTGCCTCGGAGTAGCAGATTTTTATCCATGATAGATAACGTGAGATGATTTCCCTGCACATTATAGCAGAAAAAGGTTCTTTCAAGGGTTTCTTGGAACCGCAGATTCTCCATATGCTTGGTCTGTATCCGGGAAGCCGTCTGTCTTGGGCATTTTCCTTTCATTTCCCTGAAGTTTCTAGCCTGCTGCTCATCAGTGTGTGGCCACTGTCCTCCCCTCTCCTCTTTTCTTTATACCTCCAATCTGATTAGCGGTGGTCGCGTGGTGGCTTGCTTGCTAGGCATGGCAGCCATTTTCTCCATTTGGAAGCCATAACAGCTCCTCGTTTGAAGATGAGACCCCTGTACTTGTGGCTTTCTCTGAAGAACCTTTTATGGGGTGAAGGGGCTTCTCTCTGTCTCTGCCAGATTGAGTCCTGTCACACTCAAACACACACACACACACACACACACACATACACACACACCCACCCACCCACTCACACACCACGACCCTGCGGAGGAACAGTAGTTTGCCGTGTCTTTTCGTCTCAGTGGCTAGCGGTAGCGCCAGCGGCTCGTGCTCAGATGGGGCCTCTGGCTGGCCCTGCCTTGTAATCAGGGAACCAGAGCACTTCAGCCACCGCAGGGCCCCGCTCACGTGACCCGGCCCCGCTAACCACAAGCACTTCATCTGATACTCTGTGGTGAGCCACGCGGAGGGGACAGCGTGTGCCTCTGCGAGCCCCCATTGGCTGGAACTTCTCTGTGTTTTTTAATTTTTGACCCTCCCTCCTCTCTTTGATTTGACAGCGAGTCTGAAGGGGAAGGGGTTTTAAAGTGTGCTCCAGCTGCCCTTTCTGTACATGCTCATGAGAGGGAGAAGAGTGAAAGAGAAAGTTAGAGCTGGGACTGTATGATCAACACTGTCATTACAGGACAGAGGTTGTCTGTGTGGAGACTTTTGGAGAGTGTGAGTGTTTCTACCTGTGCCAGTGCTGTTTCTGTCATGTTATAGCTGAGGTGGTGTATTACATCCTTACAGTAGGGTTGGCATTTGTCTGCTTTGATACAACTATATTCTGTGTTCATTTCTTTAAATGGGATAATCACCTTTGAAACAGTTGGCTTATGCTTTTACAACATTTGTAACTTGATGTTTTTAAAAAGGTAAGATGTCACTTTTTTAATGTTTTTTTGTCTAGTCAAAATGTAATTCTTGCATCATATTTTCCTACTGATGGTAACAAGCTGCAGAGATGTGTTTAGGTATGTGTGTGTTTTGGTTCTATCTGCTGTTGCATGCTTTGGTTTTGTTTTTGAAAGTATTTGTGCCACAGGTGTTTTGGTTGACTGTGCAGACATCGCTCAGTGGAATAAAACTAGGGATGAAAAAAAAACAAAAAAACACTTTGCTTGATCTAATTTATTTGAGAACAGCAGAAAATAATATTTTGCCTTTTTGGTCGTAGTTGTAATCTCTGCTCCTCTCCCCTCCCTCAGGAAATCCCTCTGTCCGAGATCCTCCAGGTGGAACAGTCCAGAGACTACAGCAATCTGGCCCAGGGCAGCAACCCACACTGCTTTGAGATCATCACAGCCACCATGGTCTACTATGTAGGGGAGAACAACTGCAGTCACTACCACAGCCCCGCTCTGGCCGCCTCAGGAGTCGGCATGGAGGTGGCTCAGGGCTGGGAGAAGGCCATCAGACAGGCCCTGATGCCCGTCACCCCTCAGCCCAGTGTGGCCAGTGCTGCTGGACAGGGCAAAGACCACAGTAAGTAGACTACAGCTCCCCTGTGCTAAAAACAGTGTTTCTCTAAAAAGTGATATTTTTTGGAAAACAGACAACCAATCATGTATTAAATTAGACTTTGGAATTCCATCTGCCTTCAGACTTATTAAAGGTTCAAAGCATTCAGGTAAACAAACAAAATGCAGATGTTTTTGATGATGAGTCGCTGAACATTTTCAGTTAACCTTTTGACTTGCAAAACTCATCAGAATTCTGAAATGCAGAAGGATTTCACGGTGACAGCTTCTATTGTTTGTAGCGTACATCAGTGAGGATGAAAATGTCAGTGTCAGTGTGTGACTGTGCATTGTACTCGACAAGAGTTTGGGTTTCCCCCGTAAGTGATCTCTTGTAATATTACAGGGTTTTTCTGAATCAACACAAGACTGCGTTGGTAGCTACTCGGCCACAGCAAGTGAAAAGTGTCGCTTTCCTTGATTGTGTGCGTTGAAAAGTTTGAGGTTTGCCCAGATAGAAAAAAGGGTCCTTTCAGCTCCACTGTGACTTAAGTGGTCAAAAAAACCCGCTTCGATAGCTTTCGATAGACAGGGAAAACCCGGCGTTAGTGTCTATAGGTTAAAGGAAGTGTCAGCAGTGACAAATGAAGTAGCATTACTGCGCAGGAACTGAGCCTCACTCTCAGCGGCAGAGGCGTTATCCTCTCTGCTCAAAGAAGCTTGTTCCTTCACAACAAAGGCGGGAATCATTTCTGAGTCTGGGGGTTATTATTTGAGTTTCTATGGTTATAGATTGAGTTTGTCGATTATTGATCCACATGAGAGTCATGCTTCTTAGCAGCAAGGAATATGAAGCGTGGGCAACACATGAGAAAATGAGGGGGTCACAAAAGGCTGCAGACCTGAAACTGAGACTCATGATGTCACCTTTGAAACCGCTTTCAGAAATGAGAAGAAGCCATTTCAAACGGTCCTCATCCATAGATCATTTGTTCATTAAGTATGGGTCAATGAAGTGGTTAATAATATTGATATTTAATCTCCAAGTATTGTTGTAATCTATGTGGTTATTTCTCATTCAAAATAAGAATTTGTTTATCAAGATAAAAATTGCCTTTTTGTGTGCAGCACTAATTAAACGATCACATCATGTTTTCTACTTGTGCTTTGATCTCTGGCTTTCGTATTCATTGGCTAGCGTGCAGAATTAGCCCCTGCGGCTGTCCAAATTCCCAGTTATGAAATGCGTTGCATGCTTGCACCATTCAGTCACACATAGCTTCCCAGATCAATTTTATAGCCAATTTATTGTGTAATAAAATGCCTCATTATGCGGGGCTGTGACTTATTGCATGCAGCTGCGATAAACTTGAAGGTTGTGAAAAAAAAAAAAATACAAGTATGCGAGCAATGTGCCTCTGTCTACAGTTACTTAAGGAGTCAGTGGCTGCTTTATGCATTGGTATAGTGGTGCTTTTCAGTTGTTGAATGTGGAAACATCATGTGTTTTCCTCTCCAGAAGAGCTGTCCATCAGCATATCTGTGTCCAACTGCCAGATCCAGGAGAATGTGGTGAGTGGAGCTTCTTTTTTCTTTCAGACGCTGTTGCACAATTTCCCTGCACAGCCCTGCACATGCATGCATTCTCGCACTGTTAAAGTAGCTGTTGTGGTAAAATCAGAAATGGTATCACACTGTTTACTTACCAAAAACCCTCAGTGGACGCTGCTTTGCTGCACAAATGGGGAAGCTGCAGACCCTTTTTTTTTTCTTTTCGGTGAAGAGATTTTTGTTCCACTTCTGTTTTGAGTGAAAGTTCTAAATGTATATATAAATATTTGGCAATACCAGAAAACATTTTGAATGAATCACACTTTTTCCGGACTTTCGATGATGTAACTTTAAACCCTTTGCCAGTCACAGCATGGAAAATAATAAGTGAATGCTACAGCAGTAAAAGAAAAACACAGCAGTAACAGTGCAAATGATCTCTGTGTAGGATATTGCCTCAGTGTACCAAATATTCTCTGATGAGGTGCTGGGATCGGGCCAGTTTGGCATCGT
The DNA here is from genome assembly GCF_051107435.1 of Chaetodon auriga. Lineage (NCBI taxonomy): Eukaryota > Metazoa > Chordata > Actinopteri > Chaetodontiformes > Chaetodontidae > Chaetodon > Chaetodon auriga. The sequence continues at coordinate 16,747,498 of NC_135087.1, read as the reverse complement.
GTATGGAGGTGTGTTCTCGCTCACTCACATTTTGTATGAAAAAGCTTTACTGTGAATTGCATCACGTTTATTTTGTTGCGTTTGTATTACATTTAAAGTTACTCATTTTCCTGGGACTCATGGTGTTTTAGGCAAACACAGAAAGAGTGGCAGAGATGTGGCCATCAAGGTTATTGACAAGATGAGATTTCCCACCAAGCAGGAGAGCCAGCTAAGGAATGAGGTGGCCATATTACAGGTGATGACCAGAATGCATTGATGATCACACAAAATGAAAGCATCCTTGTCCTTCCCTCAGTGTTGTTCCCTCACTATTCCCAAACTCGTGTTGACTCAATGTCTTTCGCGCTCACCCTCAGAATCTGCATCACCCGGGCATCGTCAACTTGGAGTGTATGTTTGAGACGCCGGAGCGGGTGTTCGTCGTCATGGAGAAGCTGCACGGCGACATGCTGGAGATGATTCTATCCAGCGAGAAGAGCAAACTGCCTGAGCGGATCACCAAGTTCCTCGTCACGCAGGTCTGTGTCACAGAGACGCTTCTACCTCTTTGCTCCATGTCTTTCTTCGAGGTTAAGATCCCAGTACTGACATGCTGACTGAATGCTCTGTAGACTAACGCTACTATGTTCTGTCTGAAAGCAGCTCATCATGGTCAAATAAACCGACTGTCACCTAGATACGCAGCATGTGTCTCCACACTTTGTACTTTTAAATGGCATCTTCCATCACTTCTTGCCATTTTGTGTTTTATTTTCGATCATAGCTTTCTTCCCCTCCCTCCCTGTGTCCTCCCTTCTGTTTTTGGGGTGTGTTAACCCACTGCACATAAGCCTCAGCTCCAGCTCCAGGCCCTGTTTATTCTTGTGGTGAGCTGATTGGGGGGAATTGTTTACGGGATCAGTCTGCATGGCATCACGGCCTCCTCCCTGGCCATGGATTACAGCCTGTAGTGTTCTGGTGGCTTTGTGGCCTGATTAGAAGAGCAGCAGGCCCCTGGGCCTCCGTGGATCCCCGGGTCCCAAACAGGAGCGGGGCCATTAACAACAGCCCCATTAGCTGTGGTGGGCTCAGCTCTGATGTGGCCAGGAGGACTTCTGTCAAAGCCAGGGTCAGGATAGGGGAGCCAGGCGCGCTGCGGTTTTGGTACAGGGCCATAGGCAGACATGCGTGCAGCAGTAGCTTAGGCCAGGCCTCGTGAATATAGATGGGATGATGAGATGAGATCATATGCCTTTATGTGAAGGTACTGGTCAGGATGAAAGTATTTAAAGGCATTTGCATTCTGATGCTGATGCTATTTTTCCAAAGGGCTGCACCATAGGTTCTACTGCTTAGATTATACAAACATTCCCATATTTATATAACATACGCTACATATGTTTAACTAGTTAGATGCTGGAGTTTCTAATGTCATCTGGATCTGTGGAGCTAAATCTGTTTTTTTTTTTTTTTTTTCTACTTTTGCAACAGATCCTGGTGGCCTTGAGACATCTGCACTTCAAAAACATTGTTCACTGTGACTTGAAGCCTGAGAATGTACTACTGGCCTCTGCAGAGCCCTTTCCTCAGGTAAAAGGAAAAAGGAGGCATGTATGTGTTGATGCAGGTGCACGTGTGCGGATGCACTGACCAGTGTTTCTGTCTTCGTGCAGGTAAAGCTGTGCGACTTTGGCTTTGCCCGTATCATTGGCGAGAAGTCGTTCCGGCGGTCTGTGGTGGGCACTCCGGCTTATCTGGCTCCAGAGGTGCTGCGCAGTAAAGGCTACAACCGCTCCTTAGACATGTGGTCGGTAGGAGTCATTGTGTACGTCAGCCTGAGCGGGACATTCCCTTTTAATGAGGACGAGGACATTAACGATCAGATCCAGAATGCTGCCTTCATGTACCCCCCCACGCCATGGAAGGACATCTCTGCAGAGGGTAAGAGGAACAATGTGCTTGTCTGCAAGTATTCCTTCACTCCTGTCAGTAGTGGTTGCACCTGTATCTTAGTGTCAAACCGATACTCAGACATGCAGCCTCAGAGCTGTCCTCCCCACCTACACGTCTGGGTCGTCTCAACATTGCTCTGACTCTTCTTTGTCTGCGGTTTAGATGAATCACTTTCAGATCTCCCCAGCTGCCCAAGCTGCAGCTCCTCCCGCATAAAGTATGAAACACGTGACAAGGGGAAACAGCATTTCATGTTATCAATTTATTTCACAGCCACAGATCTGATCAACAATCTCCTCCAAGTCAAGATGAGGAAGAGGTACAGCGTGGACAAGTGTCTCAGCCATCCCTGGTTACAGGTGACATATCTGCACATTTTCTTTGTCCTTTTAACACAGTAAAGGCAGTTTGCACCAACAGTCACACTCTGTCCTCTCTCAGTCATAAGTCAGTCAAGTCTGAACACACACAGACATTATTCACATACTGTGTATAACAGTGTATGACACACACTCACGTCTCTTTCTCTCAGGACTATCAGACATGGCTGGACCTCAGGGAGTTTGAGACGCGGCGAGGCGAGCGCTACATCACCCACGAGAGCGACGACGCACGCTGGGAGGAGTACGCAGACGAGCACAGTCTCATTTACCCCAAACACTTCATCATGGCTCCCAACCTGGACGACATGGAAGAGGACCCCTAGTGGCACAGGGGGCTTACTACACCACATGGATCAAGGACGAGGGTTGCCATAGGGACTTTTTTCACGAAGCTTTGGGAGCGGTGGATTTTCCCTCCAGAACAGTTTGTTGTGGAAACAGAGAGAAGCCGATCATGAGGAGAGTTACTCTCCAGAGGCTTTGAAAGTGGGGAAAAGCCTGACAGAATTTGTAGCAGGACGCACCACTACAAGCAGCATGCAGGTGGAGATGCGTGCCACAGAAACGCATTAAGAAACTGTCAGGAGAGAAGAGCGTTCGTCCTCTTTTTGCACGATATCAAAACATTCCATGGATTCGCTCAAGTGAGGTTCTTTTTTTAAGGACAATCACAAACCAACACATGCAAGGTGAACATAATAGTTTAGATATTGTACACACAATTTCGGATAACTTTGAGTAATAATATGACTCTGATCTTAATGTGAGAGAAGAGATCAGAGAGAGAGCTTCACCCAGGAGTAAAGGGCACTTTTCACAAGGGATTTACAGTCTGAGAATTGAAAACATGAGTTTTGTTCTCATTTCCGATCTGTTTGTGAGACTGTCCTTTGGCATGAAACTGGAACTGTCACATATATTTGTATGTTTTTTTTAATGTATTTCATAATTGTGGTAGATTTTTGCACTATATTACCATTGAACATAGCAATTGAATAGAAACACTATTCGCTGCTACAGAGAGCAAACTGTCTTCAAGTTTCCTGTCTAGATGCAAAGTTTTAGCTGCGATAATCAGCAGGAAGTTGATGCAACTTGCACAGTATTGGCTGCTTTGTCACCATTTATTTTATTATATTCAACCAGCATGTCGTAAGAGGGCGATTTGTTAGTGGCAGCTAATAGTGTGCAAGCTTTATCAACTTTCCCCTGGAGAAAGTGACCAACAGATCAAGACCAAAAAAGACGTTTCTTTCAATGTTTCCAAACCTTTTCTAAATTATCATTGTGAATTTCCTCAGTGCTACGAGACCATGACCCTGAACTGTTAGTAAATGCAAGAATGGAGCCAATTTTTCCTGTTCAGCATGAGGCTCAAACAGCACGGACTCTGTGTTAGAGCATCATGTTTCTCTCTATCTTTTTATGTACTTTCACAGTATTCTTGAATGTGACTTTCCAAGCACTCAGATTCTGGAATATGTGTGTTTGATGTGATGCATCAAGCTAGGTTTTACATAGAACAAAATAATGGTGTCAGTTTCATTGTTTATTATGTTGTCTGGACCATTCGGCTGCCCTCTTGTCCAGACAGTGGACACAGCAGAAACTAGGCCTAATTACAGTTTGGTTCACGTGGGAGTTCATAGCACTACAGTTTTGTAGTTTGCTGTATTGGTGTGTTTTGGGAGTACCTTCCTGTTTCCTGTTGTCCTCTTCCTGTCTTTGTTGCCGCTGGATTGGCAGGTGTCAGTGTTTTGTATATTTCAGTACATACCAGTGGAATAAAAACCCAACTTCTTAACTGAGAATGAAAAAGTTGTCTTCAAGCTCCGCCTGTCTTTCTGTGCCTGACGTGAACAACAGATTTGGTATTTCAGTGCCTCAGCGTGCATGCGTGCATACATGCGTGCATAAGCATGCATTACCAACCCTGGCGTGTAGTTTTTGTGTATGTTGCATCATGATGTGTGAGTGAGTGAGCGTGTGTGTGTTGTGGTTTCACATGTCAGATCCCATTCTTCGGCAGCTGGATGTGATTGTTGCACCACACCGTGCAGTTTGCAGAGCCAGTCGCTCACCACATTTGGAGTAATGACATAGTTAAAGAGGGTGGTGGTGATGGTGGGGGTTTGTGGAAGACTTTGAAATTGTTCATGATAAATGCTATCATGAAGGCCCTTCAAGTATCAAACGTGCGTTCAGCTCGAGCCATATGAATAAAATGTCTTATTCCTGGACAGAATGGGACTATTGCTTGAAGGTACGGTCCACCGTAAACAACAGAGAATAGACAGCTGTCATTAATTTAACCAGATCTTTGAAGTGTGCTTCACTGCACTCTCCGCAGATACAGGCTGACCACTGTTAGCAATCATGGGTAGCATTATTGCAATGCTATCATCTAATAGCCACTGATGAGAAGTTTCTCTCTCTAAATGATACTCAATACTGAGCTCCTGTATCTGTTAGTCTGAATGTTTTCAAGATGTGGATCCTCTATGCAGGCCAGATGACCCCATTAGCCTCTGTGGGGGGAGACATTTATAGACCGAACAGGCACGAACACAACAGCGCTGTTAGAGGTCACTGAGTTGGTCCTCACACATTTGGCAGCGAACAAAGAAAACCCAAACCTCCCTCTCGCATTTTAGTGGAGCTTGTGTTTGACAAATTTGAGGATTCTTTGTGGAAAGACGTGCAGCTACAGTCATTTAGAAGAAAGGAGATTAGGGCTAAACTGCTGGGGAAATAAAGTGCAATGTCTCCCCCCTCTGGCTGCATGGAGGTGCATAAACGTAAAGGCTCATGCTATGTAGATATACACACAGTGTCCCCTTTATTAAGCACACCTGCACAGTCTAATGCAACCCAGTACAACTGTCCTGCCATTAAGTTTAATGTTCAGGGTTTTTTTACACTGTAACAGAGGTGTTAACTAAATTCTATTGTTTTAACATTGAGGTTGTAGTTACAGGTGTGTTGCACTTGATTACATTATATTCAGTGTTTCTATTCTTCCATGCTCTGAATAAAAAAATAGAAATGACCTCAATATAACATAGTGCAGTACAACACCACTTTTAACTATGAGCTCAATAATAAACATATTAAATGCACACATTTCGATGCCTAAAGACACTGAGCATTATAAGCTTCGTAAAGACAGGGCTGTTCTATTGGACTGCATTGCAGGCATGTTAGCATGAGCCTGATTTTGTGACATCACCACCAGTTTGGAAGCCAGTGGTGGTTGTGATGTGAAAACGTGAAGCGTCCAGACACAAACTCGGTAAGAGCAGTGAATAATGTCTGAAGGGGATCATTAAAATGTTGTCAATATAATGACAAGGAAACTATTCAATATTGAATATATTATGAGTGTACATGTTCATGGAGGAGGCATTAGTCTGACGTAGGGCTCCATGTGCTAATTGTTTACATGTATATATTCAGATAATGAATATGAGGGGACAGTGCCTGTGTCGCTATCCTTCTGCACCCACGGAAAAAGCAGTTCTCTTTGCTACCAGAAGGTGTCACTCTCTGTAGGTTAATCCATTGAAATTGGGCTGGAATAGTTAGACTTTGTGGGAAATTTCTTTAGCAGGATGTGTGGTGAAGCATTTGGTTACCCTGAGACAGATAAAGCTTATTTTTTTCCATATAGATCATCAGACACGTGCACTGCTCTCCAAGCACTGAGAAATGACCTGTGCAAATACCTTAACACATGAATATTTCACACATTACAGGTGGATACAGTCAAAGAAATCTCCTTTAGAGTGAACTGTAAAACATATTTGAGAAGTCCTTATAGAATTTACATGAATGGAGACAGACGCGTGTCAGAAATAACATCTGTTGAAGGATCAGAGACGGCGATCTGTCTTGGTTGCCCTGATCCTGGGGTCTGTGTATATTTGTTGAGCAGCTTTGCCCGGTAGCTTCTCGGCAGGTCTCTTGTCACCTCACGGGGAGGTCTGTGTGTCACACATCCTCGTCCCCCCTCCTCCCCCCCTCCCCTCCTCCTTGTCCTCACCTCTCCTCTGCTCTACGTCCTCCATTCCTCTGCTTCTCCTCTCTACTCCATGCTGGGTATCCATGGGCTCCAGACCAAACAAGCAAACAAACAGAACAACAGAAAAACCCATCACCCAAACATGGTTGGTCTGGGCTTGAGGGAGAGATTGGGAGAGATCTTGTTTGCTTTCTGGCCCAGTTCCATTTCACTGTGATGGCAGAGAAGGCCTCCCAGGACACGGCAACCCACACTTCTATTTGACTTCCAGGGGGGATCAAGGTGGTCCTCGGCACTGACACATCACCTTCTGACCCAATACACAGCTGGCTGTAGTCACAGGCCTGTAGCCTTTACCTAAGCTGGCCCTGTACTCTTTAGCTGTGGTCTTTGCTTTTTGCTGAGGATCTTGCCGGTGTGGCATTCAGCTGGTGGCCTTTAATCCTCACAACGCTGTCTTTCAGCCATGACCAGTAAATATAGTGACTTATTTGATTGCTGTTGCTTGCTGCTGACGAAAACTAGAAACTAATTGTATAATTGCTGAACTGCCAACTGTTCCAATACCAAAGGAAGAAAACATTTACAGCTTGTACATCGCAGACTTCTGCTCTTTCATTATCAGTTCGGTTCCCTCTGGCTGTAGCTATCACCCACACAGCGGCCAGACTCTTTTATTTTTGTTCACCGTGTCCTTGACGAAGGGCACAAGTCCCAAGAAACACTCTATCTCCAATCTCTAATATAACCTCACAGCACGTGATGCATTTCCCCCTTTCTGTTCTTTCCACATTAAGACCCATGAGACTAATGAATGTAACTGTAGAGGGCATTTAGAACTTACGCATGTGTGTATTGGAGACAAAGGTGTTCAAATCATGACAAGTGGTTGACAAGATCATCTTTCAATTCCCCTGCATGTTTACCCTTTTATCTAATGGCCTGAATTGTGTGCTATGTGTGTCCACTTGCAGAGAATTTTGCAGGGACTTTTAGCATATGTTGGTAAAGGTATTATACCAGATATTATATGCCTTTAAGTCAGAGTTTTAAACTGTATATTGCAGGAAATAGGCTGGAGCTATGTGTGTGGTGGCTGGGGGAGACATCAAGACATTCTTTTGTTGTAAAATCAGTGGAGAGAGGAAATGAAAGCTGGAAATGGTTTCCTAGTCTGGGAAAATGCAGATGAGCTATATAGGTATGTTTGATTTGCTGACTCCAGCTGTGCCTGGAGAATTCCCCTGACCCATCCTGTGGACCGGTTGCTGTGTGAGGCCACATGTACCCCTGTTGCAAAGCAGGCAGGCGCAATACGCAACCCCCCTGAAAGGGCTGGCCATTGAACTCTCAGGCAAGTGGCAATATTTGCTCACCTGAAATACACACATCTTGCCAATTGGGGTTGGGGTGGGCTCTGGGGACTGGGGAAGGACCCCTTGATGCAGCTGTGGCCCGGAGAAAGACCAGACCAGGAAGTTTTGTGGCTGGAGAAGGGTGGGGGCCCCGTTGGCGGGGGGCTGTTTAGCGGTGGCGGCCCTATTGTGTCTTAAAGGAGGCAGGGACCGTATTTGTTCGAAGCTGCAGGAGGCTGATGAGGTGCTAATCTGTTGAGTGGCTGTGTCATTGGGCCCCTGTTCCCAATAGCCTGTTAGCTGTCAGGGCCTGTAAAAAAAAAAGAAAAAAAAAGCACAATTTACGGGCCCCAGGCCAGGACTCAGCCATCGGTGTCCACGGGTAAGCAAACACAGATTGGACACTTATGTTGTTTCTCTGGTAGGGCAGGCTTTACCACCAGACTCCTGGGGTGACACGTAGGCAGCCTCTTTTCAGCCCTCTTCATGAGTTGTCGGCCCCCTCTTTGCTCCTCTGTAAACACTACAAATTAGCCATCTGCATATGGATGGGCCCTCAGCCCGTACAGGAAGGAGACAACTGCCTGGTAGAGGGGAGAAGATATAGGCTTTCCCCTAATGTAGACATTCACCACTATCAGCTTTTAATTTCTATCCTCATGCATACGAAGCAGGGATAACACATTCAGGTGCAGGGGTTTTAGATATGCCAGAAACGTGTGCCTGCTCAAGAGAGTGTGAGATTTTGTTGTATGGCGCTTTGAAGCATGAGAATAATGAAAGCGAAAGCCAGGCCAGTTGTCTGAGATGGGTTCGGGTCAGCAGTCAGAGGTAATCCCAAACTTGAATTTCCCCATCAGGCTGGAATACAGATAAGACAGCAGCAGATATGAACCTCCCTCACTGACTGACTGAGTGTCTGATGGAAAAAGGAAATAGACCAAAAGCGTTTCTCAGATGCAGGGCTGAGATGTGTGTGTCGTGTGTGTGTGTGTGTGTGTGTGTGTGTGTGTGTGTGTGTGTGTGTGCGTGTGTGTGCATGTTTTCTCAAGAGGTCTGCAGTCCAGCAGGTCTGTGGAAATTGAGGATTGGGGTGATCAAAGGAACATCTGTATCAAAGATCACTACAATATCTGGATTATACCCCGATTTCACAAGATTCTATCAATTCAAAACTAGATTAAAATCATTGATCAGTTCATTGAACTATCATGGGAAAGATTCTAAACGCCGTGGCCACGTCTGTTGAGTCAGTTAGGATTAGAAAGGCCATTACTGATAGACAACCTTTTAATCATCAGGCCAGGTTTGCCCTCTTCTCCAACCTGACGTGGATCTGACAGCATGACGGCCGAGTGTGAACGGCAATAGCTCATCGTGGATTATGGCATGGGCTTGATTGTAGTGATATTTAGACACAGAGCTTCCCATGGGAGCCTGGCACTTTAATTAACATAGCACCACTGGCCCCCCTCCTGTTTTAATTGCCTTCAGTCTGTGATTAAATGTGTATTGACTCTGCAGTTGGCCCACTAATGAATAACAATGTGCTGATTTGGTGATATTAAATCTTTTGGCTCTAATACACATCCCATCCACGCTGCCTAAAAAGTTCAGACATTGCAAGGAAGCATGGCCTCTGAGCAGGTAAGAGTGTTTATAAAATATATTATACACACAGTCCACATGAACTATAGGGCTTTTCATTTTGTGGTCATTTATTCAATCATTTATTTTAGTTTTTTCTTTTGTCTGTAGATTTTACATCTATAATAATAACTGGTCCCTTTCTAATGAGGTTGGCTTTATGAAACGATTAGACGATGCACCTGAATGATTTATTAATTGTTAATAAATCATTTCAGATCATTCTAGCCATTTAATAGAACTTATTTCAGGTTGCTGGATTGTGTGATTGTGTTTTATCCATGCTTCAAATTAGAAAATGAAATATTCTTCATTAATAAAGAGGTCAGTTCCAACATAAATGGATCAGATAGCAGCTCCTACATTTGCTTTAAACTCTTTTTTGCAACAATCTGAGCTCCTAAAGACTCTAATTTGGTGCACATTCATTGTTTAGTGTCGTCGGATCTGTGCATCTTCTAAAATCCCACCGTCCTCATTCTTCTCCTGTGGTCCAATAGATCAACTGTCACCTTGTTTGATAAATGAAGGGCAGCGGTCAACATGGGCTCCTTTAACATGACAAGAGACAAGTATTGAATCTGCAGTGCCCTGGATACAGTCAACATAAACCATATCGAATGGCATTCCTCACCACATTCCTATCAATATCAAAAGGTGCGTATTTGAGGATATCCTTAGTGCGTTTACGCCTGTGTTTGCGCCCTGACCCACTGGGGCCAGTGCAATAACTTTGGACTCCCTCCCACACTGCACCTCGCTGCAATGACCACTCTCAGTTTTTATTTAGCTGGGTTGTGTGCCTTCCCAGTCCAGCCGCTTTTCAGATTCATTTCCAGGTAAACACAGTGTGGCCAGCCACAAACCTGCAGCCAACAGGCGTTGTCACAGCTGTGGCAGATAATGGCAAGTCCAAACTCCAGCCCGGCTCTGGAATGTTTACTGTCACCACAGGCAAGTTGGCAGCAAACATTTTTTTTTCCAGCACTTTCTAAGAGGAAGACTCTCTCGTTATTAATTTTATTTTGATGAATTACATGCTTAACCCTTTGCCCTGCGCTGTTCTTGCGCACTCAGATGGATACAAAGGCACAAAAAGAGACATTCTTAAGTGAATCTTTAAATTTCAGTTGGGGGAAAAAAAAAAAAAATCTTTACTTTGAAAGCTGAAACTTAACACATTCCTGCCAACAACTCCTGGGTGTTTGAAGGAATGTTCGAAGAGTTCCGCCTTCCTCTCACAGACCCCCCCCCACCAAGCACTCAACAGCATCTGTACCACAAAACGAGGCTTTGTGGTGTCACTTTGGGGCCTTGCTCATGCAGGTGTTGGGCTTTCACTTCTTTAACTGACTCATTAAACTTTCATCATTTAGTGTTTGCCCTCGTCATAACCAGAAAAAGAATGACGCCTGAATGTGTGAAATGTAACACTGATCATCATGGAGGCTAATTGATGAACAAAGTGGCAAAGATGAGAGATGTGGGTCAAAACAGTGGCCCGGGTCCTGGATATGTACACTCACTGGGGAAATGTCAACTTTACAAGAGCGCAGCGTGCTATGTTTTTTTTTTTTGACTCATCCTTGTGGGAGAAAGTAAAATGTTATTCTGCTCTCATTTCCAGTGTCTGCACAGGGTTGTGAAAGCATGAGCTGAATCAACAGACCGATCAACAATGAATGCAGCAGCAGTTTGTGCAGAACATGCTGCATTGATTGTGACAGAATCACAAAGCTAAAAAAAATAAATAAAAAAAATAAAAAAAAAGACTATCATGAATGTATTTTTCAGATGTTTATGGTCTGCACTATATTGTCAGCAAGTAGAAAAGTTTCCACAGACATAATGGAAACGTTAACATGGCCATAATATAACAATAGATGATTTTACAGTGCAACACACCAACAGGACTCTGTGAAGACACATTTTCGACAAAAAATATCTCCTGTATATTGCAAGTGAAAGGCTAAGAAAATGTCTTTTTTAAATTAAAGCCATTAACATTTTCTTAAATGGTGTTGCTGTTCATTTCATTCCAGTTTGAATCAGTTACAGAAGTGCAGCCTGAATATTTCTTCATTCATGAACAGGTCTACATACTGCACGTGCAATTGGTTGTTAAATCTGGCTATAATGCAATGAAGTCGGATGTTGACATCCAACCATAAAGGTTCAGTGAATTAAAGCTACCTGGACCTCAGCCCCAACACCACTGTCATAGAAAAGCTGCTGTTTATTGTCAAATGCGATCAGAAATGAAGGAAATTTTAAATGTGTTAGACCAACTTCTGATATTTTATTCATATTTTCTGTTTTCCTGAGAACAAAACAAGTAAATTGGACCATGAGGCTTAAAAAAAGGTGTTGGGACAAACCTGTCCTCAGTACTTGGCAATGTTTTATTGGTCTGATCAGATAAATGGGCACGATGAAGGAGGCAGTGCACAGTTCTTCAGAGAATGAGCCGTCTCAAACTGCAGATAAGCTTGCCAAGCTCAAAGCTTGCCCAACTTTTATTTCTTTGCCTACTGCATCTGAAAAAGTCATAAGGGCTTTTATGGTCTTTGCTCATGTGATATATAGACACACATCACACCAGAAATAAGGAATACATGGAAAAGAGTGACAGAGCAGCCTGAGCAGCACGAAGCCCAGTTTTTGTTTTTGACTAAATCCAAAATGTGACCTTCACCCCTGCGAGAGGACTGTGGCAGGTTGATGATTAACCATGGAATTAGCAGCATGTCCCATTCAGGAACACAATGTCATGCAGGTCAAGGACCATGTTAGAAAACCGTGGATTTCTGTCATTTTGGCATAGCTGCATGATGTGCTTCTGTTTTCCAGCCATGCACTGTGCTGCTTTGGTGAAGAACAGGGGAGGACGATTAAAGTAAATATCCACCAGGAGGTTTTTGGCCCATTTACACACTTCTGTATTTTTTTTTTTATTGGACATTGAAAACACCACCCAAAGTTGCATTTTTTGTTATATTTGAAGAGGCAGACGTAAACATTTCAGACTTATTGCACGCGTGAAACCGATTTGATTAAATGTTTTTTTTTTTTTTTTTTAGTATAAGCTTACATGCATTATTTACTAATGTATGTTTGCAGATATTTCCCATGGAGACCAATACACTCAATCACATCAGATATAGCCCTAAAATACACTTATATTTTCAACACCTCGAAAAATCTGCCCATATAATTACATTAATAACATATCAATAAATATTAGATGGTTATTTGCTCTAAATGTTTTATCATTATGACAGTATTTTCATTTTTAATGCTAAAAAATAACGGCCTATGTATAAGCACTTATGCGGACTGAGTCACGCCGAGAAGATTTGACCATCTCATCTCTCTCCGGTGAAATCCCCAATCCTCAAACACACAGAGCTTTTTCTCATGATCTCATTTCCAAGTTAAGCAGACTCTGTTAGTCCCTCGTCAACACGACAGGTTTACTCGCCTTTACTAATGGCTCTCTATACTGATAGTTATGCTCTTGCGTAAATATGGAGTCAAATAGATGTACCACTGCTGACACGTGGCTGGCAGCGGACTGCAGCCTCACCTTGATGTTTGTGTCACACAAATACTGTACAGGCTGCGGGAGTTAGGGGCCCTCAGCAGCACGGGGCCTCGTCCGCGTCACTGTCACGCTACATGAGGGTCATCAGGAAAACTGCGATGAACAAAAAGCAATGAACCCATCCGATGATGCGCGCTCTGCGTCCACATAATTAATATTTACCGTAAATTCAATTCAGCAAATAACAAGGTGGGGGAATTTGTTTGGGGTTTGGTGTCCTCCTCTGCAGCCGTTTTTATTGTGCCTTAAATTATTTTGCACCTATTTAGTGTTTAAAAAAAAAACCCAAAGGAAAAAAATGCACAAATTCCATCGCCTCTAAAATGTTTCACGGCCGTTTGATTTGAAAGAATCAGGCTGCTTTGTGTGCCACACACAGCAAAGCCAGCTGGAGGCAGTAACCGAGAGAGGGCGCTCTGAAGCTATGCGTGGCATACTCAAGGCTAATTAAAACAGTAATTCACTCATCCGGGTTAATAAAGCGGGATAAAATCTCGCCTGTTTTTGCAAATATTGGTGCAACTATTAAGAAAAAGTGTACACACTTTAACTGTGACAGAAATGTTGAACCCTGCTCATTTGTATTAGAGCATAACTGTCCATAAGAGCTGAGGCAAAGTGATGAAATGTGCTTATAGCTTCACTAACATCAACTCGTTTTGATAAAAGGGCTTTAAGTCATTGACATGGACCCGGGCAGAGCTCATATGCACCGCACACATGCGTCCATGCAGGCCAGTAACAACCATAAGAGCATTATTCTCAGCTCTGCAGGTTAAACGTGAAAAAACACACTGATGTTACTCTTTTTGTGTCCTATAAACTCTTTCATGTACCTGAATTTAAACAGCAACACAACCCTGACAATGTACTATGATACAGTTATTAATGAATGGCTACAGTTGCCTAAATATGCTCCTTTAAGTGGATTTCTGCTGATACATCAAACTTTATCTAATTCATAAACGCTTTCTTTCAGTGTTTTTAGATAATTAACAGTTAAATCTATAGTTTTACGCTACAGATGCCTTGAATGCAATAAAAATGGGTTCTGATTTCAGCTCGGCTGAAGTACAAAAAGCGCGTTGGAGGATGTGCGTAATGAAAAGCACACCAAGGAAGAGCGCCAAACATTCCTTTTATAGCAGCCTTTATTCCAGCCAAAATACAATAAGATTAGTTTATAATGAAGCTTTTCATCAGAAACTGTTCTTTTCAGGCAGCGCAGGTGTACAATTGGGGTGGTGGTGGTGGTGGTGGGGGGGAGCTTGAGGAGTCTCACGCCTAGGTGCGAGGAGATTATTCAAATAGGGCCCAAGGCGTAGAAGTAGGGATTGGAGGCTTGCCTAGCGCACAGAGCTATATCACAGCGTTAACAGGCAGCACGGAGCGTCATTTGAACTCCAGTCACTGGCAGACGCATTTCACGGCTGGCTCCATAAGACACACATGCGCCAGTCCTTGACGAAGGGACACACCGACGACCCACATACACTTAGTGGTCCCCAGTCACCTGCTATTAGAGAGACTTTTGGCTTTTCCTCTGCTGGGAGACGCTTTGTAAAAGTCCTCCATGATGCTTGGAGCAGTTAAAATGGAAGGACACGAACACACCGACTGGAGCACCTACTACGGAGAGCCCGAGGTGGGTACCTTAAATATATATTTTTTTCCGTCTAAAGCCGATCCCATTTTATACAACTCAATATTAGCCCTGAGATAATATTAACTTTGTGATCAAATATTGACTTGAGGCGCCTCCAAATCCTCCCCCATCTCCACGCAGCGCTCTATCCTAACAAAGTTGCTTGACATGTAGGGGGGTGAAACTTTTCACTCGGATTATAATTTCACCACTCTATACGTATCTTTATTAAATCAGATTATTTTTTGTCATGTTTCCACTCAGCAAACATCCGAGCTGTTTGATTTTAGGGAGAGTGATTCAAATATTTGTGTTGCAGGCGCTATTTTGTGTGCGGGCACAGTCAAATTAGGTGTGTTCTCTTCGGCATTGCGCGCTTTTTGCGGATTGTTTCATTTAATTTAGTTGCTATAATCGTGACATCAAATGCATTCTTTAACTTACGAAGCTGTGTTTTTTTTTAAATTTGCTAAATATTTGACGCATTTAGGTCCATATGAAGCTTTATGGATCAGCGCGCATTCAAAAGCAGTTATTTCCACCGCAGTTTGAATGCAGTGACTTTGATTTTTTTAAGCTTAAAGAAAAAGTCTGTGTTCAGTTATTGCTGTAATGCTCGTGCCAGATGAAACTGATGACTGCCTCTTTCCCTCGCTGACAGTGTTACACCTCGGTTGGCAACATGAACACGGGCCTGGGAATGAACTCGATGAATACCTACATGAGCATGTCCGGCATGAACACCACTGCCAACATGACGGCCAACTCCATGAACATGTCATACGTCAACACGGGCATGAGCCCCTCCATGACCGGCATGTCACCGGGCACCGGAGCCATGAACGGCATGGGCGCAGGCATGACAGCCATGAGCGCAGCCCTGAGCCCCAGTATGAGTCCCATGACCGCGCAGCCCGCATCCATGAACGCCCTGACATCCTACACCAACATGAACGCCATGAGCCCTATATACGGACAGTCTAACATCAACAGGTCCAGAGACCCTAAGACTTACCGCAGGAGCTACACGCACGCTAAGCCCCCTTATTCCTACATTTCCCTCATCACCATGGCCATCCAGCAGTCCCCCAGCAAGATGCTGACACTGGCCGAGATCTACCAGTGGATAATGGACCTCTTCCCTTTTTACCGACAGAACCAGCAGCGCTGGCAGAACTCCATTCGCCACTCTCTGTCGTTCAATGACTGTTTCCTCAAAGTGCCCAGGTCGCCGGATAAACCCGGGAAAGGCTCCTTTTGGACTCTCCACCCGGACTCCGGGAACATGTTTGAGAACGGCTGCTACCTGAGGAGGCAGAAACGCTTCAAGTGCGACAAGAAGGTCATGAAGGATAGCGGCCGCAAAGCGGGAGACGGCGGCTCCTCCAACAGCAGCTCGGAGAGCTGCAACGGCAACGAGTCCCCGCACTCCAACTCGTCCTCCAGCGACCACAAACGGTCCCTGTCGGACATGAAGAGCCAGGCCCTGAGCCCGGAGCACGCCGCCCCCTCCCCCGTGTCGCAGGGGCAGCACCTCATGTCTCAGCATCACTCGGTCCTTGCGCACGAAGCGCACCTGAAGCCGGAGCACCACTACTCCTTCAACCACCCCTTCTCCATAAATAACCTCATGTCCTCGGAGCAGCAACACCACAAAATGGACCTTAAGACTTACGAGCAGGTGATGCATTACTCCGGCTACGGCTCCCCCATGGCCGGGGCTCTTTCCATGGGCTCCATGGCGGGGAAACCCGGTCTGGATTCCTCATCCATACCTGACACGACTTACTACCAAGGCGTCTATTCCAGGCCAATCATGAACTCCTCATAAACTCGTTACCCTCCATCCGATGTGGACTTTCTCCCCCTTCAATTTGTACATTTGTATAAAAAAATTATAGAGTTTGTGTACAATATGTATTTCAGATATTTTTGACGTTTCCCACCGTTTTAGTTGTCGAGTTTGTTAGTAGCCTAATTATTTTGAGAGAGGATGTTGATAATGATAATAATTAAAAGTAATGATAATGTGACGAGATCTGTTCAGAAGTCGGCTTCAGGAATGGACCCCAAAGACAAACAACAACTTGCTGTAAAATAGCCTCCATCCGCATAACTGGATTCCTAAATGAATTTAAATGCCTCGCAGGATTTGTTCAATCATTTGTGTAATTCCTATTTATGGCTTGTATATGTGTATTCTTGTAGTGACAAGAACAGAATCTATATTAAAGTGTTATTGGTTTTGTTTTCTGAATATGACGGCGTTTGACTATTATTATTATTATTATTATTATTATTATTATTATTATTATTATTATTATTATTATTATTATTATGCATCAAAAGCGGTCTGTTAGAGGCAACAAGCGTCTCCACCATTAATTTTTTAAGAGCAATTGTGTTTATTCAGGCTATCATAAATATAAATGAATACAACAGAATGTAACGTGTGTGTAGGCAAAAATATTTCACATGAAAGAAAAACATTAATCTCAGTTAATTCATAACAAATACACATTTAATGTTAAAAACTAAGATTTGTAAAGAGGAAAAATCAAACTAAGGACAATATTTATTTTTCAGGGAGATCCAGTTCTATTTATTTATGACACACATAATGACATGAACGATTGTTTATAGCACGAGTTGCATAATAATTGTTGATCTTTTTTAATTCTAAGAATTATTCTCATCCTTATGCTTTTACAATAAGGCGCGTGTTTTCAGCAGGGATTAATAGCTCTGCTGGACAAAATTGCGCACAATGCTCTCAATTTGTCCGCCAGAAAATGCAAACAAAACAAACACACGCTTATTAATCCCAAACACAATTTGGGATATTTATGGGAGGGGGGAAGTTTATCCAACACATCAGCCACTTTGTAATAATTTGGGAGTGCGGTGATGATGTAGAAGAAGATAGCCCAGAGAGGCGCAGAAACATTTCAGACAGAAAGCACGAAATAAAATACAAATTGTACTCCAAACATGCTGCAAATGAAAACGTGTGTTTTATTCAGAAATTTAGATCATGCAATCAATCCAAAGAATCCCTCATATGCGCACATTGTACATTTCCATGTCCCCGAAATTCAGCCGCTGCAAGGCTGCGCGTGTTTTGGAGGAGTTGGTGAAATGATAATATCCACGTATTAAATCAGCCATTTAAATTCCCACACATACAGTGAGTCACATTATGATTCAAAGCTCTCTGTCACTCAAACAGTGACAGTGTCTGCCTGCCTGCCACTCACCCAGGTTGACCATCCTACACACACACACACACGCGCGCGCGCGCGCACACACACGCACGCAAAGTTTAGATCAGTGAATAAGATTAAGTGTCATTGTCACATAAAACAGCCTCCTGTGGCGCAGGAGAATAGTTGCTGGAAAAGAGGGCTGATTTGGGAACAGAGCCGCCTGAATGTGATGCTCTAACTTCTCTCCCCTCAATCTGGGGGTCCATTGTCTACTCCCTATTTTTAAAGTAGTTGGACCCTCCCCTCTTGTTAGATAAGATAGGCTAGTTGTCGTCCAAATGAATCGCCCCCCCTCCTCCTCCTCTTCCTCCTCCTGCCTTCCCTTCCCTTCCCTTGCTGCTGAGCTCAAATCCAAGGCCAGGGAGTTTGGGGACATTTCTGCTCCCCTTCCAACCAAATGACACCCCTTCGCCTTCTGAACACGTAGGGCCTAAAGTGTGCGTTTATTCTCCAGACCCTCTTTACAGATCGTACTTTAAACAGCGTGATCTGCGAATAAACAAAGCCAGTAAACAATAGAGTGGAGGCTATGCCCACATATAGGAAGAGTACACACACAAACCAAATTGCACAAGTGTAAACTTTGAATAGGACGCCGCAGCTCTGTAAATTTACACAGACATTAAATTTCGTTCTATTCATTTTAGACATATAATGCTAAGCTGATTTTTTATAGCACACTGATCGATATCTCTGTAAAATAATCATTTTTTTAACTAGCGGGGCAGTGAAATCTTTGCTTTGTGCTAAAGTCAACAGTGACAGAGTTTGAGCTCAAATAAATGCCGTGATGTCTGGAGCCCTTTGCAGAAGGCAGAAGGCGAGCTTCTACAATGGGCTCCTGTGTGGCTTGCCAACAACAAGCAGCGGCTATTTTGCGCAGGTATGAAGCTTTTATTTTCTGTAAGTTATTTTTGTAATTTATTTATTTGTTTAAAATCCTCATTCCTTATTAGGAGGGAGAGGTAGTTTGATGGTCGTTCCCGGACATGCATGAGAGAGGTGGGGTCGGCGGTGTGCAGAGGCTCATATCCTAAATTCACGAGAAAGGAGACGTATTGAATTTCACGACAGGGTGGTGCAAAGCTGAGGGGATCTGCAGGTTGTGTGATGGAGGTTGCTTCAAGTTTCTGTGTCTTTGAGTTGCGCGATGGAGAGGGATCCCACCGCACTGCAAAAAAAAAAAAAAAAAAAAAAAAAGGAAAAACTGCAGAGGACTTAGTGTTGCATGCACTGTTACAGCAATGCTTTTACGGGCATTTTTTTTTTCACCTAAAAAAAATCTACAGAGGTTGAGATGATTCCACTTGTTTTCAGTGCTCGTGATATCTTCAAACTAAATCATCCAACAAGGAAGAAGCTCCTTAAAAAATGGCTTTAATTCTAGAAAGTGTGTGATGATTTTATACGGGAACCAGGTGAAACTAGAGGTGCTCCTCACGTGTTAAAAAAGACTCAATATGAACTAAATGGCTTGTTGGGTTGGATATTTCTTGCAGTGTGCGGCTGATTGATATCATTGTTGCTGCACTGATGTCATGAAAGCGAGCTTTGCTACAGCACTGACTGCTTTTATATTATACAAATGGATTTATTTTCAGATTTTAACAAGTAATTCTCAGATAGAAGTTACATAAAAGCTGGTCGTGAATGTGATGGCAAGCGTTTAATAAATGATGGTAATATAATTTTTCACCCTTGTTCCGAAATGGAAACATATTTTATATATGAATAGGAATGCTCTTTGCTAATTAGCCTTAAAATCTTAATAATAATTCATCACTAAACACATCGCACAATAATAATAATAATAATAATAATAATAATAATAATAATAATAATAATAATAATGAAATGTCTCGTTTATTTTGCCATGATCCAAGAGGCCGTATTTGGATACCTTATTCTCCTAAATCTTAGTAAAGTAGATGGAGAGCCCTCCAAAATGTCCATTTGCCAATATTAAACAATTGCATCCGGACGCGGCTCTCCTCCGATCCTTTGAAGGCGGGATAACCCCAGTCAAGCCCTCTCCAGCGCGCACTGAGATGGGAATGGCCTTTTGGAGCTTTGCCGGTTCAAAGGTAACCAACCTCAATCTGTACTGGCGGACAAAAGTGCGCCGAGGCCACATCGCTGCACCTTCCCCTATCTCCTAACTTCGTGCGGGCTTTCCATCAGAGAGGATGCCTCTGCAGCTCCTATGGCGGAGCACATCTGTTGTTATAGCAACTGAATAAAGGATTGGTCCAGCCTGTTGATCCTTTTTACCAGGCTAACCTGATTTCTCCGCATTTCTTGCGCTCGCATTTGCATATTTCTTGATTAAGGCCTGAAAATCAGACCTCCTTTCTCAGAGCTGTCAGACGCATGTTTTGCAGGCAGTCTGGCTGACGGGAAGTCTGCAATCATTAAAAAAAAAAGAACAGAAACACAGGAAAGCTCTGCTAAAACAGGGCATATTAAAAAAAAAAATAATAAGTGCAGTGAAAATATCTGCTATTCATAGTTCAGCTTCTTAAAAAACGTGACTGTATTGTAACCGAACAATAAGTGATTTACTTCTCCTTTCCTGTCATGTCTTCAAATAGCATCTAATTGTACCAGACCTCCAAAGTGAGACATTTTCCCTACAGCGATGCATTTTAATGCCTAGGCGAGTTTGGGCCTCTATTTTCACTGAATGACTCAGTATCCTATAAGCCCTGCGCGCATCCACCCATGGGCGTCAACTGAGCAGGGCACTGCCATTCCTGCCAGCGGTTTTAAGCATGAAAGAGGGGAAACGACATATATATAAAAATGTTAGAAATATTATACAAAAATCCCTATTAGGGGAGAAGCAACTGGAGCAGTCGGGTGGGCGTCTGCGCTGGATAGCTTGGTAATCAATCCTCCAGTCTAAGATCCCGGCGCGGCTCGCCAGGCTGCATATCTGTGTATTAATCGGGTGCAGAGTTATTTCATGGAGATGGTGTTATATAGGCTACAGCAGGCGTCTGCCGCACCTATAGGCTCCGCGCTGCAGCTCGCGGACTAGAACACCCAAGTAGATCTGTCTCCATGGCGACGGCGGGACACCGGTCCAACAAGCTGTAATTCTGTCTCAGCCTTTTGCAGGGGAGGGACCGTCCACACTAGCCCGACTTAACTCCTCTTTCACCAGAAATACTCCTAATCCCATATCTTAGCAAGGCAAACTGCTGTCCCACAGTATATTAAAGGGACCACAAAGTCAAAACTCAAAGCCACCCATGGTTTCTCAGCGGGCGGCCCGTCCCGGTGCGTGACGCTCCGTCATCCCCGTCCGTCCATCTCCACCGTATGTGTCTCCAGTTTTTATCCGCGCTTATCCGCCGCCGATGAACACATTTGCTCAGTATTAGGCGATTAGATGTTTATTTCCACGTGGAAAAGCGTGTTAAAATCAATACGGCAGATTATTTTACTGTCAAAATGACACGGAAACAATTTAGGGAATAGATGGAAATGTTTGAAGTTAAACTGTTTGGTGACCTAATGTTAAAAAATAAATGATTAATTTGTCCTAGCTGTACAGTATTGCTGCTGTAATAATCCTGCTGCGATATTGTCTATTATTAGTTTATTAGGAATTTAGGAAGAGTGCACAACCAGACTGAAAATAAAGTTAACAGGTTTGGAAAGCAGCCTGCACAGTATGTCAAATTAGAGCATCAAAAATGTAAGTTAGTGATTTATAATTTGTAACAAAAGGCACTCTGATGCCTGTTGTCATATTATTGATTAAAAGTACATTTTGCTTATGAAGGTTAGAATATGTTTGCTTACATGTGTGCAGTCATGTTAATGATTTTTTAAAGTATTTATAGAGAAAATATGAATTAAAAATCCAGCATAAAGTCAACTAAAATTGCACACTGAACAAATATGGCAGAGCATAAAACAGTGAAAATCCAACTTTGACAACACAGTTTTATTGTGAATTTGGGCTTAAAAGCAGGCCTCTAAAGCACAGCCTGCCTTTAGCTATTTAGCTTAAATCTCCCTGAGTGATATTTTATTTTTAATAATGAAATTGAAACTGGAGACACAGCCTCATGACTAAAAAAAATTAAACCTGGCCCCAGGCAGGTTTTGAAGCTTCAAAGAAGCTGTTTGACTGTAATGGCCTTTACATCAGCTGAAAAGAGGTGCTGTTAGGATGACAAACAGTCATATAAAACACTTTATTACCACACAGTTAATATCTAAATTGCTTATTAATATTGGTTGAGCAATGAGGACATTTTACACAATCTTCAAGAAAGTGTAGAAACAACCTTCAAGGAGATTTTATGAAGAAGTTCTGCTCCTCACGAGTATAATCAGGGATTTACAGATGCGAGCCGAAGGCATACATACTCTTCACTTCTCTGTTTCTCCACCTTACTGGGAGTCTTTCTGCTTTTCTGCTGTGGCCGTTCTTTTTAAAACAAGACGTACATCTTTAATAGTTACTGTTCACTTCCCATCATTATTGATGATGACACTTTAATCTTAAAATGCTGCAAACTTTCACGGTCAGCCTGTGATTTTGTGAATCTCGCTGTATGAAGGTCAGTTTGGGGTTCTGTTAAGATGGAAAGAGGAGGTGTGTGTCTGTGTGTGTTTCAGTGAGAGAAAGAGGGGGAGATGGCAGGATGGACAGGGCGAGAATGCGGCCGCTGACTGTGATGTGTCCGCACTCCTCTGACACGAATATGTGACATTCCAGTGAAGGACTCCTTCATGTCCTGAGAGAGAGAGAGGGGGAGAGAGAGGTCCACCAACAATGCCCATTGAGTGCTGCGAGGCAGCAGCTGGTGGGATGTGCAGTGACCTAAAGGCGATGTATTCAGGCCAGGACGGGGCGCCTCTCACTTACCCTGCTTTTATATGCCTGGAAGTGGATGGATGGTCAGTGTTTATCCTGGTAAAGTATTGCAACACAAGTCTGCCACCGTGCAAATGGAAGAGAAGTCAGTTTCGGCCTTATCAAACCAATCAAGGATTCCAAAAACAGAAACTCAAGGGTGATGGAGATAATGTAAATGTCTGATGGGAGAAGGTGATGCAGATAAAAATGAAGATGACAGACAGAAGCCTTTGTTTATGGGGAGTGCTGAAGTGAGGCTCAGTCGCACACTGGAGGAGGGGATTAGCTTCTTATGGAGAAACATAAAGCATAAAAAAAAGAAAAAAAATCCATACAAGATAATAGAAGTGTGATCAACCAGGCAGAAAGATACTATATTGGATGGAGATTATAGATGCTCAAAATATGAAGTTCGGTATTGCTTGAGATGAGTGCTGGAAATATGACTGCTGCACGCACTCATGCTTCTTAGCTCTTTGGTAATTCCACAGGCATTTCCCTGCGGGTCTCATGCCTGTCTTTTAGTTCAAACCTTGTTGGCAAAGCGACCATAAAACGATATGTCAGTCAGCTGTGGTAAAGGGATGCCTGCTTGGCTGTGATTGATCTGCCAAGGTTTCTTTATTCCCCTCGAGACTCGATACCTCCAGGTTTTAGATTCAGCAGTTGCCAGCGCTGATGGATATCTGGGGCTTCTGCTTTGGAATAGTACCACATTATAGCCCCCTTTTTAGACCCATTTCCACCCAGTGTGACACATTGAGCAGCACATGGCCATAACATGGAAGCCAACGCGCTGCAATATCTCCTCACTTCCCCCTCAGCTCCAGTTCCAGGAAGTGAAGGCAGAGCTTTGCCAGCCAATCACAGCGAAGGACACCCAACTCATTAAAAGTTAATGAAACCTATAAACGTGGTGCGCCAGCGATTCATTTAAACCCCCAATCCAATCTCCTCTCCCGGCAAAGGCAAACAAGCCCGTGTGCCCCCAGTGCCGTCCTCGGAATAACAAACTACGGAATATTTTGTCCTGCATATGTTCTCCTATGCAGACATGTGCACGGTGATAGGCTCTTACAATGGGACTTGTCCAATTTAGAAAATGCCAAGATGGTGTTCTGCAGGGATGAATTCTGTAATCTGCGTCCGAGCTGAATTTAATGCCCTTACTTTACACCACACAGCTTGTCGGCGATAGATATGCCATTTCAACATTCATGAGAATCACTGACATTCAAATAATGTGCTCATTTTAATACGGTATGAGTGGGAGCCAAATCTGTGTGAAAAACCTGTATTTACTTCTTCACGGTCACGCAAGTGTCAAGAACTATTCTTGATCTGCGCAGATAGACGAGACCAAATGTGAGGGTAAGCCCTGTTCCCCTTCAGATAAACCCATCTCTCTGCCTCCAGCATGGTCTGCCTGTGTCAGGACGCTCTCACCTAATACCACTGCGACTCTCAATTTGATAACAACCCATCAACAGCAATAAAGCGCCACCTTACAAGTGTCCAAATCTAAAGTGCGGAACAATATCCCCCCTTGTCTTTAAGACCTCCATTTCAACACGGCCCCAGTGCCCCATAGTGCTTCCCTTGGGGGATTCAAATTAAATTCCCTCCATGTATAGCGCCACTGTCAGCCCGCTAATGAATTCCCATACCCTGACTTGAATCAAATTAATCCCCAATTTAATCCCATATAAATGGCTGTGTTATTTATAATGGAGAGGCGGATGCTCGGCTGAAGGATTGAGGAAAGCTGGGAGGTGTCTACAGGGCTGTTGAGCAGATTATGGTGAAGGATGAGGCCTGTATGCTTTCCCCACTGCAGAGTAGTCCCCTGATACACACTATTTAACCCTCGCCTGCTTGACGCTGACAGAAACATCACAGTGTTTGTCACTTAATATCCTCTCAGATTAAGGAGTCAACTGGCAGATTTATTGGTCAGAGCTGAGATACCCTTATTTTGAAGTGCCCAACAGAAAGATAATGTTGGGTGAAAGGGGCACCACAATGAATCATGATAACCTCGGTTACAGTTAGATTAGCTGTGGGTTCAGACTTGTTACAACCAAACCCTGTTTGAGCTCATGGCGCCAGAGACAGTTGCATTTATGTATTAATGCAAATTTCATATGGACTTCCCTTCATATGCAAAGCTTTCATGTGAAAAGTAGTTTTTTTGGGAGCAAACATTATTTAGACTGGAGGACCACCCCCTTCATTTGTTGCTGTTGGCGATGCGTGAGTGACAGGCAGTTTGTTAAAGGGCTTATTCATACAAATAGCGCAGCATCACGCGGCATGGTAAAATATTGCTAATGCTTTTTAGATGCAAATATAATGGTCCACTACACCGTCAGATGCATTTGTGTGAAGAAAAGCAAAGTCCAGATGGTGGCTCCAGGTTCAGTTATTGATGTGTGGCTCTGAAGACTGCAACTGTTGGACCGCCCGGCCCGCTCCTGTGTTGGTGTTGGCCCATTCGTGTAGAAGCCGACAGAGAAGGAAAACACAACATCCAGATATGCCAACATGATGATGTTGCAGCAAAATTTCTTACTCAATAATAATAATTAAAAAAAATCTCCCCGCATAGGATAAATGGGATATTTGGGATTGGATCAGAAAGAGTGTTAGGAGCCAGAAAGTTATCAACTGTATCAGTGGTGTGAATTTTAATATTAACGGTAGAGATATCAATGCATCCGCTGCTTGGAATTTTTTAAAGTTCGTTTTCAAACTGGCTGTAGCTGTTATGTGGGGTTAGGTTGTGTATATGGTTTGCAGGCATATACGGGTTTTGCAGATCCCAATGTATGATATACTGTGTATAGTTATTAAGTAAGCAGGAGCATGGGATGGATATGAGGATGACAGACGGTTCTGAAGTCAGTTTGGCAGTTCAGAGGACAGTTTGGAGCCTTTAAAGCTTGGGCCACCAAATGTCTGAACAGCTATGGTTTATTGAGGCATCTGTACGCTTACTCATTTTATTGCCAAGCTTGGCTCGTGTACCCACCGTCATGGAGAGAGAGGAAAAAAAAGCACACACACAAAAGTTTGCTGTTTGCCTTCATTCCACCAAATCCTTGACAGCCGTGCTATAGCCCAATCACTATTCACACCATTGTGCTGTCACAACAACTAAACACATCATTTGTGTTGCAGAAACTCATCCTGTATGTATCAAATACCAAATGTTTGGCGACTGAGGAGGCAATGGCGGGGTGGGGGGCGGCTGGGGCTGCATAATTTGCTAGGAAACATTTTACCGAACATTTGGTGATAAAAACGCCGGCGTCGGCCCCGAGGCTTAAAGCAATTAATTCAGGATCCTGACATAAACTCTCCAATCCTTTGACAGCTTGGAGCTGAAATAAAAATGCTAGTTCTCCTGGGAACAGCAGGAGATAGCTGGCTCTTTTCTGGACTGTTTGCTCACTGGCCCTGAGAGCAATCTTCCCCAGTCAGAATGAAATGCAAGGACACAAACAATGTACCGGCGAGAGAATGGGAGATGGGGAATGAACAGTTTGGACTATTTGCTCAGCAGAAGGGCAGCCACAATGGCCGGCCCATGGCTTTCCCATGCATCAAGCCTCTTAGTCTTAGGCCTCCCTTTGTTGCCTGGTTTCTTCTTCCCCGGCCAGATAAGAGCCCAGCTGCCCTATACTTTTAATTCCCATTGTACACCATACTGTATGGTCATTTATCTGTCCACATTCTGCCTGCCATGGCCGTGTTGTCTAATTGAACGAGCTATCGCGTGTGTATCTCTGTTCACCTTAGCATGTGTACTCGTTTAGGGGTTGAATTGCTCTCACTTTGCCATAAAAGGCAGGGTGGCGGCCGGGGAGGGGGGATAACGGCTGACCCCTCTTCTCTTCTTAGAGGAGGCAGCACAAGTCAAGCACAGAGTGCGATAACGATATCCAAGTGGTTTTTGCGTAAGACTGAATTTTCATTTTAGAGCAGTTTGAATCATTTTTTTCTTAACAGAAAAGAAAAAAATAAACAAAGTTAGATTTGGGACGCAAGAAAAATCTAAGCGAGGAGTCTCCTTTCAAAACCGACAAAGATGTACTTTTCCAGCCAAAGGCAGAAAGCTTCCGAGGGCCCTTGAGGGAGAAATGAGATGCGGTCATTATATGACCTAATGGCAACTCCAGCCAGAAGAGAGGGCAAACAGAGCAAGTGTAGTGGCTCTGGCTGAGAGAAGGATCCATATTGTGCTCTTTTGTTTTGGTTTGTTGGTTTGTGTTTGCATTTACATTGACCAGTTCTCTGCTCAATGTGTATTCACACTCAATACATGTAATGTTGTCTGCGTGGCAGGAAATGAAAGTAGCGTGCTTCCCTGTTGGAAGTCTGCCGGGAATAAAATAACAATAGCAAATGTATGTGAAATAAACAAACAAACAAACAAATAAAAAAAAAAAAAGAAGAGAAGTGGGATGCCACAGGACCATCAATACACATAAGATGAAGGAGCATATTCATGCATGTGAGCAGACACTTGCCTCAACACAGACACACACACGCACACACACGCCCATCCCCCTCTGTAAAGGTTGTGGTGTCAGGGACCCCCTGGGTGGTCAGACTGAGGATGATTTCTACACAATATGATGTTGTGAAGGAAAACCTTTGAGAAAACTGTTTCACCGGCTGCGTTTTCTCACTGTCGCATTTATACAAGCGCTGACGTAAACGCGACACGCAGTTTCGCTCTAAAGTTGTAATGTGTTTGAAGAGAGGGACATCGTGGGTTACTCTTTCAAACTTACACTCAGACACACTGCAGGAAAACTGCCACCGGAGTGAAAACGCAACCCATGATGATTCCACAATGGTTTATTCTAATGGCTAAGCTCTTAATCTATCAGATCAGATTTCAAAGTGCTCGTAGCTGTGCCAAGACAGGTCCCAGGAAGGAAAACCCTTTTGTTTGGGGCAGAAAATTCTAAATTTAAGACCAGACTTTATTCACAAGGGCCCTAATCACAAAAAAAGGTATGACCTGTTACGGAAGCAATACCTCAAAGAGCAACATCGTTAAGAAACAGTAAGTGCTTGTTTTCACATCCACCTTTGGTGCACCACCAGCGCTTTGCCAGCATGTCAGACCTCAGGTACGGCAAGATAAATAGCTGTCTTATTTGTGCCTGTGAGAGCCAAGCTCCTTGTGGGGTGGTGCTCTCAGCTTCACGCTCCACCAACGCTGAAATAAAGCTCTGTTCGAGGCATTTCAACACCGCTTAAGGTTGTCCGTGGCCGTGTAATTTATGAGTTGAGAGGACTTCGTTTTTAAGTTCACTATGACCTACAATCTTCCAGCATTCATGGGTGGAGAAAAGAGCCGCGTGAGTCATAGGAAACTTACAACACCCCACCAATTACCTTAAACAATGGCGGTCTGAGCGATACCTGTGGCGTTCTGGTGTGTGGTTCAGTCGCTAAACGTGATGCGATGTGAAAAGCAATCGGATGAGAAGGCGCTTTAACAGGTTAGGTGTTTTGTCACCTGTAGGCCAGTATAAAGCTGACGGGGGGGTGGTTAGAGCTGCTCACCTCATGCTGCAGAGCGCTCAGTGGGTGGTCACATGGACGGACAGACAGACAGACAGACAGACAGACAGACAGACAGACAGACAGGATGACATGCTGACTTGTGCTTGCCGGCACTGGTTGCCTCTTTGGCAACCTGCTGCAGAAGAAAAGATAGCCTCCTCAGAGGGTGACTGTGGTCAGGTTTTTGGCATTTGTATGTGAAATATAGAGGAAAAGATATTTACAGCATGGCTCTATTTTCTAGACTTGAGATACTTCAGACAAATGTAATGTGAGGGGTATATACATTTACAAAAAAATGTCTTTTACTGATTGTGGAAAATAACAATAATCCATGATTGTTTTTGAGATATCATCTCTAACGGTCTCTCAGTTTTTGATGAAAACATTAAAGTCTTCCTTTATATGTTAAAAATCAAACATGATCCCTGATGAATATTCATGATCAGAGATCACGCTCGGCACATACGTCAAAGCACAAACTGTATTTCTGAAGCAATGTAGAAATGTGATTGATCGTCACGCTGTTTCAAACTTTCTATGCACGTATCCTGTGTTTGCCCTTCGTTGCATTGAGTGGGTATATGACAGAATAATTGTGTTTTATTGCGTTATTTATAGCCATCACACAAAGGGAAATTAAACCACACATTATCAGGTTCATTTCCAATTACTGCATCATGAAATTTACAATCAAAGCAATAATGCGTTTATATTATAACCACAAAAATGAAAAACTCTGGCTGTCTGTCAACACTCCTCTGGAAAAAGATAAAGTAAATATTTTTATAGGTTAAAAAAAAAACTGTAAATACATATTCTTAATTAGTATTTAATTGTGTTTGCTGATAAAACACAATATTTTCTTGAAGAACGCATATTGCTGAGATGATATCATTAATCCAGTTAATTATCAGTTGTTCTATAAATTTGAAGATAAAAATTAATATAAATGATGGGCGTTAAATTTCACAGATAAAATATGAAAACAGCCAACACTAATAATGAATTATCATATAAAAATAAATGTACATACATACATAAATATTTTTATTTAATCCTCATTATATATTTGAAATAGTGATTTTGTAATTTATTAACATGTTAAGCACAAAAAGAAACACAACAAAAAGCCAATATTAACAAAAATATTAAAACATTAAAATGTGTTCTTTATAGTGTATAATTTCTGATTCACAATTACATTCATTTTCCAGGTAATATTAAAAGGAGATATTTATATGAGCTGGACATTAGTTTTTTGCTGCATGAATATTATATTAAATAAAAAAGAATCACAGAAGTGAATTGCAGAAGCGTTTTCAACTTCTTCATTTAAATGCCACCGTTCATGCAGGAACATTTTGACGTCCACGTTTCATGTTAGTTTTGTTGAACACTTTCAGGGTCCAGCAGCCAGACATGGCTGTACCATTCACATATACCTCTCTGCCAATGTGTGAATGTCAACACCCTGTAAACACCTTTGACACACATGCTTGAATGCGACGGGCAAGTTAACTAAACATTCCTGGGTGTTCCCCATAAAGGTCTACCACTCATCCAGCAGACTGCACTGACCCGTCTCCCACGCTCCAAACTGCACTCACCGAGCATCCTGGAAGGATTTTCCCCTTCATGTAATTACATTTTGAAATCTATCTATTTTGCAATCTTTTAACACGCACAAAACAAAACATTTAAGGATGGAAAATAGGAACTGAAATAATTCACCAGTCCGTATTGTGGCAGTTTTCATCCTGTGTATGTGTCTTAAAATGCTATGGAACAATGCTCCATAAGGATTTGGGAATTTGGGAGTATAATTCCAGCCCCGTGCTTATCGCCACACCCAGACTATTTGAGTGTTTTGAGATGCGGGCTCCCTGAGGACGGATCGAAGGCGTCCTAGTAGAACTGCACATCAAATAAATAGGAGGATGGGATTTATATGGAGGCTGTGTCTCTGTCAAATAGGGCTCTGCTGACTGAAGTGATCCCCACGGCCTGAGTGGAAGAGAGGAGGGAGAGGAAGCCTCAGAGGGGAAGAGGGATAGCTGTGGCAGAGCTACACTGATGCGCACACACACACACACACACACACACACTCACTCAAACACTCACACAATGTCCCTCTCAGTCCTGGGTTGTGACCGGCCCATGGCATTGGCCAGGTATGTCAACTATGTTTGCCAAGCCATCCATCACCCATGCACCTTCCCTCCCGAAACAGGAACTTTTGTTTGAAGCATACACTTGTTAAGCCCATCCTTTGACTCTGCTCGACCTAATTTATTTCCTTATAGCTGAGACAGAGGATTTATTAGCACCTACGTATTGTTCTTTATATTCCGCTTATTGTAGGCTGCACAGTGCAAACGTGTTGGTAGAAACACGGGCGTGTTGTCACGAAGAGAGATTGCAAGCTACAGTTTGGGGACACCAATGGCCCTTATCATCGGTGACCAGGGTTAGCAAATAAACACACTGCAGTGAAGTCAAGCTGCAAGTAAGGAGAGAAAAGATTTACGGCTGTATGACGCTCACACATGATGAAAGGTTTTTATTTTCTGGTTCAGTCCCTGCATCGTGCTACAGCAGAACAAAAACACATTTCTTTCTCCATATGTGACGTTTAAAAAATGTTGAAGGTTGCTTTGCTAACCTCGTTAGATATTTCTGCGGTCATGTTATCGTGTGTGGAAAACAATGTCATTATTCATATATTGCTTATTCATAAAAGAATAAGGAAGTGTAAACCAAACATGAGTAACTACTGTGGTATATTTGATGCTGGACTGCTTGAGAGAGAAAGAGGTTTCTACAGATTTCAGGAAGTATGATGTTAACACAAACACCAACCTGAGTCATTTTGCTATTGTTGGCCAGCTTGAGAACATATTATCTGAGCGAGACTCCTGACATGAGAACCGGCCACAGACGTCTCAAAAGAAACCTACGTGTGGGCTGGTATGTTTGCTAAAGCACCTAAGTTGGAGCCTTACTTCATTCTCTGAAACACAACCTTCATTTATCTTTTGACTTCTACTCCGAGCCGGAGAGCAGATATCACTAAAAGTGCCACGTTAATGATTGACTCTCAGCGCACCAAGCATCCTGCGTTGAGTGGCCACTTTGCCTGCTGCATTTGCAGTCGTAAATGTTTGTGATCCCACTATCCTCTCCAACTCCCATACAGTATTATTAGCAATGGGGGGGTTAGGGTGGGGTCATGACTAACTTTCAATAAAGAACCATTGGCATGCTGAGGTAAATGGGAGATAAGAGTTTGTCTCTGACCCTTTTAGTGCTTTATAAGAATGTGGCTGTGTAAACCTAATCTCCCCTCAAGATAAATTTGGGCCTGCTTTGTGAAGGCAAGTTCATGCAGGGTTTTTTTTTTTTTTTTTTTTTTAGTTCTAAAGCCCACTTTGACAAGCGTGAAATGAGCCCTGGACTTTTCATTGACAGTTCAAGATGGAGAGCAAACTGAGATTAGGGCATGTTAATTAATTGTGGGGTTGGTAAAGTGGCCTCCCATCTCATGAAAGACTTGTTCTGTTTATTGCCATCCTGCCAATCAGCGACAAGAGTAGAATTCCGAATCTGTTGTCCTTATTCTAACTTTTTTGTTGGGTAGTACAGGAGTTCCAGTATAATAAAGCACATGTATTGAACTTTTACGCCTCACCTGAATGTATTGATGCTACATAGAAACTCACGTTTACCAGTTAATCGCACTATTACAATTGCTGTATCATAAAAATACACATAATAAATTACAGATAATGTAATGTAAGATTGACCTGTGTGTTCTCCCTGTCCTCCGCAGATGCGCACGGCTTTCACTTGGAGGACGCTTTTCCATTGCGGCTTACGTCTACTTTCATCACCGTGCATCAAGCGACCTGAAAGCACTTCCCTGTCGATGTACTTGGCTATATCTACGTCTGACCTGTCTGCCATATGTAATATCAAAGCCTCTGTCAGCGTGGAGCTGAATGGGAACAAAAGAGAGGCCTCCATTAATGATTAACTGTTCTAAAAGCCCCGGCTTTTGTATTCCCATGGTGCCCAGGCTATCTGGCCACCATGTGACATGCTCACAGCATTTTTCGAGCAGATTGGGGGAAAGCTAGTGAGCAAACACAGGTGCTTTGGAGCAGCGTTGCCGACGCTGTCAGGGACAACCACAAACAAGAGCAGCTATGCCTGGCTAAATGAATCCCCACCCCTCCCTACACCATCACCACCTCCACCACCCCCTCTCTGTCGCTTGCTAACTTGTTTGCTAGCTCCCTATAGCTTTCTCCCCGCAAAGCCTTCCTTCTGGAGAGTCCCCACGTCCCCCCCACGAGTCCAATGTCCGCTACAGCCGTGCTCCACAACTTCTCACACCCTCCCAAAGAAACAAACAAATAAAAGTGAGGACGGCCGACCACTTCTTTGAGGTGATGGCATTTGCTGTGGTCATGACTAGTGGGAGAGCAAACAAATTAATGGTGTTCGAGTTTTCACTTTCAAAATGTCTTTTAGTTCAAGTGGGGCGATTCCACTGACCCTGGTGTCAAATGCTGTATAAGGGTCCACACTCTTGCACTTGAAATGCTGAGAGGAGGCCGTAAGAAATTAAACAGGGCTGCGGAATCGGCCTGCGTGAAGCTGGTGTGTTGCAGCACGTGACAAATCTTGAATAAATTGTGTGCCTAATAAACACTCGTGGTTTATTTTGGCCGCGAGTGTATTTTGACCAGAAACTTTGCGAGGAGGTGTCTGGATCACTTAACCTTTTCATTCAGGCTGACTGATTGTTAAGTCGGAGTGACTGTGGGGTGCTGTGTCGCTCAACTTTGATAAGACAATCAGATGATAGGATGGCGTTATCTTAACATGGCTTTCCGGCTGGGGGACAAATGAACAGTGTGTGATAACGGGAACAAAAGCCTGGCTCTTATTGGATGGTTCCTTCAAAGAAAGGAAAAATTATCAGCATGGAAAATTCACAATAGGCACAGTTTTCATTTTCAATTTTCTACTTAGCCCAGGTCACAGGAACAGCTTTTTTCTAATCACTCAAATATTTATATTGTCTCTTGTTCGCATTTTGGTTTCACAGTCTGCAATTACCTGCGCCTATAAAGCAGTGATTATCACTGGAAAGATGATAAAAAAAAAGGGCTTTAAAGCAAACAATTGAAATCAGCAGGACAGGAAATGAAGCTGTAAAAGTGAGAGAGACAGATGCAGAAAAATAGAGGCTGACAGGTAGTGAGTAAAAACATATACTGTAGACATATTTATAGAGAAAAAGAAGGACAGGAAAATGGTGTGAGAGAGAGATGGAGAGACGGAGGAAGAGGAAGGTCAAAAGTTGTTTCTTCAGAGACCCGCTACTGATCAGTAAAACGCCACTTCTGTCTGGGTTTTCTGACTTTTGCAGCCCAATTCTCACAGTCAGAGAGGGGAGTGTATACTCAGGGATTCACTCAGGGATTTGTTTGCTCTATTGCCAAAAAATGATTGGAAAAAATATTGGTGGCCTGGAAGGAAATGTTAGAAGTTTCTTTGAACTAAAAAAAAAACCCTTAAAACTGTGTAGAAATTGCATGAATAAAATATATCTTGGAAAGAGACGGCGTGGTGTGTTATTTGAAAAGTCATTTTCTCTGAGAAGATTTTGATTTCGACAGTTTTTCCAATGTATGGCCCTCAGGTTTGTGAATATGGGCATATTCTAAAGTTGAATTTAACCTGCTTAAAGCGTTCTTTCAGGGACAGGCTTTAGACGGGCAGAGATGTGCTCGGAGAAGCTCATCTCATCCCCTGTTCTGCGGCTGGTTCTCTGCGGGGATTTAGCCTCCGCTGGTCGTGAGCTGAGTCTGATCAGAGGAGTTACAAATCCTCACTTTTAGGGGTCTTACTGTAATTCACAGGCCTGTTGGCCGCCGTAAAGCGTGGGGGCCCAACATCTCGAGAGGGATTTGAGACAACATCTTTGTTGCCTCCTCATTGTGTTGCGGTGAAAGTCGTCCAGCCCCATTGTCTGACCAAACTCCGCTCAGACCTCGGCTCAATCAAAGAAAAGTTTTCCAGTAATGAGGTAAGACATGAAAGCTCACTGAACACAGCGACATGTTGAAAGGGCCCTTTTGATCTTGCCAGGCACAATGGTAAAATTTGAAAAGAGCAAAGTGTGCTTTAAGCAGCAATGCACTGCATTAACCTTGTCTTTTGACAGGCCCACACCTAGAAAAAGTAATATTCTGCTCAATGGAAAATGTAGCTTTATGAGTAATGGCCTCCTTCAGGGGAGGGACCTTTGTGCTAATTCTACCTGCTTCCTTTAGAAATTGGCTGATCAAGAAACAAATAGAGCTGGCCTGTATTCACAGATTCAGCCACAGCAACCTTCCCGTGGTTTGCTCTTTCAGGTATTGTCTTACATTTTCATTCTGAAGGTATTCCTGCAAGGTTATTAGCAGTGATTGAATCAATGTGACGACCTACAGAGTCAAATCTTTAAAATTCACCCCATCAGCTGATTCAAACGCACGGATTCGAGAGGGCAGTGCTTCAAAGTTGTCCTTCTTGTTTCATGAAGAGTGATAAAAACCCAGCTATGTCGGTCACAGGTCAGTGCAGGGACGACTCTGTCCCCAGACTCTGCTAACTAAGTGGGCCGGCACTATCTCTGCCCATCAGCCAGCCAGTCCGTCGACTCCTCTGAGAATGCTAATAAATAACAGGCCTACCTGACTCCTGTTCTGAGAGGCCGGTTCATTGCAGAGAGCTCGCATCTACTGACTTCTGTAGGTTGATTAAATGATACACCAAAGGTTTTTTTTCTTGTTAAATTGGAGGCTTTTAAAACTGGCTTGCAAGACTTTTCAACAAAAGTCCATTTGGCAGAGTGCAGCTAAAGGCAGCGCCCTCATAAAACACGATCAGGTGAAAGACATCCAAGAGCAGGTGTTGCAAAAAAATGTGTACATATATATTCAGAAACGTTCAACCTTCACCCCCCGTAACCACACACAGCCTGCTGGCTTGGCCTGTTAGCGTGTGTTCATTTTCCACACGCAGCTATAAGACAAAGGTGGTCCGCTCAGGTAATGGAGCGACTCTGAACACAATCTGCTCAGGTGGAAGACCTCTGTGCTGCCATCTTCACGCCTGAACTGCAGTCAATGACAGACATACAGCCTGACGCCTCTCTCAAAGCATAAAACCCACGTCAACCGGACTGCCAGAAGCTTCATGCTGCTGTTCTAATAACCCTCCATTCACTGAATTGTCTCTCTGCCTCTTTTATGAATACAGCCCGTGTCCCTCGTGTTCAATTACCTGAGTCAATATGGATGTATTGAACCCCAACATATGAGTCAAATCATAAAGTGTATATACAAGAGCAGGGATGTTATGACCATCTCAGAGGGGCAGTGAAAATTACACTGGTGAATTGCAGCCCAGGAAGTAAACAAAGTGGTAATATATGAGGGTAATAACGCACAAATATGGTTCCAGTGTGGACAGCATCTGTGCTGTGTTTTTGCTTTTCACCAGTTTTAACAAGAAGCTGCGTTGATGTACTTCAGATCATGGCATCCTTAAACAGAAGATCTAAATTATGCGATAAAATAAAAGTCTATGTGCGACAATAATGCCTGTGTGAATGGGTTCATATGAGACCATGTGTGCATTGCGTGTATGAGACAGCTGCTGCTTTTTGGCTCACACACACACACACACACACACACACACACACACACACACACACAAACACACACACATACAGCACACACAGACACAGTCAGGTAGCAGCTGGGCAGGCTCACCTGTCATATTAATAAAACCAGACAATCCCTTCCATCAGCAGCACAGCAGCAGCAGCAGCAGCAGAGGCTAAAGCAGACAGAGAGACGGAACAAAAGAGCGGCGAGGCGCGAGGGAGAAAGGACGAGACGAGGAGTTGATTAACACTTTCTATGAAGCCCATATCCAAAATATGTGATAATGATGCCAACTTTAGAATACCTGCTGTAACCCCGCGTAATGCATTATCATGTCGAATGAGAATCCAAATTTCCCTTAAGAATCCATTAATTTAGAGACAGAAAGTATCACAACACAATTTCCTTTCATTATGATTTAAGAAAGCATAAGCATTGTGAGGAATTGTAATAGTTATTATTGTAAATAATACCAAGTATTATGTATGTATAACGTCTTAAGACTGGAGGGAACATCCCAATATTACATTTGTGTTTGTTGTAGTATATCATATAGACAAACCTGCACATGCAGCATGGGCCTCAAAGAAAGTGTTTGTTTTTAGTATTAAAACAAAATTAAAATATATTGATTGGTTTATTTAAATGTGCTGCACAGCCCGTGGAGGCTTATAAGACACCAGGCAGCGACAACCAAGATGGTAACATGACCAATCATAATATAAAGTTCACAAACAAAGACTTTCCTCACCAACTCAACATTTTACCTTCAAACAACAAAAACAAATCAGGATTCTTGAACTGGAACAGCAAATTGAAATTCATCTTTGAAGACATCAAGATCACAGAAAACAGCAGTTTACCAGTTTCTCTGTAAATTTATTTTATATGTGGCTCTTTAATAATTTCATTTGCCTGTCCTGACTAAGCTTCAACTTGTTCTAAACATCCTAACAAAGCGCAAATTGTACGTTCATTTTCGGGAGTCACTGTGCATTCGGACTGGCTGTGGCAGAGCGATGACAATGCTGATAAGATAAGAAAGCTCTTTTGAGACTTTCTGATTGTGTGTGTTCTGCGCGTGTGTCTCCTCTGCGTCTTGGTGCGTTTCTGTGTCTGTCTTCGTGAGCGTGTGTCGATTGTGAGGGTGCATGTTGCTGCTTGCTCGTGTGCGTTCTCTTGGCATCAGAAAAGGCCTTGGACGGAGTGAAGAGAGGGCCCAGGGGAGAAGGAAAAAGAGAGAGAGAGAGAGAGAGAGGGAGAGAGGTGGTGGAACAATGAGGGGTGGTGGAAAATGACAAGCCTGGTAAAGGAGGGCTTCCTGAAAGCACCACATCTAACAGAGGAGGCTGTGCCGTACAGACGAGACTGTCCTCCTCCTCTTCCATTAACCCCTGGAGTGCCTGGTTGCTCAGGTAGAGCTGATTCATTGAAGGCACTGACAGCTGCTCCATGGGTGGGATCCTGCGTGTTTACTTTTACCTGTAGACTCAGAGGACTCGTCCTAAAGCCAATGAAAGCTCTAATGTGTCATAACTGACAGCAAAATGAAAACACTGTCATGGATCATCTGACAACCTGGTGTGATTGAGGCTGATGAATCTAAATCTGTTGCTGTCAGCACAAATAAAAAACACATTGATTGATTTTTTTTTCCTCCCTCATTGGCATAAATTAAATTACTGGACCATCCATGCTGCATTTTGGCTCAAATGTTGGTATACTGGCTGCCTCGAGATCAGCGGAGCGCGATTAGGCTGATTACCTACATGGGTGAAATGACAAAACGTGCCCACGGGAAGAAGTAGGAAATGCTACATAAAGAATCTTTTGAGACAGACTGACAGGACCCAGTGAGTGAGCACCAGTTTATGGATGAAGGCACAAAAAAGCAAGTTCCCAGTGTTCATTGGAGGCCAGTGAATCCAAAATGAACTCTTTTTATGAGGCTGACTTTGCCTCCGTGATGGCGCTCGCACAAAGCCGCCAACAAAGGGCGGCAGTAAAGGGGGAGTAGTGACAAGATAGCGGCACAAAGAGAGAATCAACTTGTACGTGGCTGAATGCAGACAGGAGCCCGGCCCAGCTGTTTTTAATGGCGATGCATTGACAGGAGGGGAGGCTATTTTTAATCGCGTGCGCTTCTTTCAGGCGCACACACAAAACCCCCCTTTCACAGAGCTTTGTCAGTAACCTGCGGTGACCTGCATTCAAGGCTGCGTTAGGGTCCCTTGCACAAAAGCTGCTGGATGAGAGAGGTACAGGGTCGTCTGCAGTTGGACGTCCAGTCCAGAGCCTGGAATCCCCCATTAGACCACCAGAGACCTCCAGGATGGACAATACTCAGAAAAGAAAAAGGTGTAGCAAAACAATCGGAATAATTGACACAAGAATGTGCACAGGGACATGTAAAGCCATACGAAGTTTGTTACATTTCAAACTAAATAAATGTCCGTAATGTCTCTGCAAACACACACATACACGCCCGTACACACACAAAGAATGTACAAACAAGTCGGAAAACAAAGGGCTCTTGTAACAGGGCTTGGGATCTTGATGAAAAATTCAAACAATATCAAATGGGGAGTGTCAACAGTAGACACACTTCTGCTGAGGGCCCTTCAAACAGACAGAGTAACTCGGTACACACATTACGCTGCCACAGTCCAACCCCTTAGTGTAATGATGATGGCAGCTTTAACTGGGGCACAGCTTTTAAAACTCCTCTCCTGCAAACACTCTCCTCCAGTGGGGGGGTAAAAAAAAGAAAAAAAAACAAAAAAAAAAACAGAGGAGTGAGGAGTCGCTGTGTTCAGGCATGTCTTTTCTTTCTCTTCAGACTTACCTGCCGGTGAACGTCACTGGTCACCTGGAGTCCCGGCGACCCCCTTCCCTTACCTTCCCGCCCTCCCTCCCTCCTCTTTAGTGACCACTTCATCGGGGGTTGCAGCCCTGAAAGATTCAGATTAAGATATCAGCGCTGAAGGATTGCAACTGTTCTCCTGCATGGCACAGAGCTGTAATGCCTCCTGACAGGTGAGCTTTAGAGCCAGGCCTCCGGTTCTCACATCCATCGGTGAGCCCTCGTCTCAAGGAGTCGGAAAAAGAAACAGCTCATGTAAAAATGTGGGCTTCACTGCACATGAGGAAGAAGTGCGTGAGGGAAAGATGCTTTGTGTGATGCATACATGTGTGTGTTTGTACTTATTAAACGAAGTGGTAGTGAGTGCGTGTGTGTAGCTGATGAGATCAATTTCAATGCACAAAAAAGAAAATGAAAGAGTCTCCTTACTTTGCT
Source organism: Chaetodon auriga (assembly GCF_051107435.1). Lineage (NCBI taxonomy): Eukaryota > Metazoa > Chordata > Actinopteri > Chaetodontiformes > Chaetodontidae > Chaetodon > Chaetodon auriga. Next base: position 16,708,155 of record NC_135087.1, on the reverse strand, counting down.
CTTTGCATTTTTGTAACAATTTTAGGATTTGTTTAAATACTGCAGTATTTTCATATTCACACCATCTATACTGCAACACTAAAACAGCACTTAGCATGTTTAAATTTTAGTGGGTAAATTCATTTTATTTATTTATTTATGCAGAATAAATGCGTAAATAAGCATGATTTCTTGCCTGATTTTGTCATCAGTGTAACTCACAATATTAAATTAGATTTAATAGCAGTGTTATAAAAAATTACATTTAGCTTTCTGGTTTTGACACCAGTGACAGGCTGCTGTGTAATGATATAATGCACTGCACTCATAGCCCTGTTTGGCATCCCACAGTTTATCTATGGCTTAGAATGACTCAATCTGAGTGCTGTAACATACACCAGGTCTTGTTTCGATATTTATGTCCCATATAAGTTTCAACAACAGTCAGGATTGTAGCAGCAGAGGCAGAATAAACCATGACATCATCAAGGGTTATTTTTCAGACGTTGTGGAGCTCCCTCCAAAGCCACAGAAGACATCATTTAACTGTTTGGACAGGCAGAGTAGTGCTCTTCATGAAACATTAACTGAACTTCATGTGTAAAATTGGGGGAGTGCCCCTTTAAGGCAGCATTTGGAGGCACTCCTTTATTCTTGGCGAGGAAGAGGACTATAAACAGCTAATCCTAAATAAAAACACAGTCATTATAAGAGCTGTTTGCCATAAGTGTTTGCATCTGGCACTGCCGCAGGGTCAGTAACTCCACCACCACCTGTAGGCAGACAACAGCGCTGACTGGGAGGTGCTCGACTAGCTGTGGTCAGACACAGGAAGCGGAGACAGCAGGTGCACTGTTATCACCTCCATAGAAAGGTAATGAAGCCACATCACAATCAGCAGGAAATGAAGCAGCACAGCTGAGCCTGATAGCCTACCCTACAACACCCAACAACATTTTAAACATCTATATGCCAGTGTGTATGATCAGGCCGTTGATAGCAGCTGAATCTCACTTTGAAGCAATCACAGCGCTCTTGATAAGAGAGCATTTCCCGACGTTTATGCCTGTGGTTGTATCTCTTTTGTTTATGAGCGCACCAACTAGACTCAAAGTGGTGTGACATTTACGGGCGCCTGCTTTGAAGAGCAGCCAACTGCTCTCCAAGCAGTAAAAGAGCCACCTGCTTTGCCTCACCTGCCCTTCTGTGAAGGCTTAGTGAATAAAAACTCCCAAGTTCCAGTGTCAGCTCGACCCTGCCCAGTAGCTACAGTACAGTGCAACACACCTTCAAAATCCCCCCCGCCCACCCCCCCCCCCCAATTTTGGCTCTTGCAACAGACAGAAAAGAGGATATAAAGAAGGAGAGCTGTTTTCTTTTCAGTGTCTCCCCTCGGCTAAGTCTGGGGTAAGCCCGCTAATCCTGCTTGGTGTGATGACTCACAACGGGTGTGGCCAATGTGTTCCCAAAGATATCTTTTCCACAGTCTGAATATCAATAGGAATGTTTATGTTGGCTTTGTGTATCATGTTGTGTGGCATTTAATAGTTTCTAATGGCTGCTGAACACCTCTTCTTGTGTCTATATTTATATGTTTGAACACAGAAATCAACAAAATCAGAAAAGCCCGCGTGTCATTTGTCGTATTTGCGCCGCTTTTTGGATGTATGTAGTGTTGTCTGAGCGTGTGTGTTTTCTGACATATGTGTGTGTTTGTGTATGTGTGAGAGGGAGAGAATTGGGCCAGTGGCCCACCTAATTGTTATTGCGTCTGTGTTTGGCCTGGAGACAGTCGATAGGAATCAGCAGTGAGCCTGGTGGTGGTGGTAGGGGGGTTATGGAGGGCTGTGTGTCTCCCACTTCCCAGTGTCTTAGTTGTAATGCATCCCTCCACTAACAGGGATCAAGGTATTAGGGATTCAGGTTATTTGTATTGATTTTATGTGCTGTCATGCCGGGCTCGAGGACGCCCTCATATTTGTGGAAATTGCAAATTCCACCTCGGAAATGTCACCAGCGTTTAATCTCTTCCTGAGTGGTCAATACGGGACCCTCACTTTGGTCCGACCACGTTTATTAAACAGAGACCAAGCGTTCCCTCGGTTACCATGACACCACGCAGCGCGGAACGGGATTGGTCCAGGCTGGATGGTAACATGGGAGTGAGGAAGTCGAACTTCAACATTAATAACTTTTGATGAGATCTGTGTCAATGGTTATGAGATTGAACGCGGATAAGGAGAGCTGACTGCGGATTAAGTTCAGCACAGGGAGGAGTTGGCTTTAGGAGTCACACATGAGAACATAACCAGAGGTCATTTTGAAGGGCTGCAAACTTACCTGCTGCACCGTGACTCAGTGTGATTCTTAATATTGTGCATTCAAAAGGCTTTGCTGCCTGCAAACGGCGTATTAAAATAAGCATTCATTTCCTGACATCGCTGCAAACAGACAGCAGTACTGCTAGAGTGAACAAACTAAGGTCAGTGTCATTATTCTACGAGGACTCTTCAAGGTCCGCAAAAGCAAACTGCTTTGTTGCATCTGCCAACATTTGCATGCTATTATCATCTTTGCTTTATCCGTGTCATAGCAAATGTTTCTCTTTCTCCAGTGTTTACAGGAATGGCCGAGCCACCCCTCCTCTCTCCATTCAACACAATCAAATTTACTCTGGCTTGAGTACACGTTTAGTGGGGACCATTTGTTTGAGGCAAACACTTAGGGCCCTAGTATGTCATTGACCAGTGTCCACAAATATAATCCTATCAAGTTCAATCTTAGGATGTCCTACGCCATTGTTTTCCTAATGCAATAAATGAAAATAATCACATCTGCCTTGTTTCAATACACAGCCACCTTCTTTTTTTTGAGTGTATTATGAACTTCCTCAAGTCCCTCCATCTTTTATTAGTTCAAGTGAGTCTGGACAAACTCGATGATGATATTGTGATGGTTTCGCTGAAATCCTACTGTTGACATCCACCACGCTTTAAGTATTTACAGTACAAGAGGAGTGGCACAGCTAACAAACATGAACCTGCCGGGGTGGACGGCATGCGTGAATGCACCCTTTCTTGCTTGTTGATAAACCCCTGCCTCTTCCAAAAGCCCTCAGTTGACATGTACCTACAGAGAAAGCCTTAGCAAAACAAGCAGGACCCTTGTAAATATGCAGTGCCCAACAGTGGCACACGCAGTGTTGGCTTACAAACTGCTAGTGGTGTTTTTCTTTTTACCTCCAAATTTGCTCGGAAAACTAATCATGGTCTGATAAAGCCCATGGTAAATATGGGAGAGATTGACACCCACATGTCAAAGTTTACATAGCCGGACCAAGTGTACATATAGGGCAAGGGAACTGTGGGGCTGAGTGGGGCTGGTCTGGCCTGACCTAAGTGAGTCTGTGGCGGTGAAATAGACACTTTGTGAGAGAAGCCACAGAGGAGGAAGATTACCCACAGACCCAGGCCAAGAAGGGAGATTATTTGAAGATTAACTTTCCGTCTGCACATAGTGGAGTAAGAGAAAAAAAATGTATAACATATCAGTGTAATGGGTTCACCTGTCGGAAAAGCGATAAATAAAAATGGGTGGTTTTTTTTTTGTGTGTGTGTGTATTATTTAACATGGTTATAACACCCCCGCTGTTTCCCTTTCACCTTTCCTTTCAAATAAATTAAAATGAAGACTGTGGATAGCTTTCTTCTTGCAAGTCGCTGTCAGCCATCCAATTTCTTGATAATCCACAGCAAAGACAGTGCAGCTAACAGAAAAGGTTAACCCCTGACTGATGTGTCTGATGTTAATCTATAGATCAATTAGGGAGAGGCACACTGGGTCAAGCTACAGATATTGCAGTGGCTATTAGTTCCCCTATCTGCCATTATTACACAGTCACATGCTCAAACATTGCGCTGGGTTGGTATGCTAGGCACAGATGCCTAGGGTAAACAGACAGGCCTACAAGGCTTGCACAAAATATTGATCTGACAGCAGATGGGAACCTTGATATCAGCTATTTAGTTTTCCTGTGTCTGTATATTCATATGTGTGCATGTGTTGGAACATTTGGGGCAAATGTGTTTGGAAAAATATTTAAATGCACATACTGCGTGTTTGTTCTGCCTGACGTTAATCCAGATTATTTCACTTCCAATTTGAGTTTTAGCGCGTGATGGCACGCTTTGTTCTTGCATTAGTAATATAGATGAACGCATATGGGCTGACTGATTCGGCTACAGTATTTCATTTGGAATAATAATCATTTATAATTTTACAAGAGCTTCAGTGAAGGAAACCTCCTGCGTAGTACACACTGAATAGAGGATCAAATTTAGTTCATATTTTCACCTGTTTTGCTTGTTACCTCCAAACTGCTGGCTGCAACTGCAGACTTCAGTGCTTTCCCAGCCCTAAACCTGCAATTACTCTACAAAAGTTGCAAAACCGATGTTGCAATGGGCCCTTTGTGCACTCTAATTTTCAAGATGATAGATTAAAGCTACTACACATAGCTGGAGCAGCGGTTCACATCTAGTTTTGAGATTTGGATTTTATGACGCTTTTTGACTTTGTTATGAACTGAACATTTGCTCTCCCTCGCAATAATCCAAATGTAGAAGGATTTTTTTTTTTCAGGAATTCCAAACAAAGCATGAAACACATGCATCAGATTCTTTTGTTGCATTAAGCTGCGTCGAAAAGAGGGAAGGGTTGCCAGTGAGAAAAGATGGCTTGAAATTTTCCATTACTTCATTCAAAGCTTCCCTTTCAGTTTCAGTGAATTAGCTCTATGGTAAAATAACTGAGTGGAGATGACGCGGTACCTTGTCTATCAGCAGAACGAAGGAATGAAGTTCTTAAATCAAATCCCCTTTCTTGGAGTCTGAACTCATAGATGTTTTGGGTGATGAAAATGGCTCATGCTGGGAAAAATGTCAACAGGAATGACCCATTTATTGGCGAGGGATGGTTCTTTCTCTTCTAAAGCCGGCAATAACATTGAAGCATCACGTTATAATGAAGAAATGCAAGTGCTCTCATGGTTATGAATGGGAAATCTCTGTATATGAAATTTGGATTTCCACAAAGGGTTAGGCTGGGTCACATATTTCTTCGGACTATCCCCGTGCGCCACAATGCAGCCAACTTGTCCAAATAGCACTGATGGGTTATCCAACATTCCTCAATCCTAAAAGCTCAGGATCATCACAGCAGGGGTATGGAGGCATATTCATGACTAATTATGTTTCTATATCTTCCTGCTCCGCCTTTCTGTGTTCAGAGCTCCATGGTGTGTTCTGGCCCTGGGGATCAATCACTCTGAGCTGCCTTGCCAAACACCATTGACAAGGCGGAGGCAGTGCAAAGCTGGACCACTGCCCCCATGGCATGCCACCATTCAATTAGTCTTGGTCAGCGGGAGGCATGATTATTCCAAAATTAGTGATTATTTCCCTGGGTAAACAGGCCAGATTGGGGTGTGTCATCCCTTGTGCGCCTCGCTGGTCACTGGGCCTCCACAAAGGAGGCTGGGGCCTGGAAGAGAGGCCAGGGTACAGAAGACTGCTTCCCCTGAAAGAGCAGCCTGCTCCCCCCTTCCTTTTGCTGGACCCCGCGGCTCGACACAGCCCTCCCTGATAAAGTGGTATTTCCCGCATACAAAGGCGGCATCGGACTTAATCCTCCGCCAGCTCACACCCCCTTCTTTCTTCCCAGCAAGAGAGCACAATGAGCATGGACCTTGTCTTAATCCAAAGGTGGGCTATCACAGTAATCTGATCTGATCAAAGCCTATTCAATGCTAATCAGGACAACAGATCACCATTATGATCTAATTAGGGACACCCTATGTGCCACTGAAGTGAAATGCCAGAGCATTGTAAACAGTGGAGGATGGCATTGAAATGCTAGAGGAGAACAAAAGGCTGAATGTAATGCTTTGGTATAATCCCAACTCAAAGATGTACTAGCAGCGAGTTATATGAGACAGAGCAGAATTGATTTCAGGATCTGAGGTGAAGATGTGGATCATACTAGATTTTATATAATGTTCCTTTCCACTGATGACTCAACAAAAAAAAAAAAAAGAAAGAAAAAGAAAAACTGACTTGACTGTGTTTTTTTGTGAAGTTGTCTATGTGTTTTTTTTTTCAGCTCCATGGCAGCAGGAGGTCACCACTGACAAAAAGGAAGATGAAAAGGATGGAGGTCACTCATGGTAGTGCACAGTCTCACAACATGTCATACGCTCCAGGTCCAGAGCCACAGTAAGAAAAAGAGCAGCCCTTTGTCAATCAGTTGGCAAAGGGATATTCATTCCAGCCTCTTGATAGTTCTGACTTGCGTAGACCCATTCTGTACTGCTGTTGATTTTGCCACTCACGGTATGCCCAATTAGCCATAAGCTATTAACAAAGCACCAAATCAATTACCCACTTGCCTTTTCGGAAGTTGTTGTTCTCCACTGGGAGGCACATCAGTCACGCCTTGCCTGCAGAGTCATCCCCTGAAACTCCAGAAATCTGGGTGGCCACGGCTCTTTCAAAACAGCACAACACAGCTCCCACATTCGGATACACTAAGTCTACTACAACAAGGCCCCTGGCAATGGCTAATCCTATCAAAATGGACTCCTTTTAGAAAAACAATAAAAGCAAGTGCCCACTAGAGACAGTGATATGTTACGCATGGAATGCAGGGAAGGCAGAAATCAGCATGCGATGAGAATTCCTTGTGCGGCGACCGACATCCCTTCCACCTGGGCCTAAAACAACAAAGCCGTTTTTGGATTCAGCACTGTTTAGATACTCCTTAGCTACGAAAATAAAGGCCAGATGTGCAGGCATGAGTCTCATGTGGCTACATGTAGGCTACTTGTGTGTGACGACGAAAGGCAGCCTTGTCGACAGCCATTGCTTTGCAAACTGACTTTCCCTTTCAGCCAGTGTACAAAGAAAGGTTTAACCCTTTAGTCCTGACAAAATGTACAAACATCACTGCCACTGTGAGAGCTGAACTTGGCAGAACTTCAGTTAGATGCTGTGTATATGTGTATGATAACATACATTTTTTTTTTTTGCAAATATAAGATTTGAGGCTTGGTATTTTGAAGATGGCATGTCTGGACAACAAAGTCGATTAAGCGGATTAGTCATCATACAAATCTGATGACTTTAAATGAGTCAAAAAGAAAAAGTGTCAGAGAGATTAAAACGCAGCCCAAACTTTTCAGTTTAACCCCTAAGCAGCTTCCAAGTTGCTTGAAGTTTATGTGTTGTCCTGTGTGGGTCAGCTCAAGGCGCTGCCCCCACCCCCAGCCTTAGTGCGACCCCCACACACAGGCAGGAACAAAAAGACCCACCTCGGTGTGGCCCTATCAATGTCACCGCTTTGTGCAGCAGCCTTTCAGGGTACATGAAGTGTCTTTAGCCACAGTGAGATCAATAGCGTGGCCAACTGTGCAGCAGCTAGCGGCAGCAGCAGCCGCACAGAGCTGCAGGACACAGAAGATAAAGCTGATCAGACTCGACACATTGTCAGATCTGTATCTTTGATCTACTTTTATATAGAACTTTTCAATCCGGTTTCTCTGTTGCATCTCGTGAGCAGGAAATGGAGCACTGCAGTTGAGGTGCAATATTGACGTGCCATATCTCCATTTAGATGAAAACGTCCCTGAGGACCTTTCAAAGTTTTCTGTGTACTCTGCTGAGCCAGATCTTTCCTGACAGTGACCTCAGTCAGCCTATAGGTACACTGGATTGGACAGGTCAGTTCCATTGATTTCCCATTCCCTCTTGGCACAATAAAGACTGTCAACGAACCACTGAGATGTGTCCTTGACCAAAGTGTAACCCACACTGTTTTATCATGTCTACTTTAAAGCTTTTAACTCGGTAAAAGGCTGGTGCAATGATCCATTGAATAAAATCCAGATTTAACTGTCCATTACTGTTACTTTGATCGTTCCCTTGTGTAATCATGTAAACTGTAGGTGAATATATCATTATGAATAAATGGAGACCACCAAGTTAGACTTTAGAGGTTTCTCTTCTTTTCCCCAACAGAAAAAGCCCAAGCCTAATTTGCCATCATCAGCTTCTTTTGTTCAAACAGGGGCTGGTATTTGAGAATAATCCTCCTTCCATAGATGAAATAGTGTCTCGACAGGCAGCGGCAAGACTCTGTCAAAACCTTTTCCAGAGGCGAATCGTTGTGAGATCTGCAATGTTCAAGGCTGAAAAAAAAAAAAAAAAAAAGTCTTGTTAATGACAAAACAAGTGATGTAAACTTGCCACCTGGCTTTGAGTACAGGAAATGTGCAATTAAAGCCGAGGCAAGCACTTAGATGTTTGTTTGCTGTTGTGCTGAATCCTTTCCTCTCTTGTGGAAATTTATTATATTCTTATTACAAGTAATTCATGTATTTCAGAAAGAATTTACTTGTGTGTTTTACTGATTTTCTATTATTTAGAAACACAGTTTGAGTTGAGCCAACCTGAGTGGGAAATAGATGCTTTTACTTTATATTCAGCGTCTAGTTATCCTTCCAAAATGCCATGTGTAATGTCATGCAATATCTGACAAAATGACCTTAATTTAAAGGGCTGCCATTGATGTCAACACCAGGTAAATACCAAGTTGCAAATGCGCATTGATTGTTTAGATGCTCCGGGTGACACCATGCCAGTAGAGAGAACTTTTGTTTACCTCTCAAATTTCACAGAATGTTGAAGTGGCACTAAAAAAGTATTGACATATTGCTAAAGTGTCGGAGATAAAAGAGACTGAGATAAAGATTGAATAAAGGTAGGGGGTCAAGAGGGAGACTGACTAAAGAATATGCGTCACGCTGAAAGTTCTTTAGAAAGATGCTCACGTAAAGACTTGTCGCAACATATCTAAAAATGCTTTTTAATTTGTGAAAAAAGAAAGCACATAAACATGCACACGCCTACTAAAAAATGCCCTTTCTAAACATATTGTCAGGGCTGCTCACGTCATTAGTAAGCAGCCCTGCCTTTAAAGTGTGTGTGTGTGTGTATAAAGACATAGTATCCAGGCATCCTTGCTATTCCTTTGGCCGTCTCACCAACAACCAAAATGGCCAGTGTGTAAGGTGCAATTCAATAAGGAAATGAGATGCAAATTAGTCCATACATCTACAGCATATTTTAGGAAGGTTATTCAGTGTTTTGATCTGGACTATTCTTTTGTGAGTTAAAATGTACAAACTATTCAAAAGATTTCTTTTGTTCTTAACCTTTGTGAGAAAGTGGAGAAAATATTTGGAATGCATTAAGTTCTGAAAACCGCCTGTCATGGCCGACAATAAAGGGTAGCCTAATAGATGTTAGCATTGATGGTAAAGAGGACAAAAAGAAGCGGCTCTCTGTTGTGCACAAACTGCCTGGCGCAACTAAAAATGAATCCATTTACATCAGACTGTTTACTTTGTACTTTTGGCTGTAAAGGCAAAGAAAAAAAAAAACAAAAAAAAAAACAATTCACGAGGTGCAGGAGCCAAGGCCTCAACTTCTCTTTCACAGGCCACGTTTTTTCAGCTTTTTAAAAACTCACACGCCAAGCGCCCTGGCAGCCAGCGCTGACAAGATGCAGGGGAGAGAGAAAAGACAGAGTGAGGAGACAAAACCAAACACAAAAACAGTAACATCTGCAGCCGCTTCCAGCCAGACAGTTTGATGTGAATAACTCAGCACTTTGTGCCCTGACCTTGGCGAACAAAGGGGAGGGGAGGGAGATGCCTCAGGAGCGGCGTGGGACGCCCCGGGAGGCGAGCGCCCAGAGAGCGCCCCTGCTCGTTTCGCTGAGTTGGAGTTATTGTCCCCCGGCGGGGCGAAGAGGTGCCACCAGGGCACCCGGCGCTGCATGCCACTTGGACTGTCATAGTTTCAGCACAAAGATGGCTGCTTGACAAATGAAGCAGAGCGGTGCAGGAATAAAATGTCATTTTCAGAGTGGCGCATTGTTGGGATCACCATGCCATATGAATGCAGATCAGGGTCAGGCAAATAACTATAGGAGTGCCTTTTAAAGAGACTGGTAAATGTAGAGATAAATCAGTGCAAGGGGGAGTGGATGAATATTTATCAATCCCGCTGGAGGATGCTAATATATATACAGATTTATTTCACCTCAGTCCAAAGTTAGAAAAGGCAAATTCCTCCCCATCAAATCAAAGGGAGACACAACAAAGCAACTGTGTACTTCAAGACTTAAATCTTACAAGTTCTTAATCCTTCTGAAGTCCACACGGGACCTTTGGTCTCCATGGCAACGGCAGGGCATTCAACCAAGTGATTGCCTGCAATGAATTTCAGATAAGACAAAATGGAAGTGAATTGATGTGATTTTAATGCAGAAGTGAGCGGCGGAGGGGAGGTCCACTCGGTTCATATTTGAATAAAGCAAACAGAGCAGACAAAAGGCTGACAGCCGTAAATGACATTGTCAGTACAAAAATTATCAGCCAGTTTACAATCTGTTTGCTCATGTAGAACAAACAGAATGTGTGTGGCATCCCCGGGCTTTGTGAACGGCAGGGCCGGCAGCCGGCGGCGAGAGAAAAGCAGATATCAGCTCCCCCTGCAGCCCTGCAACAATTAGATAGCAATTTGACAGGCACACTCAAAATGTGAGTTTGTTGTTCTCTTCCAAGGGCACCACATCTTTTTTTTTTTTTTTTCATCAAAAAGGAAATACATAATTGAGGCGTCGTGAACAAAGACAAATTGTGTGACCCATGGCCAGAGGACGCGCAGGGTGGGATATCACAGGCGTAGAGAGACACATTCCAAACATAAGACCCTCAGTTACTTAGCAAGGCCTCGAATCAAGGTCCCCTTTTCTGCTTTGCCCTCCTTTGGTGGTAGGGGACCAACAGGGAGATCCTCCTTAAAGACAGCCCCGTTAGGCCCCGTTCACTCCCTGCTGCCCTTTGTTACATTTTGTCACACGTTTTGTTTAGAGCTTGTTAATTTGTCTATAGCCGCACGGACAAGCAGCAGCTGGTGAGCTTGCGGTGGACTGCAAGGCATCAATTTTATCCTGAGACAAGGGGGGAAAACATGCCAGGCTTGCTTTTGACAGCACCTTGAACCTCCTGACTGTAATGCCGTCTGCCCATGTTGCCAAGCAGCCATAAGTCTACATGAGTCTGGCACAGATTAGTGACCAGAGAGTTGTGTAAAGGTGCTGAAAGACCACAAGCATCTCCCTTTACACTGAGTCCAATGTTTTGCACAAAAACTTTAAAGGGTATGAACTGAAAACACTGAAAGTTCCGGTGTGTGCAAGTTATGTTTGCGAAATGCAAAAGAAAGGCAAATGTCTTGAAGAGACGTCAGCAGCGTAGTCCTTGCAGGAAAGGTGTGAATTCAGCTGCAGCAAACAAAGCAGCTCTGGAGGGCGTCCAGCTGAAAAGCCACGTCCAGCTAAGTTGAGTCTTTTCCTGCTGACGAGCAGTAAGTGGCCTAACGTGCAGAGGCTGTGGCCTTGTGAATCACAGCTTGCCTGACAGATCTGAAAGCAGCAAACAAAGTCAGCAAAATCTTCTTGATACTGTGTCAAACTTCCTCATGGCTGAAAAACAGCGTGTAAGAGCGTTAATTGATATTCATCCAGAGATTCTCCTCCCTATCCTGCGAAGCCCTGCTCTGTTCTCTGGCTGTGGAGATGCCGTTTAGTCTTATTAAAAAGTTGTTTGATTAGTCGGCCCTGGAATGGAGGCTGTGGAAAGGTCTGGCAGCAGCAGATAAAAGGGGAATGATAAATAGGCGAAAAGCCAGCCGATTGCCAGTCAGCCACTAGAGCATCAAAACACATCCATTTCTCTGCAAAGTTGATCCAATTATTGTCAGCCACTCACAGATAGCTACTATGCTTTACTCCTTTCATTCCAGGCTAAATTGCTCTTCCCCTTTTTCGCCGATACGGCAATCGGTCATAAAGGGCCAGCCATCATTAGTGCTGTTTGAATTGGAGCCCTGTAGTGTTTGGTTAAGAGGGTAAATGCAAATTTGATGAAAGAATAAGGCTGCATTTACATATCAGCCTCAGCTCACATGGGGAGGGTAAACATTCTGTTTATCTCAAGTGTCATTTTATGATTTCAGTCGAATATAAAACCGACCTTGGCCCAGTCGGAGCAAAAGACCGAGGAAATTTACTGTTGTTTAAACACAATTTATTGAAGTAGAACTTGTCAACAAATCTTCTAGAACTCGGCAAATAAAAGAAGAAAATCAGCATGTTTTCGCCATAACTGCACGAGCGAGCGCTCAGTTCCTCTCCCAAATAATGCACAAATGGTCATCAGTGTGAAGTAATGCTCTCATTTAATACCTGTGAAGAAAACATGCTTAAGAATACTTTCAGTTAATCACAAAATTCACAAAATGACCTAACTGCAGAATTATCAAAGAAGGATATCAAAGCCTGTAAAACAGACATTTAACACATTGTTCATTTCCATTTATTTCTGCTGAAAAAAAGGTAACTGAGGGGCATCACTGTGCCACATGTGAAGCCACAAAATTACTCACAGCACAAAAAATAACTAATGAAATGTTTGAAGTAAAATGCATGACCTGCTGCACGATGTAGAATTTAAAGCTGTAAGAAGACAAACACAGAATAAGAGGCGTTCTTATTAATGCACCATGTGACTATTCACTATTTTACACTTGATTAAGTGTTTGCTTAATTTAGGAAATTTACCTTAAGTCATTCAAAGAAGAGCAGACAAAACTGTCACACAAAAAATAAAATATACCCTCCAACCAGAGAGCATATTCCACACAAACATTTTTTTTTTAATTTCTGCATAGCCTCAGAGCTGAGTGGGCTGTTAAAAATAAGGCAAAACACTGCCATCTATGGCTATGTTCCTAGGACTGCTGAGGTCCTGTGCACCCAGCACAAAGGCAATCAACTATTCCTAGGAAAAAAAAAATGTATGGCTTGATATTTGTAAATAAGATTAATAAAATATAATTGTAATCATAAAATTGTAAACACATGCCTGACAATTCTCAATCTAGTAAAGTAAAAAAGTGCTTTGGACCAATGCTCCCACCAAAGTTTCTTGCATTGCTCACAAAGCTGACACGTTTTTGGCTTCCAAAATTGACAGATTAGACTGAAACCTAGATTTTCATCCAAATGGGCATCTGGTGGCCATATCCTTTAAGCAACACAATTCTGCACAAATCAGGGGTTCTGTCAGAGCTTTTCGTACCACCTGCTGTGTATCTTCCCCTCAAAATGATTGAGCCTGCCTTTATTGTTTCATCATAATTTTATCTTTACAGTTTGTTGGCCAAAACGCAACACACATTGCACATTTTGTACTTAAATGGGCAATATAATGATGCTGCAAGCATCATATACTGTATGCTGGTATAACTTACTGTATATCTTATGGCAGATACTTCATATCAGATAAATTTATATTGGCAATAAAAACACATATCAGGACGAAATTTTGACTGTGATTCAAGAGCGCATTAAGGCGCAATAATGAAGTGCATATAGCTGCCAGACTGGGGTAGCAGGTTGGCGGTGAAGCATAGAAGAAAGCCAGATGTCAGGGCTTCTATAGCTTAGGCCTTGACCAGGCCTTCGTCTGCGGCGGCCCTTTATGTAGCTCTCTGTGTGATGCACTGGTCCCCTATGGGAGCCCCAAGGCTTTACTGGTGATGAGACGCGATCTGTCCCGTCTGTCACCTCTCTCAAGTTATTCATACACCATCCATACAGTCAGTCCTCCAAGGCCTCTAATCCCTGTCTCCCGAGGTGGAGTACAGACAGGGAAGCAGACAGGAGGGTGGGTTGCAAGTCTGTTCATAGGATGTTTAACACGCTGAGCATGACAGAGCATTTCACATTTACAAAATTTCAGCAATGGAATCAGCATGAGGCTGCGAAACAGTGGGTTATATCTGCAAGTGGAAATCCTGATTCATACAATGGAAATGCATGAGTTCAACGACGCAGATAGGGACATATACTGGTATTTTGTCTGACTTTGCAGATGCCTTGAAACTGCCTTAGGATCAGGGTGGTGCTTCAAATTCTGACCGTGCACCGAATTTCTCATTCATCTAATTCTGATAGACTGTGGAAAATAATTTCATATTTTAATTCCACATACACATTTCAAATTAGCCACTCCAGAAAAACTTTCTTCTTCTTAATTTTAATAAAACCCAAGAGTGAGCTGGGCCATAATGTTTACAAACTCATCTTCAATTTATGAAAAACAGAGTTTAAGTAAAATCCACAAATGGCAATATGCATAAAAGTCCCGCGCTGTAGAGTGGCATTATGAATTGGAGCTACTGCAGCACCCCCGTGACCACACATGAGAGTAAATTTGCTCAGCACGTCATCTCCTGATGTTTACAAACAAATACAGAAAGAGTTTATGTAATGCATTTATTTAAACAAGACCTAAGAAATGAGCAAATAGATCATTCTTAGGGATTCTTTGCTTTGCAAACACGCCTATTATGGATTAAAGTTTGACAGTATGCCAAAGTTATCAAGGTAAACTAGAAGTGTGACTGACAACTGAAAGTGGTTTCTCTTTGTTCCAGTGTGTGTGTGCGTGTGTGTGTGCATGTGTGTGTGTGTGTGTGTGTGAGGGAACACATAGAGAGAGAGAGTCAGCTAGGAAAGATAAAGAGGTTCAGTAAGTCTCTCTCTGTGGCACTTGTTTTTCCTCCCTCCTTCCTGGACGCACCATCAATTTACCGGGGACAACTTCACCACTCCCTTCAAGGATCAGCACAAAAAGACTGACCTGGGACAGACACACAGGGTTCACCTCAGAGCCCATTAATCAAGTGTCACGGCTGTGTGTGGATGAGGTCAGATTGTGGCATGTTGTGTTGCAACTGCTAGGTCAACTGCAGGGCAGTGGATTAGATCCACAATATCTTAATAATGCAAAAAAAAAAAAAGAAAAAAAGAAAAAGAAAAAGAAAAAAACGTGTGATTCGCGTTGCTGTTTTTCCTGTTGAATATTGATTCACTATGTGTGATCAGGAATGTTTGTCAAACTCAAATAGTGTTGTTTTTCCTGCAGAGATTAACCTGTTTAATGCAGAGAGCAATCATCCATTGAGGTTGCACTGCGGCGTAGGTTGTTGATATGTGCGTGTGTGCGTGGGTGGGTGTGTTGTTGTGTTGCGTGTGTGTGCATGTGTGAGACAAAGACCACCTGTGCAGTGGAGGGAGCCAGTGAATTTGGAGCCAGAGTGCGCTCTGTCAATTGGCATTTGATTTGTCACTCAGCAGACTCGGGCTCTGGCTGAGTCACTTAGCAGGCCACACCCGCTTCCCTCCATCTCTCTCGCTGCCTTTCCCTTTTCTTCTCCCTCCACACAAGGTGTATCCAAGAGTTCACCTCCAGGCCAGCGCTGTTGACACACATACCTTAATGCGCGTGGCTCACACCCATGTCTTTCAGCGACTTGTGCTAAGCTGTAGCTAGTAAAAATCATCATAGATTGTCAACTCTTCACCATCAAGATTTGCCGTTGGTTATTTCTTTAAAAGATCCTCCATTACTGACACATGCTTTTTGGGAGATGATCTCATTTAAGTGGAGAGACCTTCCCACCTGGTTCACACACATTTCCAAGACCACAGTTTTGTATATTGCGGTATTCTCCAGTCAGATTTAGCTGTGACCATCTGCGCTCTGAATTGTGGTGCGGCTGAACTATTTATATTGTCCACGAATCATGTGAGATTGCGTGTTCCAAAGAAGGGCCTTTATTTCATGCACACCTACCAATGTAAAGCACGTCTGAGTCTCAAATGAGAGGACCACAGTGCAGGTATTAGTAAAAGCCACATCTGAGCGGCACCGCGGGGATGCAGGTGGCCGTCAGGAGCACGCACTGAAAGAGGGCTGAATGGATGCCGCAGCCAAAAAAGATCACAGATGCACACAGAAGCCTGCTTATTGTACACATCATGCCTTTGAGATGGTAAAAAGGTCTAAGTGACCAAATCATGTGAAGCAGTGGTAGACGTCGTGCTGTATGTCTCTTGAATCCTCGACACTCCATCCAACCTCAGTCAAAATGTGTTATTTTATGTCTCGAATAAATGCATTTCAATTAATAAAAGCGTTCAAACATTTCTCATGATGATTCAAAAGCATTCCAGCAGCACAAAACATGTCTGCTTATCCATATTTTAAGCGTGCGATCACAACTGAAATAGCAGCGCAAACATATTAGTCTTAGGCGGAAAACAAAAGAAATGCCTGAAAATTCCTGACTGAAGTAGCATCCTGAAGTTGCTACAACGGGTTCATTCATGAAGGCTTGAAGGGCGTGGAGCACAATGTGAGGCCAACCACATCAAACGGCTGATTAATTGACGATGCGGTGCCAAAGGGGGTGCAACGTGGATTGTTATTGTGAAACTTCTCTCTCAGTGACTCTAGCTCTACCTGAACGTTCAGTCTGTGCATTGCAGCAGTAAACTTAGCTCCAGTTCAGAGTGCAACACCAACAACTAGCCCACCACTCCCTTTAGGAACAAAGCACATCTATCTTTACCAGAGCTGCGTGACAAAGGGACGAATCATGCCTGCACTGTACAGATGGGAGTCAGAGGATGATCCCTGAATGAGCCGAAACCTCGCAGGTCAGACGAGAGTAAGTTTCCCACGACAGAGTTTGGAGGCTTAAGACAAAAGTGTGAGCTTATTTAGACTGTTAGATATTTGCTTTAAACCCTGCAAGCCACTGAGAGGAAACCAAAAACTAAAAAAAATAAAACCCTCCACAACAAACAGGGATATGGCACACACGCTACACTACTGCACACCTGCTGAGAAATCTGTTGTTGAAGGAGTTTTAAAAAAGTGAGGTCCGTTTTTTTTTCCGCGTGCCTTTGAGAGAACAGCGGAGACAAGCAGGAGAAAAGGTGTCCATTGCAGTAAGCAGCTAATTGATAGGGTGGCCCAGACAATAGGCGGGTGCCACCCGGTCACATTCTTCACATGCCAGTCAGTCTGTCAGTGACCCTGAAACGGAGCCCACTTTCCCAATTAGGGTCATTAGTGTGAGCCAGTAAGTGCCCCAGTCACACATGGCTGCAAACCAGGCCCACTTTGGCACCGTGGAAAGACCCCAAGCACAACAGCACAAAAAAAAAAAGGCCATCTCAGTGTTTTCACCAAGTGTTGCCTAAGACGTCCATCAAGGCACTCAGGGGGTTATTTGTTTCCCCGTGTGTGGACTTGACGGGGACAATTTTGAGCAACTGAACATTTTGTAAAAGAAGAAAATGAAGTGCATTAATGATTCCGCACAGGCCGTCCAGCTCGCAGGAATGTGAATGAGATGAATGTTGGCAGTTAGAAAGCCGCTCACGGCTGAGTTAAAGGCACCAGACTGACAGTTGTGGCAGTTGCTTTATTTCGCACTTTTGTAGAAAACAGCAGACCACAAGATTCATCATCGTATGGTGTGTTTTCATAGACACGACCCAGAGAGACACCTCCTAACCGCCGTTCGTTGTCCGAGCATCTGTATGAGCCTGTGGGCCTATTATCATTCGTATGCCATATGGAAATAGATATTGATTCCGTGAATGATATTTTCCTATTCCTCACAATAGTCGTGATGGAGTGATGGAACCATTTTAAATCCCGGAATTGAAAAGAAAAGAGGCATTTACATCTGCGGTCACATCTTTTTTCTGTATTGTCACTGGAAAAAATATTGCGACGTTAGCATTTAGCAGATGTTGTTGCTCATTTGACTGCTTATTTGGTTAAGCACTTTAAATGTAGCTTCGAAACATCCGTTGATGGATATGAGGGGAACCGTGCAGCTCTCGTGTGGGGCCCAGCATCACCAGAGTGCGTGCGATGCGATTGGCTGCTGTGAGGCAGCATGGATGCTCTCCGTTTTGGCCTTTTGGCATCTAAGCGCTCACTCTGAAACACTTCAATATAAAACATTGCGCTCTGGAAGAAAGTGTGCTTTTCATGACGATGCTGCTGCTTGGCCACACTTCCAGCTTGCTGATGCTGGACCCTGATGCTGCTGCTTTGAACTCCGCGGTGTGAGTTTGATCGAGAACGTTTCCAGGCCTCGGGCTGCATATTGACTGCTAGGGCTAATTTAGTTTGAATTAGCAGGCAGTCTTAATGTTAAGCTTGTTTGCTTTTGTTTGGCGGCGTTTGCAGCACGTTTCTTTAAAATACATACAGTGTGCTTTAGCTTTACATCTCTGTGCTTGTAAGGATTTAGTAAACATGCCTTTATTTCTCCCCGCTATGCTTTGCAATGAACACAATGTGCACCTGCATTCACTTCAACCATTAACAGGCTCTGTGTTTTATCTTGAGATAAGGCACGCTGAGAGATTTGGAAGGTGGCAGAACAGTGAAATAATCAGTCATCAACTTTCACATTCAAGAAACAATAAAGCAAAATGACTGAAAGAGAAATCAGTAGAGAGAGATTAGAGCTAAAGCTGTTGCCAGGTTTGTTGGTGGAAAGACGCCTCTTTGCTGTGCAGCTGGGAGTTGTGCAGATTCATCAGGTGAGATTCAGATAGCAAGTTGAGCCAGCTAGCGAGGTGCTGAAAGGTGCTAAAGCCCATGTAGAAAAGACGGCACCTCCCTGTGTGCTGTATAAACACGAAATGTTTCTTCAGACTGCGAGTGTCAAGAAAGGAATAAAGTCGGCAGCTTATGATCTTCTTATCAAGACTAGGAGAGAAGGTGGGAAAAATGCAGAAGGCATGTTCACACCAGATACTGTGGTAAAATGTGTTACAGCAAATAGGAAAACATTGTAGAGATAATAATGCACATCACAATACATGGATGTGTAAATTGAGCATATCAGCACTGTAGCGACAGAGAGCAAGCGGTAATATTGTGCTAATGTCAATAAATGCTCTAATAACACAAATCAGATGGTACAGAGTGAGTGTACTCAGTGCCTTTAGTGTGTTTGTTTGATGAGTTGTCTGGCTTGTAGTGTCTGAAGCCACTCACCTCGCTCTCTGTCATAAAGAGGCTGTTTGCACAGAGATCCTCAGACTTACTGCACATCACGCCAAAAAGTAGAGCACTCAAAAAGCTAGCTGTTGATCTGCTGATCTCAGTGGCATGTTGGTAAATCAGAGCAAAAATAATCAGCCAGACCTGTTTGTACAACTGCTAAGCCGACCAAGTGTCTGCGAGGGAGCAAGTGTCGTGTACAGCTCCAGCTGTGATAGCTCGCAGACAATCGGGCAAAATGGACAACAGCGGGCCTCGTATTTGCTTAAAGCGACCAGTTTGTGCTCATGTGCTGGAAATAAAAGTCTTTCATTCTCACCTTCTCTCATGAGAATTCATTTAGAATTTATGATGTTTTTAAATTTAAATAACACGTAAAAAAAAAATACCACTGATCATGAAAAACACCCAGATGAATAAATAATAAAGATAAAAAAAAAAAGGCTCTGTTGCAGTGAACAACACTGCCCTCCAGTGGACGTCTTGGACCACAGCGCACTCTGCCACACCATGTAAGAAAATCAAAATGTCTTTCTGTAAAAATACAAATAACTTTCTTTATCAAACTCAACACACGCACACAGGAGATGGCCCAAACACACATTTTATTATTACCACAGCCATATCCAGAGCTTGCCAGGCTATCACCACGTACAATCCCTCTTATTTCCTTATCATTGTTCCGACAGGTGGTCTTACCTGACTGCGGCTGGGAAGCAGGCAGATATGAAGGGGATGTGCAGGCCAATAAAGCCATAACCGGCTGCTTGTATGGAGGGGAACGTTACATACGGAGCACCACCTGCTAAATGTGAGGGCTCTTTATCACCAGCTGGCCAGTGTTTTATAGCACTTCTTTTACAGTGACTGTGATTAGCAGAAAAGGTCAGGAGGAAAATGGAGAACCTGTCACTGCCTGCTTGTGTGATAGAGAGTTCCTCTCTGTCAGAGTGTTGTATTATGTGTGTGTGACAGCATTAGTGAGCTAATTCTTCTCTGGTTTTAAACACTTCCTCCAGTGAGGGAGGCCTCATCACACCTTATTCTGTGGCTCCACCTTGTGTTTGATGGAGTGTATTGCAATGGTTGCTCTTTGAATGACCCTGCTGGAGCTGAAACGTCTTCATTATTGTGGGTTTTACAGTAATGATGGTCTGTTTCAGACATGTTTCTGCACTGGTGGGAATTCTTTTGAGGAAATTATCCTAGTTTGGGCTCAGGCCAAGAAATCTTTAGCTAACAGTCTGCCTCACATGTCTCATTGTGTTGATTTACAGTAATGAGAGCTATGTAAGGCTCAAAGAGGTGTTTCGTTTGTTTCTTCTCAGTGACTTTGTTGGTAATTCACTATTTGAATGATGTTAGAAATGTTCAAATCTTTGCAGTGCCTGTCCAGCTCTGGCTCTCCACAGAGGTGTTCTCACTCTCAGCTGATCAGACCTCGCCTCCTGTTGATCAGCTGCAGCTGTGCGTGATTTGCTGAGGCCGTCAGAATTCAGCAGAATGAGAGCTTTCAACTGGTTTCACCACGTCGCAACTGAAAGCTTTAGAAACAGTAGTTTGAAACATTTCTTCTCCAAATTTCAAACAATGGTTAGAAAAAAGGGATGAGGAAGCCATGTGTACAAAATAAGAATGTTTAGTGACTCATCATGATGTTTTACTTGTTATGTCAGTTTCTGAGTGCTGATGGCAGGAGATATTAGATGCACAGATTTCTGCTCTGTGTTCTGTGTGTTTTTAAGCAAATCTGAGTCTCAGGTCAAGTCTAGACCGTTTTAATGTCCATTATTGTCCACCACAGTGACACAATGCTGTTCTACTAACTTCACATTTTCTTTTTAATCTACTGTAAAAGGTTTTTCTTACATAGAAGAGACAAAGACCACTTAACTTCTGCTACACACAACAAATGTACCCACTGTGTGCTGAGACTGTTATGAAGGCTCAGATTTTTTAGATGGAAGATGTTTAGAAGATATCTAGTAGGGCTTTTTCACAGAGGATAAAGCACTAGTTCAAACAATAAAATTAAATGATGAATTAATCCCATTTAGCTGCATCAGTTTCAGGGTCCCAGTGTTGTGCACACTGACTCACTGTCATGGCTTACTGAGACGCAATTTTTAATGTTATTAGTGACACCTGTGCTTTTTCTGCTACGACAAGTCAAAATGTCATGTTAAAAAAGAGAGAGAGAGAGAGAGAGAGAGACTGAGTTTAGTGAGTGAGACTACTTCATTCACACTCTCTGATCCATCTTTCTCAATCACTCTTGGTGCTCATACATTCAGATTTCTTTCTTTCCCTCCACTATCATGCTGTCAGTTCAAACTCCCTCCTGGTTCACCTCATCCAGTCAAGCACTATTGTCTTGATCAGTTTAATTACCTGCACCTGTCTGGCTCCTGACACTCACGTCAACGTTCAGGCATGAGCAGCGACACACACTGACAGCCATCATTTCTTCAGGGGATTATGTTACTTATGTTAGGAAGTCTTTATATCTGAACTTTGACCCCAGATATGTCAACAATCAACAGTCAAACTTTTCCTAATTTGTGGCAAGAAAATGTTTACATTCATGAAGTCAGAGATCAGACTGTGCAGATGAAAGCTGCAGGCATGTTCAGGTGATAATCACAAACACACCTTTGGGTAATGAAGATTTTGACCTCAATGAAAAATCAGGATTTCGTGTTTTTCAGTTAAGTATAATTGTCAGATATGTCACTGCTGATTTTGATGTCAAACATAATAAAACAAAACAGACAACATAGACAGATATGTACAAACTAAAGGCCACCACATGTCAGTCTTACATTATACTTAATTTCGAAGGTGCACTGAAAACAGGAACAAAAGTGTTTAAAAATCCATGTGGTTACGTTACAATGCTGCTGAAATCTTTGCAGTGCCTGTCCAGCTCTGGCTCTCCACAGAGGTGTTCTCACTCTCAGCTGATCAGACCTCGCCTCCTGTTGATCAGCTGCAGCTGTGTGTGATTTGTTGAGGCCGTTCAGCAGAATGAGAGCTTTCAACTGGTTTCACCACATAGCAACTGAAAGCTGTAGAAACAGTAGTTTGAAACATTTCCTCTCCAAATTTCAAACAATGGTTAGAAAAAAGGGATGAGGAAGCCATGTATACAAAATAAGAATGTTTAGTGACTCATCATGATGTTTTGCTTGTTATGTTGGTTTCTGAGTGCTGATGGCAGGAGATATTAGATGCACAGATTCCTGCACATCAAGGTTCATTGAACTGATCCTCTTAACTTCAAATCAGGTCAAGTCTAGACTTGTATGTAATTTCTGCTACACACAACAAATGCACACACTGTGGACTGAGACATCTCTCTTAAAAATATCTAATCGGGCTTTGTCACAGAGGATATTTTGACATGTTACAGTAGAAAAAGCATCCATGCATTAGTTTCAGGATCCTGGTGTTGCGCATGCTGACTGCCATGGCTTACTGGGAAGCTTGAAGTTATTAGTGACACCTGTGCTTTTTTCTGCAAAATGCCAAATGACAAAAGGTCTGCTGTATATTTGAATTAGTGTTTAACAGACACACTTGCGATTGAATCACAAAGACAATAAATGCACATTTTCAAACATTACCAGCTGAACCTCGGCAGCGTCCATCTAGTAATTTGTCAGCATGCAAAGCAATGTGACTGTTCAGATACATTATCTTATTTCCTTTAGATGAAACAGGGGCGAGCATATTGTGCAGGTTTAATGATGGAAATGATAATTGAAAGATGACTGCATGTACACGTGTTTTTGCACATGGATTGAGAGAAAACTTTCAGTCCATAGAGACACACAAATGATTTTGTTTCTTTATATTTAATTAAAGCTAAAGGTCTCCTGGATTTCTGATTTCTGCAACTGCAGATGAGGGTGAGTAAAGCTGCAAATCCTGACGGTTTAAAACTTCCATGTCTTCCGCTAAAGTCGTCATTCTTGTTCTTCCTGCTCGGAAACATTTCAATCTCTAAATCTCTCATGAACCCTTTAGCCTGAGCTTTTGAATTGGTGCCTTTCACACGGTAGGAGGATGTTGGATAAATGTGCCTATGCTATGTGTCAGCTGACAAACATACTGTGAGATATTCACAGGAGAGGGAATTAATTCATCACTGTCAGGTCCAAGTAGTACTTCCTCCCTTGTTTTAATACAGTGAGATATACCTGCACACTCCCATCATCTGCTTTTCATTTGACATCAGATCAGTATGTTTCAGATCCACTCACCTATATACTGGCTATTTTCATTTAAGTAGTGGACATCACTTCATTTTACATCACAATCAATATCATTTTTTTGCACTTCACACACTGAAATCTCCAACAGTTAGAGTGTAAATTACAGGACTCTTTGGAAACAGCACAGGCGTTTACTTTGTATGATTGGATTTCCTGCAGTAACAGGTGACTCCAAACTACAGGGAGAGTGAGATGTCATCAAGCATGGTCTGTTCACGCTCACTCCCTCCTGAGACGAGGTCTAATCAGGCCATTAGAAACAGCTGTGTCGTGGACTGCAGGTGTGTAGGGCTTACAATTTTCTGAGACTGAGTTTAGCGAACATTTAGTCAGTGAGACTACTTTATTCACCTCCCCCCTCTTTGATTCATTGTTCTTAATCACTCCTGCTGCTCATACATTCAGATTTCTTTCTTTCCCACCACTTTCATGCTGTCAGTTCAAACTCCCTCCTGGTTCACCTTATCCAGTCAAGCACTATTGTCTTGATCAGTTCAATTACCTGCACCTGTCTGGCTCCTGACACTCACATCAACATTCAAGTCAGTTAAACACTGTGCCTTTCTAAACAGAGAATGCTTAAAATATTCCCAATCTTATACGGCTGTTTAAAGTTAGATATCCCTGGAGCCATCAATACACGATTTGTTGTGAGAAATCACAAACTTTGGATGAAGAAAATGTGCTACATTTTTAATAAGAAGGAGAGAATATAGGGCTTTTTCACAAAAGATGTTTTGACACAGTAGGAAGAGCACTGGTGTAAATAATAAAATGAAAGCTGGCTGGATTCCATTTAGCTGCTGCTTTGGTTGGTACTGCGCTAGCTCACGCTGTCATACTGGGAAACTTGAATGGAACAGAGCCATCTTCAATGTTATAAGTAACAGCTGTGCTTTTCGTGCTGTGACAAATCAAAATGTTCACTCGCTGCTGAGATCATGTCCAGGTGCTGAAGCCTGCGCATGTGATAACAATCCCTGATTTGTGTTTTTTAATTTGAATTGACTCATGAAAGGCCAATCAGCGGATAATTTCCTCAAAATCACTGAAAACCTCTCTTAATGCCATATAATCCAGTTAGTGGCAGACCTTTTCTCCGTAAAAACGCACCATGTACAGAGCCATTCAAACACTGGGAGGACACAGTGACCCTGTTTCTTGCAGCAGATGTGGAGCATCTGTCTGCATCTGCTGCTTTCACTATATGCTTTCTCTTTAAAGACTCATTTTAAAGGCACACAAAGAGCTGCTTTGGCTTCTGGGGGTGGAGCTGATTATCATCTGACACTCACACACACACACACACACACACACACACACAGAAGGTGTCAGAACTGTGGAAATACCTTCTGATACCCCCTCTCTCTTCGATGTGTCTTCCTCATTAACATAACTAAACACGCTGTAGTGATCTACAACATGTCATTATGCAGCTTCATGTTTAATCGCCCCCGGTCAGTGTTCATGATCAAACACAAGAATTCCCCAGAAACACTCTTTCCTTATGTTATAAACGAAGAATTGTAGTTTTTTGTCTTTTCAAACTTCTGTTCTCTCTCACTTGTATTTTAAAGACCTCCCTCTGAAACTGAACTAAAAACATGTCTCTTCCAGTGTGAGTACAATCATGTGTTAAGGAGCATCTTTGAATTATAATCAGCAGGAGACAATTAAAAAGCTCCTTGGTTCTCCTCCCCTTGTTTTTTTTCCAACAGCCATGTTGTGCTAATGGCTTTGGATCATGCCTAAGCCTTACCTCAAATGGCTCTTAATCCAGTGGGCCTGCGTTTGGTTACCTGAGGGAAATACTATCCAGGCTCTCTGCTACCCCCACTGCAGCTTCCAGATTAGTCCAATATATATTAATCCCCCCATTTATCTTTGTCAACTGAGGGCCAAAAATAATTTGAGAGTGAGTAAATAAAAGTGAGTGCAATAAAAGAGGCTTGCCTCAGACAGAAGGCAGGTGCTTGCTACCTCATACAACTCGTCACCGGGATTGGCTCTCTAATGAGCCTCTCTGCACGGTAAATATGGCTCTGCTCATTTTGCTCATCAACATTTCATGGGTTGGGTGATTATCCTTTTCAAGCAAACAAGGGATGTTTCAGAGTTTCTAAAATGGAAAATGGTCATCAAAAACACATGACTCCTGCGAGGCCGAGTGTTTGCTCATGAAATGAAAGGAATGGAGAATTTCAGAGAAAAGTCATATTTAGAATAAGAAACAAACACGCTCGTGAAGAAAATAGAGGCAAGAGGTTAATCATCTCACTGGAAATTGACTTAACATCACACCTTTTCTATTAGCTAAACCCTTTCTACGTAGCCTGAAAATTCACTTCATGTGCTTGTACACTCTGAGCAGCTGAACCCTGCAGGACGCGTCCAAAGTTTGACATTTACTGTTAGGTGGGAGACTAATAAATACAACAGAAGACTATATCACAGTAGGAATGTGTGTGATGCTTTGCCAAAATATCGAAATATGATTTCAGCATAACTTCATTAGGTTATTAGCTTCAAACATATTTTTAAAAGAAGCCGTAAACTTCAGAAATAGGCGGTAGAGTCATCGGGGTATTTCTTTACAGGGAGATTTTTTGGGGACGACTCAGCAGAAACGAGTCTAGTGAAGGGATGTCCTTCTGTCCTGCTAGTGGAACTCATTACCAGTGATATGCCTCTGCAACATACCCACTGAGACGCTGGCGCAGTGCCACAGTTTCTTGACATGGTGCAGATGCACCATCAAAGGTAGGGATCCCAGTGTAAAAGACCTCATGGGGGAGGACCAAGTCTGCTACTGGACTTCGCTTTTAACATTTCATGAGCTTCAGGATTTCCAAGTGATTTTTGTTGAAAAACTGTAAATCATTTCTTTGTTGACTGATGTTTCTCAGTGGTTCATATGGATACAAATGATATGCGATGCAGAAAAAGAACAATGTAACAGAGGGTTACAGATGTGCATGATTTTTATTTTTGCACCATTGGTTGCGTGTCCATTTAACCTATTATTGTCCTGAATTTATCAGTGAAATTGCTGCAGGCCTCATATTTATTATTGCCAAATTGCCAATTAGGAAGTCAGTGTGAATATGTACTGTACTCACTCAGTGTAAATAAAGGTAGCATTTATGTATATTCCCTTTTCAGAATAAGTTATCTTACCATCATGCACCATTCGCAACAGGCCTTACAGGATCAACACTGGACTATGTCTTTAGAAAAAATCCAAACAAGCTGAATCCAAATCAAACACAGTCAGCATCTATTTACAGTGAAACAAACTCCACTGAACACTACCTGCTCAGGAGGTGCTGGATTGGTTATTGGAAAATGAATGCTAATGTTGTCCCATGTCTGCTGGACATATAAACAGGTAAGCTAATTATTGGTGGTGCAGAAAATACAAATTTATTTTTTATTTCTTGCTAATGATGATCCAAGTTTTTTGACCTCTTTCCCAAAAATTTGAGAGTCACATTATTAAATACAGATGACAGCTAAATGTAAGTGTGAGTTCATGAGGTGAAACTCAGACATATGTATTTAAAATAAATAGGCCGGCTCTGACTCACTCTTTTTCTAGAATAAAAGTACTATTGATATGTTCTCTTTCAGGTTGCATATGTGCAGTGAAGTCCCCAAAATTAAACAATTTTTTCCTTTTTGGCAGGGATCCCCCCCAAAAAAACATCTTTTGTTTTGAAAAGTATTTATTTTCTGATCCAAGATTTATAAGCTACCATCTGGCCGACACTCAGATGGATTATTTACCCAACGAAAATATAGCGTTGAAAAATTCATGACTGCGTGTCAGTCTGACCCCTGGTCATCTCCTGGCTCTCCCACCTCCAGGATGAGAAAAACCCCTCTGTGTTGTTGAGTGATGTGGGTTACAGAGGAGGTGGGCCAGATGGCCATCTCTCTGCAGCCTGTGACATCCCCTCTTACTCTGCCGCCTTTTCACCACATCAGAAGCGAGGACAGCTGCTGACAGTCAAACAGGTACCTTCTGTGAGTGAGAGAAACCATTATAGATTTGTTTGTGTCTGTTCGTCCCACGTATCATTTCAAGCAGCCAACAATTGTCCTACAAATTAAATTGTGATGAAATATTTGAATTTAAATGTGATGCCATAATATCTTGCACACTTTTGGTGCCGGTAGTTCACTTTGTTAGCAGTTCAGTGACATAAGCACTGTGCAGTGTGATGATTATTCCAAAGTAAGCATCAGTCTTATGCAATTTATACCAGAATTCAGGCTCTGTTTTTAGGTTTTTGACATTTATTCATCATCAAGATGATGTTGTACTTCTGCAGCCTCTGTGCTGATCCACATTTCTCCCCTTGGTGGAGATAAAGGGCATTATTTCACTCTACTGAGGCCTCAAGACTTGCAACTAGCAATAACTGTCAAGTTCATAAGGAAGTCAAATATTCAGTGTGAAGAGTGAAAAAGAGCCCTGTGCATCTGACTAGCTGAAGGGGGAGGGGGGTTCGGCAATGGTTTTGGCCTGCCAACAGATTTAAGTGGTCACTGAAGCCCACATGACGTGTTCTGTGTATTTCATATGAAAGCAGTATTTCCATAATCCTACATCTCTCTGTTAACCACTTGTCTAAATAGTCATAAATCACCAGTGAATTCCTGCTTTTATTTGGAAGGCAATAGCTTCCAAAGCTGCTGTAGGAAACTTACAGGAGACCGGAAAATGTTCACTGCATGATCTCCTTTCCAACAAAAAACTTTGCAACAACAATACATGCAAATGTGCACTGCACTTGAGTAAAAGACTACCATAATAACAGTGTATTATCGCCTTGTTAACCATGATGCAGTCTCTTTGTATATCAGAAACCCCTGCATGTGAACACACGTGCAGCCAGAGCAGAGTTTCACCTTGCAGTTCTACAGTAACTGTTAATGTCCTTTGGGAAAGGAAACCAGCCACCAGTTAGAGGAGAGGACTTACTGAGTGATCCATTTTCCCTCCCACAGATGAGAAAGTTAATAGGTTCTATCCTTGTCCTCAGCTGGGATTGCCATTTCCTTTCCCTTTGACCTGTACATCAGATGGTAGAGTCTTACAGGAATCAAGGTGCAGAAGAACAAACATGAACGCTGGAAACTGGAAGGCTGGGCCTGGCCTGAGCTCTGGGTCTGGGGCTGAAAGGGCTATGGGACTGGGGCCGCCTGCTCTGCTCCACTCTGCCTGCCAGCCTATGAGGGAAGTTTGGAAAAGTCATCAGCAGACCTGAGGCTAGGGCCCCGCTTGAACATGGGTGGCCACCAACACAAAGTCTCCAAACAAATGGCTTTACATGATGTGATCACTATCTGATGCGCTGCGAGGGAGGCCGAACGCAACATAAATGGCACTTTCCTGTTGAAAGACCAATCGTGGATGATGTAACAGCGCTGTGTTTGAGGGAGGCCAGGGAAAACAGAGATGAACAGGGCTCTGTTTGTCTGCTGTCCAGGCAGGCGGCCTCAGACTGCGAGCTTTACTGTATTCAGAAAGTCAGTCATAAAATTTAGTGTGAAGCGAAAGACAGAAGTGGCTTTGCGGCTTTCTTCGTGCTTACCGAGTAAAGGGGTCAGTCAGTGTGGTATGGGGGGAGCAGACATCTGTCAAGCTAAAGTAACAGCAGCGTGTTGCAGAACAACTATGAAATACATCCACTATGCATTATGTCATTTTGCCATTTGGCGCAAAACAGAACAATTACCAACCTAATTTATGCATTTGGATCATTTGTTGTATGGGATGACTCATGCCAGGAAAATACCAAGCAGCTTGAATATGACTGCAATAAAAATAATGTTTAGACCTGGCTCCAGTTCAGTTCCCTTCAGTGTGACCCTTGCTACAAGACTGACACGATTCCCTACAATAAGCTAACAGTGTAGTTGGCTTTGTGCAGCAAATTTTCATATCACATGATTTGTAGGTAGGGGTTGCCACAACTTCAGCCCAACATGCCCAATATCGTGCGGTGCAGCATATTTAACCGCTCATGTAAACCAGTTCCATATGTCACAGTGATGTGGAGTCAACGGAGAGACCACTAGAGGTCGCAACAGCCACATCACATCACATGATCAGCCAGCAGCATGCACACTGTACTCCTTTACAGGGTTGCCTGGCATGACATATTTCTAAGTTCGGTGTCCACAGTGTAAAAATACAGCATTCAAACATAACACAATAGGTTATGTTTAAAAAGCTTTAATTTTTAAATAATAATATGTAATATGATGATGTGTATTTTTCCTCCTCTGGGAAGAATCCACTTCTTTCACCTGCACCCACATGTTGCCCCCCTCCCCTCTGACTGAAGCCCCCTATAAAGACACGGCCATGCGCCTGCTCTTTGTGGTTCACGTCCTTGACCGCTGATTCTCAGGTCAGACCACCGGTCCCTCAGGAGGAAAGTCTTCACCTTTCTTCCTTTCGTTTAAAACAACAGCGATGGCCGGGTCAGGCCTCTGTTTTTTACTGATATTTCCGCAAGATGGCTACCAGCAGGAACAGCTGCAGGTAGAGGACTAACCACAGCTGGGGCAGAAACATTAACGCTGTGATGTGAATGTCCTAAAACATTTGTAAAATAGTAATTTCTCCTCTCTTAAACATTCAAAAAGGCTTGGCTAAATACACAAATTACAGCTTGTATGGTCAATATAAAAGCTTAATGAGAGGACTTGACAGCTCGACTCCAATTTGTATGTTCTGGTAAGTTGCAAGTTGGTTTTACTATAAAATGCCCATTTGTATTTTTAGATACCAGCATTGCTGGACCAGTATTACACTGTGTATCTGTCTGTCTCACTCACGAGCGCACACACACACACGCAGACATAGACAAATATATTCACCCTGCTCTCTCTTATTTTTGGAGGTGCATTGAGGTCTTTTGCCAAATACAGCTTTATACTGCCTGGCCTCCAATCCAAATGGCTCTGTAACAGTTAAGAAACCTCCAGGGCCCACAAAGACCAAAAAGAAACAGAGGAAAAAGTGCAGTTGGCAGCCAACCACACATATTCACTGAGCTCATCCCACCAGGCAGCAGTAAATCATTATGAAAGCAAAAGACATTGTGGTTGATGCTATCATCTAAGACCAATAAAGCGCCCATTTGTAAGAACAGCCTCCTCACATATAACTGTCACTAACTGTCATGTCAGTCGACATTTCTCCCTGTGGCTTTCACGGGATCACAGCGTTTCAGAAATAGGACAAAGGTGCAACAAAGTTGGAACGATTCTCATATAAAAGACGGAGAAATGAAGCTCTTTTGTCTCTTTAATCACGTTCGCCCGTAGAGCTGCTTGACAGGGATTTGCCTGAAGGACGTTTACAGTCCATTCCCACAAGAAACAGGCAAGGAGAAGATAAATTGGTTCCTAACAAACTGGGAGCTGTACTCCTGATGGTGGTAGTAATCAGCCTTACATTTAGTCAAAGTGGAAAATGTTCCTGTTGGTAGAGAACAAATATGGTCTTCAAAGACCTCCTGTAAGAGGCCAATTGGCTTGCTATTTTCTGTGCTCCTGGGATATTATTCCCTCCTGAAAAGCTTGATGTCCAAACAGCCCAAATAAACAAAAAGAGAGGATATGATTAAGGGGCTCTGGTATGTAGGACACAAGAGATTTGGTGGTTTTAATTCAGTATTTCGCATAGTTTTAGCTGTATGATTACAAGATTACAACTAGAAGAGGGTTAGCAATTGTTTCACTAAGTGTCATCTGAGAATGTGGTACCCTCCCATGATGCACTCCGCCTGATGTCCTGTATTAAAGGGAAGGAAACCGAGGGCGTCATCCTGTGACACGGGCGTCAGTAGGCACCTCATTCCCTCTGGGCCTAACTTTGCCTTCGGCTCCAGAGGGGCGTGAGCGGTTTGTCTTCTGCTTGAAAGACGTGGGGCTCTGCCAAGTACAACCCAGCCCAGAGACATCAACTACTATTAGCTGGCTTCCTGGCCAGGACGGGGAGGGCAGAGAGTCGGGGGGATTCACAGGGGGTGTGGGTGGGGGTGGTGTGATCGTCCACTCCGCCTCAAGCCTCTGCCCCGTGATCTGGAGGCAAGCTGAGATAGCAGAGCCCCGCCGTTCGACCACAGTTTACTCTGCGAGCGAGGGAAGGGGACGTGGCCATGTAACAGTATTTACTTCATCACCGACTTCATGTGGGTGGTCCCCCCTCGCTGGAATACAATGGCTGCACCAGACACTGCTCACTAACATACTGTCCTGCCTCATTGGAAAAGCCATAAAACACGAGTCATCCAGGGCTTCCAGGCTGTGCATGATATATTTTGAGTTTTCGGTTTCCTCACAGGTAACCTTACATTTGCTGGTTCTCTGCCAAGCAACCGAATGAAATCTATCAATCTTTGTCTGTCTTCTCTTAGTATCATCTATGAAAAACATCCCAATCCTGATGCTTTGAAACATTTTCTCTTCTTCTTTGGTCCCCTTTCGCAGCTTGTAGGCTGTCATTGTTCCAGTGAGCTTCCATGTGAACCTGGGGCTTGATGATGACACCTAAACCTGCCCCACAGAGTGTGTCTGATGTGATTCTGATGTGTGGATAAGAAAAGAAAATCAGCTTTGTTGAGCGATCTGTGTGTGACCTTGCTCCATGACCTGAGGCAGTGGAAATGAAGCAGACCAACTTTGTAATTTCTCTGAATTGACATCTGACCAGAGAGGAAATCTGTTCCTGTATGGCTTAAATTATTTCACTTCCATTTTTCATGCCTCGCCGGAGATGGGAAGCTGCACTGTAAACCAAGGTCAAATAATCAAAGTGTTTGCTCATACATGTTAAACATATCAAATGAGAAACTGTCACTTGCGTATTAGATCATCATTACTAGTAAAACAAGGCTACATGTGACGTATTACACTACTGATTTTGCTGTTGATAAATGCTCTAGATGATTTGCTAGAATATCAAACTTCCTTCAACAAAAACTGCTTCAACACAGAATTTTCACAGGCTTCTACCTTCATCTTTTTTTTCTAGCAGCATGAGCACGCACAAGTCAGACATATAAACATGTGCACAGACACACACACATGGTAATGGAGATGTAACTGGAAGAGTTCTCGCGGCATATGGATGCCATTTGTAAGCTGCACTGAGAATGTATAGGTCAGTCTTACCCTTTGGTATCTCTCTATCCATCTGTTTTCACATTACTTGCAAATTATAGTGTCCTCCAGACCCAAATGAACATAAATCAGGCCGGTGAAAGTGCAGAAGTTTTCCCATCTGTCATAAAACAATGATTTAAAGTACGGGTTGTCAAAACACGGTGCTGTGAATTCGCCCCGCTCCCCAGCAGAAGGAACACAAAGCACCATCTCATCGGAGTAATTTATGGCCTCTGAGGGAGCGGAGGGTGATTAGGGCTTAGGCCACCAACAGCCAGAAAAACAGTAGGAGCTCCAATAAGGACGGCTAGAAAACCTTGGCCAAATTTATCAAACAATTCAGCGAAATCTATTTCTGTTTGGAGAGGAGAGCGAGATATATGGCCTGTTTAGTATACTGGTACATCTCGGGAACATTTGGTCACACTGCAATTGTGAGTTTTGGAGATTCTACATTAAATAGTCGTAGCCCAGGACATGTGATGTATTGGTCAGCTGAGGTGCTCAAGGCCAAATCAAATATACAGCGGGATGTTCCTGGATTTTAAACAACATATTTTTTGTAAATGATGTCACCGCGTCTCTTTTAAAGGTGGAGTTTGAGGTTGAAAGCGCCTCTGTTCAACAGTGGCCGCGGGCATTTGGCATCCACAAACAAACGGACTAGTTCAAAAAATGCTGGCCTTAACCACCTTTACCTTAAATGGCCTTTAAAAACTGAATGGCAAACGGTAACTAAAACAGTACAGTGAGAAATTGCTTCCTGTATAGTCAGTTAATATATTATGATTAGCGCAGTACCACGGACAGGGAGAGGAAATGCAGGGCTTGGGCGCCTGCTTTAGACAGAGAGTTCTGTTGAGGTCGGGTTGGGTGGCTCCCAATTAATACTTTTGCTTATTGACACTTTAATGTGTCTCTAAATAAATGCCGATTTCCTGTGAACCAGAAATGGGAGCAATAAAATGAACTTTGGTCATGCAGCTATGAGGTAGCCACATATCAATACGGTGCTTTTCTGTCCACCTCAGTCATGTGAGTTTTATTAAGACAGACCTGTCTTTCAGGCCTCGGAAAGCTTTCTCCTTACACCAGAAGTCTATATAAGATTCCTTATTTATCTACTCAAGCTAAAAGCTAGCTCTTCTGCACCGACATATTTTAACTAAATCCATCTTCACCTGTTTCTCTCTCCACATTCTCTTCACTTTTTCAGTGACTGAGCAGGTATTGCTTTTGCATTTATTTTTACAACTGCTCTTCTGGGTCCCTGGTGTGTCATTGGCTCTGTGTGGAAGGAGTCATGCCCCCAGCCCCCACACAGCATTCAGAGCTTCTGCTCACAGGGCTGCAGGTGTTTTGCTAGTAAACCCCCGACTATACTATCACATTATGCTATCACTCTGCACTGCCCTACATGCAATATATTGCCTTTAATTCCATCATTTACATGTCATCGCTAATGTGAGATGAATAAGTTTTGTCCGTTTGGTTCTTGCAGTACAGTAATGTGCATCACTTGTAAACTCCTGCAACAGATATTCTCCATAATTTGTATACTGAGCAAAGGCCTGACGCACATTAAGTAATTCTCCACAAGCGAGTTAATTGCGTGGCTGCCTTGCAATCTCCTGAACCACCCATGCATTTGCTCCCTGGAGGACGCTCTGCATGTCTGCTAGCCAATCAGCAAAAGGGTTCTGCATCGCCGCTGGCGGTCCACGCTGGGATCCAAAGGCTGTTCTGGCCAAGTAGTTGCTTATTTCTCAGGAGAACTCCAATGCCCTCGCTGGGACTCTTAAACATCTGAAGTGGAGCGAAGTTCAGGGGCCTTTGCAGCCGTGGCCACACAGGCCCTGCTATCTGTTTAAACAGCAGGTAGTCCCCAACTCTCCTCTGTTTGTGTCCGAGGCTTCCTCCAACAGTTGGGGGGGATTTTCCCATACAGTTCATCGTTCAGAAAGGGTCTTGAAATATGTCTGTTTTCCAGGATGGAGCTCGATGGAAACAAAAACACTCATTTAGAATACGCACCAGGATATTATCATTTTCATTTATTCTTTGTGCCAGAAACAGTGATGGAACAGATGTCAATTAGTTAAATTGATTTGACTGTATGCACTAAAGTAATGATTAATTTCATTAATAAATGAAACTTTGAATGCTTTTTTTGAATGAGAAGAAAATTAGCAGAAACAGAGCGAGACAGAAAACAAATGAAGAAAGATCCAACATGTCTGGGAGTGCATGTGTAGCCTACACTGTGTCTATTGATGCTGTCTGCAGCCCAACAGGTCTGCTCCATCAAGGTGGCCTAAGCTGGGTCTCTATTGCATCCCACGTCAACACCCCTGACAGCAAAAAGCACTTAGGGACCAACAGATCACTTTACCATTCCTCCAGCAGGAAGGGAAGCATCGAGGTGGGCGGTGGGAGGTTGATGAAGGGGCAGAAGGACTGCAGGGCTGCATACTGACGGGCAATAGCCAGTAGGTGGGAGTATTGATGCTGGTTTAATACTCCCACCCCTGGGAGGACGGGAAAATGTGCACTGAAGAAGGTACAGTAACATGAACTTCTAGAGGGGTATAGTCATTGACCTTAAATAATCACTGCTTATTATTTCTCATTGCTCACAATTCAACCCATGAGAGTTTGCTCACCTTTCACCCCTTTAATGTGTTGAAGTAAAAAGTATAAGAAGTGCGGAAAATGCCTTTTATGTGAAACTAAATCTGAAAATGTGCGGTGTGTTCAGAACCATCAGGTCAGCGTAAAGATAATCATCTCTTTTAAAAAGCATGTTCCAGTTTAGTTTTATTTTAATTTATTTAGTTTATTTTTTGTTCATCTCCAAACATTTTCACTTCTTTCAAGTTAATAGCTTAATTGCCAACATTATGGGTTTTTTCGGTTGCACAACTGGGGGACATTATTTCATTTCAATGCTTCATTTGCAGCTAGGTAAATATAAAAACAGCAATTAAAATATTTCGGGGCATGCTGGAAGTTGGCGTCCATGGTGAAGGGGACCTTCCCTGAAATCAAACTAACTGAGATGGTAGAAATAGAAAATAGCATTCAAAGTTTATTCTGAAGGCCAACATACAACTCTGAGAAGTCTTTCAGTTTCTCTTTCTCTAATCTTTCTAAAAGAGTAATTGTACTGAATTGTAACAGACCTGAACTGATCATTTAAAGTCAAAAAACGCAGTGTACTCAATGTAATGAAACCAGCATCTGACCACACATTATGTAACAATAACACAGTATACCGATGACGACCAGGTAAATTCAGTGAAATGGAAATAAGAATTTCCTGAACCTCTAAGCGCTCATGGGAGAACTTTCAGCATGTCTCGGCACTCACGGCATGCAGAAACCAGATCATATTTGTGTTTTTGCTTTCAGCAAGTGGGGTCACCCTCAGTGGATCTCACCAAGCTGTATAATTCAGCCAAGAGCTGCCCAGAGTCTATGGCTCACGGCTGACTGTTCCCTCTCTTTGTGGGTTACCAAGGCTGAGCACACTCCCTGTGGTACCACACACACATGCACCAGTGCAATACATGCAAAGTAAATACATGCATTCAAATATGCACACCCGGATCCCTTCATACCAGAGCACATACACAAATATTTAAAATTTAAAAGATAAAAGCATTATTTCACCACTTCTCTAATGTGTACTGCCAACTAAATTTTGTTGAAATACAGGACAATACCGGCACACACCAGACACAGTAATCTTTACCATAACTTGTACACAAACCCCAAAGCATTTACTGTAAAACTGTATCACAGCAAACTATCTGACTGATGAACAAATGGAAGTGTGTGTATTTGGTAGCACTTACACATACAGTCGGTGTGTATGCTCGGCTATGGGGATTGTTGGCTTGACACTGGAGAAGTTATGTAGGCAGGTGAGGCCAGGCGCCAGTGGAAGTGACAGTCTCACCTCCGCTAAGTCTGACTCTGATGATGTCTTTTAACGTGGGGAAATGTGGCCATTCACGGCCAGCCGAGCGTTTCAATGAGCCACATTAGCTGTTGCGCCATTGTTTTTCAAAAGGCAGCTCTGAACTTGCTTTGATGGCCGGGAAGCCGGCCCACGTTTCACTTTGTCATTCTGATGAGTCTCTCTACCTTCTGATCTGCTGAGTCTTGCAACCTCCATGATAGCGTAAGGTGAACTAGAGGAGGAGGAGGTCCATCAAATGTGGTCGAGCTGCTGCTTAAATGAACTTGCCATTTTCACTTTCAGTTGTTTTTAAAATGCCTTTCAAGCCAGTGCTGAGTTTAAATGGAAAATGTTTAACATTGTGAAGCAAAGATGTGATGAATAAGAAACCTTTTGGAATTAATTCAGCAATAATAAGACTCAAAAGAGAAGAAGATTGATGCACTTTCACACCCTCAGAATCACATTTATGTCAGAAATGCAGCATTTGACGGAGTCTTGATCGTAAAATGAAGTTTTGTTTTAATAAACGACGCTGGCTGGATATGTTCAATGCGTGTGCTCGTGGCTCCTGAAACCCTTTGAGCAAAATTAATATTCCACAAAGGGAATGTCGGCCATCTCTCATGTCCTCCGTCACTCATTCAGAGCAAGTCATTTGTAAGTCACACTTTGGCTTTGAAGGGAGTCAGGCACTCACTAGAGAGGAATTCCCTCTTGAGGGCAAAATCCTCTGGAAGAAAGCTATGATTATATCTATATTAATGGCTCTGTAAGTCTAGAAAGATGTTTTGTCTGCTAGATCTTGCAAATAGAGCTTTTGCACAAAGAAGAGGGTCATCTTAAACTGATTAGGGTGCAGAAATATCAGGTTCTTTTTGAAAGCTTTTTCTGTGCCTTTGGTCTTGTTGTGCAGACCCTGATGCCAGATGCAATAAATTATTAGTCTAAATCAGAACAGAATGTCAGCTTTACATCAGGATAGTGATCCGTGTCAAGGAAAAGAAACGCTATGTTTGAAGCAAACCAACGACCCAATGTCAGGGTCTGTCCCAGAGAAGTCCAAGGCTATTATTTAACATTTCACATCTCCCATGGATTTGGGCATTTCCTGAAAGAGCATTGTACGACAGAGTTTTGTGGGGATACAAATGATTTAGTATGTTTTGTCCTCAGCAAAAACACAGAATTGGCCAAGCACTGCTAAAAGAAATGTTGCAATGGTTAATAAATCACACAGTCAGCTTTGTGTCAGCTTTTTTTTTTTTTTTTAAATGCATAAAATACATGATATATTCTATATATTACCAAACAGCATGCTGTATTGTAATGTGAAAAACAGATCATACTGGCCACAATAAGCAATGCAGCTTTTTAAAAATCACCTTAACAAAGATTAAAAAACTGTGAACTAAGAAGTAATAACACAAAAACAAATCCAACTCATACTGTGCAAAGTTACTATCAAACTTTTTCTCATTAAAGTTCTAATGTCTGGAATAAGATGCACTCTCCTGCTGCCCCCCACAAAGGCCACAAAATATCTAAGCTTCAACAGCCATCGTAATCACATGGGATTTGTGAGCCTTATCTAAAGTACTGTGTCATTTTCAATATATCTGCAAACCATTTTCTACATCTGCCCTCCTGTTACAGCTGCAGCAGCAGAGAGATGTACCAACTGGAGATTTAGGTTTCTGATTGTCTTTTAAGATCTATTTAAAATCTCTGCTCACTTTCATTTAACTATTTTTCCTGGTAGAAGCTTAAAGCTAATTTTTGAGAGGTTTATCCTTGAAGCTGTAATACTTTTCCATATACTGTCTAGTCCCTCATTTCACTTTATTGCTTTTTAGTGTAATTACCACTAAAAGTAGCTTACCAATACATTTATCAGACTGTGATGACAACCTCCACTTTTTCATGACAGAGCTAAGCTAAAATATTATTATTAATATATCAATTTTAATTCATTTTAACAGTATTTGGCCCCTGAAGTAAACCATGCAGTGCTTTGTACAACAGTATACATTTATCCTAATGAACCAATGGTACAGTTACCTGTAGTAGAAGTTCACATTAGTCATAGTCATGCTGAGCCACACACCAGCATGCAGTCATGCTGGTGTGTGGCTCAAGAACTGTAGTCAAACACCTCATCACAGTTCAGTGACAAGACAGCACCCTCCCTCTTACAGTGTGTGGAACCACCAGTGCCTAAATAGCAGGCCTATGCAAACACAACCAAAACTGTTGAACAATGTCATCTTAGCAAGCAGCATCCACAGAGTACTTCCTGGATGTACCCATGAGCCCCATGGGGGCTGTCAGAGGTCAGTGAGGACCGGGCAGGGAATATATGAACAAGATTTCCAATAAAACAAGGCAACTCTGACCAGCATGCAAGCTGCAAAATCAAAGCCAGGTGGGCTGCTCATGTTCAGAACTATCAAATGAACACCAGATCATGATGCACTTGGGGTGTATGTGTTTTTCTACCTCTCCGTGTGCCACTAAAAGACACACAAGTGATGGGCTACATTACGAAACACCACCTTGTTAGCATGGAAGAGGGATATGCAAAAATGGAACAGAGCCAGGAGGAAAGATTTCTTACTGTGTAGCTCAGTGCAGTGTCAGCCCTGGCCAGTTCTCTCTGAAGCAAGCCTTAGAAGTGAAAATGCTCTCAGTATGTCAGCTACACCACACTCTTATTATTTCCTCTTACACCATATATCATGTTAAGCCTTTGGCCTTCAAACATTTCTGTGCATTTGAAATGTGTGTGTATCGCTTGTCCCAATCAGGAAAAATGTGATTTGAATAAGGTGAGGTGAACTGTTTAAGTGATCATGCATTTGCCATGAAATATGTCCTCATTAAGGATGAAAGATTAGGTTACCTTTTCGCAACAAAAACAGTAAACTGAGTCGAGAAAACAGTCGGCCTTCAAATGTTTTCCTGCCAGGACTGTAATGCAATTTTCTGCACTGAAGAGGGCCGTGCTCAGAAATGAGCCCGAAGACATGCACAAAGGTACACGCAGAAACACTTTGCTCGCGGTCAGGAAGGAAGTACCTTGCCACTGAAAAGTGAGTTAGGAACAATGAATACAAAAACAGTGGAAATCAATATAAGTGTAGCAGGAAACTCTTAGACATTAGTACACTATAGGACCATTGTTGAGGGTTATTTCTTTTGAACCTGACATAAAAGAAGATAACAGGGAAACCAAAGTGCCACAGATGTGATGTAATGACACTTTAAATCTTACTCTAAAAAGTTAATGTGAAACTGAGTGAGTCAGAGGCTCAGTAGTGTCCGTGGCAACAGCAGTAGTGTTGACAGCTTTTAACGCTGCTGCCAGCTTGAACATAGTTTCCTGTTTAAGGAATAATGCTCAGAGTTTCAATAAGCTTGTCTGTTGGTCAAATGAATTACTACACATTTATTGGCTTCTATGCTATGCTATATGCATGATAACTTATGCTTGTTGATGCAGCAACGCTTTTTCTGTGTTTGGAGGGTTTATATTGGACGCTGACATTTTCCTCCATCATTCTTCAGTAATAACAATTTGTCAGTTATACATTACAGCTCGCTTTTTTTATGCTGTACGTCATGTATAATGCGCTGGTAATGCTGATTGTCTGCCATGGCTCACTGTAATGTTTGAGTACATTAAATAATGGGTAGGGCCTGTTTCTCAACATCTTAAAACGGCAATATTTTTATATTACCAAAGAGTCACGTTACTACATGTAATGTGAAAGGGGTCAGTTGTAGTGACAAACCCCCTTAGAATTATCACCCGCTGCTGGAGTTTCCCTCAGATCTGTGGAGCATTTTAGCATCTTTCAGCTAATTGGTTTTACAGCCTGCAACTTTACTGTTTTGGTTCATTTTCCTCGCTCTCATCACCATCATCAACATTTCCTGGCTAAAAAGGCTCTGCTGAGGGTTCCTCCAGCTTTTAAAGAGTAAAACGAATTTCATGACACAGGAGTTTAATCAATGGTTATTCTTAGAAATGTTGTGTGTGTGTGTGTGTGTGTGTGTGTGTGAGATGTCAACATCAGTCTATGAGTTTCTATATCAGCTTCTGTAAATATTTTTTTCACTCTTTTCTCATTGCTGAATAAGTTGCATCACCTACCATAACTCTGTTGGCATCCTGGACGTGCAACCCTAACACTGCTACCTATATCTTAACCAGTTAGCCGGCTGCCAAGCTTGATTAAATCAGTGCGTTTTTCTTGCAGGCTTAATAAATATGTCCAAGATGTGCACTGAGATTTCAGAATGAAGATATGCTTTTCTTATTGTGTCGTGTAACACTATCAAACATTAACGTTAGCCTGGGGGGATGAATGCTAGCATTAGTTGCTGTCTAACGGAAGCTAACAGGTCACCGAATATGTTGTTTTACCTTGAAATATGGCCTCACATCCCTCTAGATTTTCAATATCCATCATCTTTTCAGTTGCTGATCAGTTGAGATGTGATGATATAATAAAATTTTTTTGTCAGATTTCCTTCATTTGCACAACTTGCAACCTTGAACTCAGCAGAACAGCAAATAACAGCATTTGAGCTTCCCACCCTGAGCGTGATGTCAGAGGAAAATAGCTGAGGGGTGAAATGTTCTAAACCACTTTCAGATGGAGTTACAAATCAGATCGAAATTTGTTAATTAAGAATATTTTTTCTGCATGCATAAAACTGACAAATGCGCAGACACTGAGAAACTGCAGCTACACTGGGTGTTTCTGAACTTAGCAGTGACACATAAATGCACCGACCCCTTCTCCAGTCTCATCAGTCTGTTCATGTCAGCCTGATAATCCCCCTGCCCCAAGAGCAGCTCCTCATCAGTCGAGATATCACAGGACACCGTCAGATCATCTGGAGGGAACAAAACATATGCTTGTCATTGCTGTTCACGATTTTAACAGGGTTAAATACTTTGAACACAAAAGATGACACATGGGAGGTAAAAAAAAATGCCTGTCCAATTTCTAGTCTGAAGAGGGAGCAGTCAGTGATGTGGACCAACACCCGAATTTGGTTTCCAGAGAGTGGGCTGCTCTATTCATGAGAAGCTCCCCTTCGTTTTCTTTTCACAGCTCTGGGTCGCTTCATCCCTGTGGCAGAGGCATCCCGTCAAAGTGTAATAAAGGCTTGGATGATATGTCGATTTATTTTTTGGTCTGACTTTAGCATTTATGGGCTGCTCGTATTTGTGCAGAAGGACTGCTCAGCCTGCTCAGCGGGCAAATGAGCTGTTGCTCAGGCAACTTTAGCGTGGTCTTGTGCAGGCCCTCGGCGTGCACTGCTTTGTATTGAATTGCGTTTCGACAGGATGTAGAAGAAGTGCCCTAAGGCCTGGCGAAAAAGCAGCAATCAGATTAGGACGTAGTGACATCACCATCAAAACAGTTTTTCATGGCTATCACCGCACTGGGCGACACGACGGGTTTGAGTCGAGGACATGAAAGGCCTGTGACAGCATTTTCTCATTTCAAGTAACTTAAGCTAAACTTTCACCTCTCAGTTGTGCTATTGGCTCTACAAAAATACCTGTTGTGTGAAGTCTGGCACGGTCTGTTTGTGGTTAAGTCGGCCATGGGTCCCCCTGAGGCAATTTCATGTATTTCCCTCACACTTCTGTCAAAGCTCGTAATATGTGACAGATTGTACCCC
Source organism: Chaetodon auriga (assembly GCF_051107435.1). Classification (NCBI taxonomy): domain Eukaryota; kingdom Metazoa; phylum Chordata; class Actinopteri; order Chaetodontiformes; family Chaetodontidae; genus Chaetodon; species Chaetodon auriga. Next base: position 16,665,977 of record NC_135087.1, on the reverse strand, counting down.
CAAAGACGGACTGGAAGGAAAAGTACAACTTGAGTACAAATTTAGTGTAAAATGTGTGTTGCTGTACACCCCACTGCTATCGTTAGTATAGCCGTCATACACAGTATGTCACCTCTGATGTTGATGAAGACGGTATTGTTGAAATGTTAGTCTGTTTGCACTGTTAAAGGCTGCAAATCAGTGTGCTCCAGCTCCTTTTTTCCTTTGGAGCACACGGTCCTCCACACTGTCCAATCCACAGATTCAGTTGCACACTGCTCGAAGATGTGCACAGTTTTAGTCGTATATCTCTCACACGGTAAGATAAGACAGGATATTGCATCAGAAAGTTGAAATGAAATGACTACTTATTAAGTTTATAATAATAAGATTTCCCATCATTTTTGCTTTTTGAATCCCTAAACACTATTTTTACTATTCTTCTTCTCAGCAGTAATTCAAATGACCGTCTGGCAGGTTTGGTGCTTTTTGGTTTTCTATTCCCTTTTATGTCTCTACACATGCATTCAAACCTATTCTATGATTTAAAAGTTGTTTATTTCTGTTGCTTTTTATATGTAATTGGATGAAATAAACTAGTCTTTTAAATAAGTCAAGCAAATATGCTGACTTCAATATTAAATCTCTGTGACCCACATGTTGGTACCAAAGTAAACTATACAAGTAACTGGGTAGTTTATGTAAACACAGTGAAAATGGTTGCTTAGCCCAGTAGCAGCAGCAAATCCCTAAGTACTGGAGCCTATGATTAGACCCACTCAACCTTTGGAACAATAAACTTCAACTTCTGGTCGTCCTTAATCGGATATTTAATCTCTCTCCTTTTTTTTTTTTCTTTTTCTTTTTCTTTTTTTTTTTTTTTAGATCAGAGCAAGGTTCAAAAGCTCCTAACTGTCATTTAATGCCCTTTAAATGCTCTAGTTGAGTAGCTGTGTTTCATGTGCAGAAGCATTTGCCAGCTATTCATAGTTTAAGATAGGGGTTGAATGAAGCAACTTGTCCAAAGCGATATTCAGGAGATGTTAAGTTAGTTCATTTCAGCACTGATGCCAATTCTTACTCAAGTCAGTATCAGCTGCATTTGTTCTTGAACTACGAAGCTTGAAATGAAAAATGAATATGGCATTGGTCACTCTGAGAACTCCAAAAAGAGCAAATTTTCTTTGACAAGCAGAGTCAGAAAGTCCCAAAAAGATAAAATGACAGAATATCATCAGCAGACATGTCCATTAAATGCCCACTCTATCATTTCCTGCAGCTGCACACCATCATAATGATAATTAGTCCTATTGAGATGGGTCCACCTCAGCATTTTGTGCTGATTTAAGATAAGTAAATTGGTGGCCGTATTTGTTTGCTTCAGTAGTATCAAACAACTGAAGAAATATCTGCTGTCCCAGTCTGGAGCAATCAGGGTGTATTCTGTTTGGCATGCTTGAGTGCTCCTGAGGTCCACTGGGTGAAGGGGAAGTACACTGGATCTCAGCCCAGCTGGAAAACTGTCCTGTGAGCAGCTCGTCAGCTGTGAAATGGACAGTCTGTGTTTGATACAGCAAACTGTATGAGCACAGATGAGATGACGAGACAAACACGCGTCTAAAGGCTTCAAATCGACAGTTAAAGGTCGGCGCACTTAAAAACCCTCTGAATGTGAAGCAGAGACGGAATCTTTCAGAGTGAAGCAGTGAAGTTTTGTTCCATTCATGTCATGTTTATTTACACACTGATCAATTTGTTGCAAAAGTAGCAGTCAGCTACAAATTATGTGCGAGCACGAGTGCTCACCACGCCGCACTCACACTCAGCTGGTTTTGATGGAGGGATGGGATCATGGGACAAGTCTTGGACAGCTGTGAAAGGGCTGTGGACTCTGGCGGTCTGCTGCACTGCTCTGTGGGTGGGAACACACGCCAGTGTCCTCGGCAACCCAAAAGCAGCCTTACAGTACTGGAATAAGAAGGCCCGACCCCGTGGCCTGCGACACAGTGGTCCAACGGCGCCTGTCGGCTGAGCCCGAAACACCATTTCTACACCAGATGTATTTCTAAGATTTACTAGTGCAACAACTTCAAAGTCGGACTTGATTGTTTTTGATTGTGTGATTATTCAATGCTGCCGTCTTTTTCTTTTATTTCTGGGGGGAAAAGATATTATCATTCAACCACACTTATTTAATTGCAGCAATTGGAGCCACTCTAATTGGGCCTTGCCTTTCATCTGTAATGGTAATGATTATGAGATTGTGTTTGTGCTGAGCAGTCTAGTCTGATGAGTAAGAGTAGAATGATATGACTGCTTTACTAGATTTCATCCGTTTTTTTTGGAGCATTGTGTTTCAGCCTCCTACGCCATCAACTACGCTCGAGATAATCTGATTTAATACAGCATGTATTTCTGTTTTTACAGATATCAAACAAGTCGTACGTGCACTCGCGTTGTTCCTCATCTCAATGTTTGGAGCTGATTTGATCTCTGTAATGGAGGTCTTGAATAAGTAAACACTGAATGCCTGTTCACAATGTCAGCGTGCTTTGTCAGAGCCACGCAGACATTTAAAGAGCATCTTATCATGTTGATTTAAGCAATTAAACATGAAGTTGTCCACTGCAAACTCCGACTGACTGTATCATCTTAATTATTATCTACAGAACCTTATCCTCAAAGCATTTTCTGTGGCCCGAAAAGGGGACTTATCACGGTCATTATGTGGTTAAATGTCTGGCTATTTGTGAAAAAAACAAAAAAAAAAACAAAAAAAAAAAACAGTTTGAATTTGGGAAAGGTTCGGTGCAGTACAACCTCGCCGTTAATGTGTTTGGATATGGTTTACAAATGCTTTCAGGTTGCATGTATGTTAAACAATGTAATCAATGCTTAAGCGATACCTTCTCCTCTAATCGTTTCATGTGACAAGCATGTCTTGATTAAAGGGGTGTGAACAGATGTGGTTTGACCCAAGGAATTATTAGTGGGGTCTGAAAAGCTGCAAAACAGGCACATTATTTTCAAACATGGTTTAAATTCACATCAGATTTACAAATGATTCAGAATTTGATTTTATGGGTTTCTGATCAAACATCAATTATAACATCTGTCGTCTTTTCTTCTCCTTCCATCTGCGGGTAAAGCCACAATTCTGTAGCTACATTTGTGCAGCAGCTTACTAATATTCGTCCTATGTGACTGCAGTCTTTTGCCCCTCAGTCAACCACATCCAGATCATGATCTAATCAAATGTGACAAAGCATTTCAGGGAAAGATGGGTGGCGATCTGGACTCTGCCCATGCCAGTATAGGAGCTGTTTTGACAAGGATTATCACTTTCATCGCCAGGTAATTTATAACAACCCCCAGCTTCTGCAGACCTCATATCTTTCCTAAAGAACTGTGCTTACAAATACAAGAGCAATGCTGGTAGCTTGGTTTCTCACCTTCTGCTGAAGTAGGAGGGGAAAAAACCAAAACATTCAAACATCTCGTTATCTTTGGCCCATATTGCAGGCTGACTCTTGCACAGGAGCCCGGGCCATGAGTGTCTTGGCACAACAATCACCTGCATAGTGATGCAAAAGCCAAGGAATTTATCCAGAAGTCTTCATAAATCATCTCTTTACGTTAAGATAAACTCTGCCCATGCAGCGTTGACGGGCAGCAAATGGGTTCTGGAAATTCTAAAGTTTTGCAACCCTGATCTTGTTTAATTATTTTTCATAGCCGTCAGTTTGTGACATGTTCTCAAAATATTCACGCAGTTTTTCCAGTGGAAAAGACACAGTGAGATACGTGGTCATAGAAGTACAACACATGCAACACCACACTGCATTTCAGAGCAAGCCCTGTCTTGTAATAAATTACAAACTCTGGTGTTAGAGTTGAATAAAACGTCTTGACTATAACAACAAAATTGTGTACAGACTTTGCCCGTGGTGCATGCAAGAATGTGTATTACGACAGTGGATTAACCTGAACTCTAACTCCAGACGTTGATATGAAGGCTGTTTATGATGCAAGAATACCATCTATTCAGTTTGCTCAATGCAAATGTTTTCACAGGGCAGAGCAGTCATAACAGCATCTGAAACAACTGCCTCCACCCCTTCCTTCAACATTAACGAAATGCACAGGTCAGTACAATTATACTGTGGTGCCAGTAGGCTAGAGTGTGGTGAAGCATACTAACTGCCTAACAGTATATTTCTTTTTATAATTTACATGTTCAATACATCAATACCTCATGAACACCTCCAATTTCCTAAATTGTCTGAGGACTACACAGAAATCAGCAGGAATGCTGAAAAAGTACTTATGTTTAAACTCCATTTTGTGAAAAAAAGAGCAACCATTAACAGCTATTTGTTACTGTGGCTCTGGCAGATTTTCTCCAATTTCTCGATAAATTACTTTTAAATGTTAACATTTGCAAGACGTCGACTGCATTTCAGATCCAGTCGCCACAGAGTAATGAGACTCAGTCCGATGGAATCCTTGTAGGAATGCATGTTAACATATAATATGCAAAAATCAAAGACAGAGAGGCAACCAGAGAAACCATCCACCAATGCTCTGCCCATATTCTTGTCAGTCTGCCTGCTTTGGTTAAACAGCACTGAAAGGACACTGTGCTCAGGCATTACAAAGGATATCCTCCACATGTTTGTTATACATCAAATTGAAAATCATCACACATAATTTGCAAAGGAGAGGGAGTAGAGAATGAAAGCGAGAGTAAAGAAGGCCAAAAATGTGGCCGCACGAGATTTTCCTCATGGCTTTTTTGTGTGCTTAAACTATAGTTCCAAAAAGCCACCCACACTTCACCACGTAGGAAGAAACCAGTCTCAAACTGGCACCTATTTATGGACTTCGCTGCTGCCAAAGAGAAATTCCTCCTCGAGAGAAAAAAGCCCATTGAATGTGTAACTCATCCATCATTCTAAAGCCATTGGCTTTAAAACAGAAGCAGCAAGGCTATGATTTGGTAACACACTTTGCTTTGATTGGTTCCCCACTTATGCTTTTGACTTCCCTTTTAACTTTCTTTCTTTCAAATAAAGCTCGTCCCCCCTGCAATCCAGCGTTTTCATTAGCTGAAGTATCATATTTACATTTCACTCGGTTCCTTCCATTGCTAAGTTAGTGACCTTCAGATGTGAGTGCTGAGGATAATCTTGTGCCGTGGGAATCGTCCTCGCCGGTGTGACAAGCTGAGGAGCTGACGTCATGAACTCCACTTCACCTGCGCAGGCTGCTACTCATGCAAAGAAAGATGAGGTGGTCTCTGCCATACCTGCTTTGAAGCCAATTAACTAATCTTCTTACCGGTTTCTTCAAGTATGCAAACATTGTTGCGCTATCTGTGTGAAAATCAGCACAATAGTCAAAATGACTTCTATTCAGCACGCTCAAAACCAAAACAGGAGAGACATTCCTGTGTGTGTGTCAGGGTGAGCTTTGAATGGCAGTGTGATATTCTTTGACCCTGTTACTTATGATCCACTAAAGCCAGTAATGGCAGCCATTGTTGAAGCCGTGCATATCCACAGTTTGTCTTTGGCAGCTATATTGTTGTTATAGTCATTTATCCAATTGTAATCAAGGCTATGTTGCTTAACTTTGCAAAGTGCTGGGAATCATTCATTGTTTATTAGAGGAACAAAATGGATAATGGCTGCCTAGAAAAGGCTGTTTCGACATAACAGCTGAGAATATTTAAAATCTGTTGGCTGTTGGATATGAATGTATTTCTAAGAGGGGCCTGTCTGGCCTATTTTTATATTTTTTTCCCTTCTGGCAAAAGCCAAGTCCCTCAGCTACTGTAAGTCACTGCTCAGTTTAGTTGACAAAAAAATGTATGGACTGTGACGCTGACCACTTCAGCTGTGCAGGCCCAATGTTCTGGAAATGGTGCAGACAGCAACATGCGCACATGAATGGTTTGGCACTGGTGGCCGCAGTAAGGCCTCATTGCATCGTTGTTTTTGCTTTGAACTGACGTCAGTCAAAGAAGGTGGCCAACGTGCTCACAGCTGCAGAGACAGCATAAGACAAAGCAAGCAGTAGTTATTCATGTCATGTACTTTCTGGGAGATAAGGAGCAACAGACAGTAAAGATCTTACTGATATGGTGACAGTAGAAAGTTGAGTTCAGACTTACAGTGGTGCAGTATCGCGTGCTATATTGAACATTTTGCTCGTTTAAATTTAACGTAAAGCACTTTGAATTGCCTTTCTGTTGAAAAGTGCTGTACAAATAAACTCACCTTGCCTCACGGTGTTAAAAATAAAGGCAAGAATCTGAGCAGGACATGTGGCAGACATTTTCCGACAACAGACACATCAGATATTACGACATGAGTCTGCTAAACAATCAGTGCTCGAAGATAAAGACACGATGACACAGTGATGACTGATGCATCTGGGCCTGTACGCGAAGCAAACAAATATTATCTATCAGGGTCAGTGTGCTGAGGCTGGAGGTTGTTGGACGGCTACCAGCAGGGTCTCCTTTCTGCAGTTCGCAGCTTTAACAAGTCTGATTTGAGTGACCTGGGGAAACGGTTTAATGACTCTTTCTTGACTGTGTTTCAACACTGTGTGGGTGGGTGGTCTGACGCCACTGGGCAGGGACAGTGCTCTGATGTACAGTGCTGTAAATGGATGTTTCGGCAGAACAACAAACACTTTTCTTTTCACCATCGCAGGAAAGTACCAGATGACGTCGTGTTGTGTATTTGTGTGCTGGTTCTAAATTGTTTGTGTTCTGAAAGATGCATCGTCCTATGATTTCCCACAGATAACATTTTGTGTCACAGTTTTTTAGAGACGCCTGTTAGGTTTTTGATACCTGTAATTTACTACACCGCCTGAAGCATTCTCTGAACAGTTCATATTTCAGCTACGTTCCCTACACGTTTTACCTGGACATGCTGAAAAACTTATTGAGAATCATATCCAGAGAGTGGATATTTTCCCACATGCCAACGTGCACGATGTCCTCTGAAGACACTGTAATCCATTTTCACTGGCCGAGTCTTAATAACCATCACAGACTTTTATGGGAAGCCTGGCGCCACATCTCTCTACTCAACTGTGCTCCTTGAGAACATTTCCTCGGAGCCCCGTATCCGAGTGTCATTTGTTTCATCTGCAATTAATCAACCGTCGTGTTTATTATGAGTTTGTTAGGTTTACCTCCCCATCCCTCCCCACAGCTCCTGCTAGGTTTATGGTCAACACAGAGCCAATGCCAGAATTTAAGAGAGTTCTGCCACTCAACATGCTTTTCAAGTTTTTATTCCCCTGTAACACTCTATAAATAGATGACTGAGTAAAGCAACATGTGAGATTTTACAGATAAGAAAAAAATATTATTTTTATTATTATTATTTTTTTTTTTTACATTTTTTTATAAATGTATAATCCATTGAAATAATAATAGCTAATTTTAAACTAACAAAGTTAGTGACTAACTGGTGAATACAGTGGAGCATTTAGCTGCTAAAGAGCCAAATATTCTGCATGAGTTAGAGGAGACTAAAAAAGAGCTAAAACGATTTCGTGTATTAATCCACCAGGTGGGCAGACACACGACTAAATGCATCTTAATGTTACTCCATGTCTGCTGGATGTGTAAATTAGCAATTGCTTGCTAACACATTCCCATACAATGTTATATGATAATTTGTAAATAGTGTGTTTAGAGATAGTTGTGGCAAAGGAGTCGATACAGGTCTAAGTTTCTACTTATATTGTCAAAAATGGAGAAACTCAAGTATCGTATCTAAGGTACTATTTGGCTGAACCACCACCTGAAATTTACTCAGGAGAAAGAAAAGTGTGTGGTTACACGTCAGCTTCTCAACCAAAGCCATGTTAATTTATTTTTACTCCCCTAATGGAAAAATATTCCCCTAATTACGGTAAACAGAAAGTTGCTATTTCATATGGAATCATTCATGTTTGATGCCTAACTCTGATAAGACACTTTTGAAGTTCCACTGTATATGTTGTAAATTGTTTCTTTGAGCTTGCTCAAGTACCAAAATCACCCCTGCTTCACCCATGGGAATAGAGAGCAGAGCGGGTACCACTCCAGCACTTGGAATCTGGGCCAAAAGTTTCCAAACATCTTTTCCTGGTGCCTAAAATTAGCAGCATAATGAGGTAGTGGCTTCCTTTTCTCTGAACTAATACCCCATCCCTGTGGGACAGCATGATGTGGACTAACACTCGAGATCAACAGAGAAATCTCACACTGACACTTATGGCCCCAGAAGTGAACATTTGAAGCTGAAAAGAAAGAATTGAACTCTTGTGCCTTTGGTTAGACGATAGCAGCTGCGCAAATTAAAAAAGAAATGTACTGTAAATGTGTAAAAGTGCGAACGGTTTTACAAAATATGAGGTTCGGATAGCTTTCTCTAAGCTGCAGTATATAAAAGTTGCAAACAGAACCCAGTGCAGTTAAAATGTTCTCAGCAGTCTCCTTCACCACTGTTTCCAGTGTACACCTTCACTAAAGTGAGTTTTATGTGGACTCCAGGACGGCTGGGGAGAATGGAAAAGACATGCTTAAGTAGACTCCACTTCATTATTAAACCTATAGGTCACATTTAATTGCACTTGCATTAATCTGCTTTATTTCAACTAATGAGTACTGCTATAAATTTAACTGAAGGTGAGGAATTTTTATGACCTTGAGCAAACTTTTGATCAGGTGGTGAAGCTGTTCAGAGGAAAACGGGTTGGAGAATCTTTACTGTGTACAGTACAGTGTCCGATTACACAACGGTTTGATTTTCAGCTCTCATTAGGAATTCTCCATCACACATAAGGGATGCCTTTGGCTTCAGTGGCTGCTTTCTCTAAGGTCCAACTACAGGGACAGGTAATCTTACCGAAACAGACAGATTGGCTGCATGTTATTTGTAGTCAAAAACTGCTTTTATTTCTTTGTTAGCTTGTGCAAATTAACTTTTGTTACACCATATTTTCACATCCCTATTTACAAGATAAAAATCACATTTGCTCAACTGTTCGAAACAAAACAAAAAGTTGTCATTTCAATGGAGACTTGAAGAGCTTGCTCTCTTCCCATGGTTATAATGGATATTTCCCATTAATGCTTAATCTCCCGGTTGGGATTATAATTGAACAGGTGCAACATTCAACTTTAAGGACACGCTATTATTAAAAATCTAGCTGGCTGGGTAAAAGTATGGTGCACAGGAAGTGATAAAGCTTCTTGAACATGCAAATTTAAAAGCTGGATGAATTGATTTGGGCACTTTGGCGTAAACAAGCTTTACACACAACACAGACATATTATCACATCACAAAGATGATAATATGTTAGCAAACAGTTTCTTATATCCACATCCTGCAAATACAGAGCAGCATTAGCATTTTGAGTCATGTTTTTGGCCACCAGCTGAATCCCCATTATCCACTCTCCTTTTAGCTCTATTTTGGTCTCCACCAATTACTTGGAAAAGATCTGGCTATTTAGCTGCTAAATGCTCCACTATGTTCACTATTCACCATCTGGCGTTTGGTGCTGTGCAGGTAGAGCACAGTGGGTCAGAGCTTTTTGGTGAAAACCGCTTTCTGCTGACACCGAGCGTGCGCTGAGCGTGAATCAAAACAGTAAAGTGTGGGGCTGTAAATCCAACACATTGAGCTGAAAAACATTAAAACACTCCACAGAGCTGAGGGGAGCTGCAGAGCTGGATAATAATTCACTGGGAGTTTGTCACTATGAGACAGAAAGACAGGAAGCAATGCATGGTAAGAATAATGATGCAATTTCAGCTCAGCTACAGCATGGATGGATAATCCAGCAAGTTGTATTACTATCTGGCGCCCAAACACGCAGCATCTCTCCCTGAACCCTAAACTTCCTCCAGTCCATTGACTCCAGGACGCCTCGACAAGAACCGAGCATGTTCTCAAAACAAACAGCACAACCTGTACAGGAGTCCAAACCCGGACCTAAAGAGCCAGACACTGGGATTGCCTCTGACAGCTGTTTCCTGTTATGTAACTACACACAGCTGCTATTTCTAAGAGAGGGCATCTTGGTGTTGTAGACATTTCCAAGGGTCAAGAGGAAGAAAAATAATGCAGCTTTAATAGTGACCAACAATGGACCACCAAGGTTTCCTCCTCTAGCATGCAACGTTCTGAGTCACCAAATATGTCAAGCGTCTTCACGATTTCTATTTTTTAATGAAGTTGTGACTGAAAAGAATTCGATTTTGGCAGCTTCAGTACAGTGGCTACTTTAGTGTATTCAGGGGAACCCGGGCAACCCAACAAAAATATTAAAATCATAACAACAAAGGTTGTATTTATTCATGCTTGATTTGGTTTTACATTCATTTATATTTGTGTCTTCTTCCTGTATATTCCTATATGTTTACTATGATGATGATACTTAATAGTGCTTAATAGTAGCAAAAGAGTTAAAGTAGCTACAGTCGAAGTATAAAAGTATATATGGTTCAAATCCTACATATTGTGTTGTACTGTATTCTAAGAAAAGCCAATACATCGGAGAACTGATTCTTTTTAAGCACGTCTGTGAAATAGTTAAAAATAATACAGAGGAAATGATACAGTCTCCTCTAGGCTTCAGACGCATTAGTTTCCTTGTCAACATTTTGCTCAAGAGAATAGAAGATAAATGAGGGAGCAGTAATGTCTGGGAAAAAGGCAGAATATTTGGCTGCCATTCTCTATAAATATTGGTTCAGTTTGTTTGAGGTCCCTCCACAAAATAAACATTTTACATATTGAATAGATTATCATAGTTGTCCGACCTGGATACTGTATGATAGCATGTGAACATGTCTTTAACCTCCATGCATGGCAGGCAAAGAGAGACCACCCTTTCAAAGAGAGGAGTGGAAGTCACTATGTGGAAGTTTGTGTCCTTTGAAATGCACCATTAGTGATGGTTATCAGATGCAGCTCAGTGAGCATCACAGTCCGGCATTCACTGAGGACTTCATCGTGGCCCTGTCAAGTATGTGGCTGGCAGCTAGTTTCAAAGTTACTATAACTCCAAAGATCCTGAATCTAATAACGAATTAAAGAGTTAAAACAAACACTGGACAGGCCTGGAAAGCCTTGTCTGGCTGACAGTAGACAAAAGAACACCATTTGACCCACATGTAGACACAGTACCATGAAAATGCCATGTTTCATAGGACCAGTCAAAACCAATGGAAAAGTGAAGACATGCCGCCGTAAAGCACAAGAGGACATGTAAATCTCTGCTTGCAGATGTTTGTGGAAAGATTAGGATGGCAAGGCGATAGGTCATAACTTAGTAGCAGACCTTGTAACAGGAGGCAGATTGTAGCAGCTCTCACACTGCTCCCACGAGAGCTGGCAGTGTGTGTAAGCAAGGCTGTTACTTTACACAGTGAGTTTTTAAAGTATTACCTATGTCCATGATTACACAAAAGAGGCTTTACACATCTATATTGTAAACCTTGCAGTTTGGTCAGGTGTTGACCAGCTAGACAAGCCAGTCTAGCATGCTACAAAAAAAAAGGCCTCGATCACACGCTGGAATGCCTCCATGGGTCATGGGTATTTATTGATGACATCTGTTCTAGGTTAAAGGGCCACAGAAGGTACAAGTACATATGGAAGTCTCTTTTCACAGTACAGGGGGCTTTTCCTCCATGAATGCGGATGTCCAGGCTGTGTGTCCCCTTTTACCGCATGCCTGCTCCTGCCTTACACTTCAACCCTCTACACATGTCGAGTGACAGCCGTCCATTGAGATTTATCAGGGCAAGATTTATGTTTTCAGCAGCCAGCTCTCGCTTCGTAGTAGCCGCGCTCACTGCAGGCACTGTTTTCCTTCCTGCACATTCTTATTAGTTTAGTTTATTACAGCAGCATGTCTGGTGAGGTCATTTATGGCCAACCATGGTGGTATGACAAACTCATTTATAACGGTGAGGCTTCAGCACGTTGGGTGAGATCACTTGTGCCCTCCTCCCTCTCTCTCTCGCTGCCCAGACACCGAGCTCCGTAGGTAATGAAATCATTTGTTTGGCTGTATATTTGTGCAGGAATATGACGTACCGGGAATCACTGTTGTCGGTGTTCAATCGCTGGCTGGGGGGCCATTTCACACACTGCTGAGTTTCTTCTCCCACAGTTGCTAAACACTATTGAGATAATATGAGAGGAGGCTGGGACCACATGCGGTCTATGTAGATCAGTGTAGACCAGCTTGCAGAGGTGGAAAACACTGTGTCTTTTTTTTTTACCTTTGTATGAATCAGTTGATCACAGCTGTGTGTCGTCACCTAGAATTTAGATTCGATTGCTGCATATTTCCTTTCATTTGCAACCCAAGGCTACAACATGTAGATTGGTTTAATACAGTGTCACTGGTTAAGACTTCAGATGTTGTGTTATCATACATTTAATCAACTGAAGGCAAAAGTTTTTCTTCTCTAATTATTTTCTTATAGCTAAAAAAGTGCCGTTAATCACTGTTGGACTAGTAGGGGCTAAAGAGACGTTAAAGGATAATTAGCAGCTCAACAGCATGTGTTCCTCTCAGGACAGGTTCCCCCGCTGGTATTGAACTTCTGACCCTGATCCCAGAGGGACATGTTCAGACAAAGATAGAGGGCAGCAGAGAGATTTAGACATGCTTATGGAACCTGTGTGGTCTCCAGATATGCAATGTGCAGTCCAACACACACATTTGGGTCTTGGCTGAAACTTAGCCCTGATTCATACCGAGTATCCATCTGGTAGAATACCCAGCAGTGTTGTACCCGGCTCTCTGCAGTTCCCATCCAGAAGAGAAAGCACACCGTCAGAGGGAAGCACAACGGAATGAAGCTGTCCAAATCCCAAATGATGAAGATGCCACATAATTTGCTTATTTTGAAAAGGAAGTGCTTGCTCCAATAGATATGTATATTTAACATTTTCAGAATGAAAAATGACAGCAAAACAGGCAATGTGTAAAGAGTCGAACTTTCCCACCTCAAACATAAGGATCACTGTGTTTTGCCACAAACCTTTTTCACATTAATATTGGAAATACTAAAACTCAGAGTATGTCCACCCAGTTGTCATGCATGTGTAATAGTCAAGCCTTTTATGTATCTATTTCCTGTGTAAACATTTTATATAATTTAATGAAAAGATTCCATGAAGATGTGGCATTTCATCTGTTTTTCTTTTGCTCTCTAAATCACACAACACTTCATACCCATTTGTTCGAAACAACTTAAATGCTTGTTTTATTAAGAGGGAGAGATTAAATTGCAGTGCATGGTTTGAGTTTTGAAAGGCAGTGGAAATTTTGCTATTGTTAAAGAGAGATGGTTTTTCTCATGAGGGCTGCACTGCACAATTGCTATCCTTTGGTCGCTGAATGTAATGAGAGCTGTGTATCTGTGGCAACAGCTTCTCACAGTGCGGCATGGGGCACAAGCGACAATAAGGAAATGTTACTCATCATTTCATAAAAGTGGATCATACCCAGACTCTTAACAGATATTTATGTTTTATGAAAACCAGTCTCGCAATTTCACCAACAGAGTCAGTAACGGGGCGTCTTTTACCAACTCTGAATGGAGGCAGCTGAAGTGGATTAGGCTAAATGTCCTTGGAAAAAAGGGCTCACCACAAGAGTAAAGGAAAAAATTCTACAGCACAACACTGACCGGTTGGTGTCTTCCAACAGATACAAGCACCAAGTCTGGTCATCTTATCTTGTATGCAGTAATACAGAGAAAAATCTCCTATGCACTAGTTAATATATCATATATGAATTGACACAATTAATATTATACAGTGCTCAGATGGATGTTGAAGATTAGCACAAAAGTGGTGGCCATTACCCCAAGATTGGCTGTAATTATAGCGTATTGATGCACACACAGGCAGTCTGTTGTGCTTCCCTATAGAGACAGATGCCAAGGACGGTGTTAATGTACAGCTGTATTGTCAGCAGCTGGTGAGAGAGTCATAGACCGACAGCAGTGAGCTCAAATTGAACACTGTGTTGAAATGAAAGAAACAGCTTGGACACTGGAAGAACGACAAAAGGAAAAATTATGCACCAGGAATTATTGGTGTCACGTGCTGAGTAGAAATCAGTTTTTGCATTGACACGTAACCTTCAGCTTGTTTGCCTCTCGGTATGCAGAAAAGTGAGCGTGGATACCATTTCCATTTACCTCCTTTACCACCCATGTGGACGTCTCCGAGATTGAGATACCTCCCTCCACTGCACACAGTCAATGTGCCCTCATGTAGGACAAACCCTGCACAATCAGTTGAACCACAGCCTATTCAGATTTGTCGAGATTGGAGAAAGCACATTTTGGCAGTTTTGCATTGACTGAGCAAAAGAGTGATACTGATGGTAATGAGGATTAAATGCATGCTGCATGGGTGGCATTTTTCTACTGATTTTTAATTGATATACATAAACATGAGATTCCTTTGCATTGCTTCGTGGAATTGCTGATGGCCCTTGAAAAGATTAGAAATAAGACTATGATATGTTTTGTAAGAGTACCAGTGACTGATAAGGTTTTACAGTTCATATCACATAGCTGAGACAGGAATGCTGAAAAGTCTGAAATCCAGCTCTCACCCAGCTGTTCCAAAAAAACGAGGTGGGCACATGAGAGATTGTGTAATACAAGTTCGTGGGGATATGCGTAGGGCTTTTCAAAATCATCAGCAATCATCTTAGCCACATCCATCCAAACCAGTGGAAAATAAATGATATGAGGACGTGCTGACATGTTGAAGTTTACTCTAATTCTCATTTTGGCCCATGCTTCATTGCTCTGGCCACAGAGGAGGATCTTCGCTCCCATCTGGCTTACTGTGCAGCACTGAAGTGCAGGCCAGCTCAATTGGGTCATTACAGAACTAAATCCAACTCTCAAAAGTAATTGCTGAATGGGTAATATTGGAGTAAAGCCTTTAACTGGATTCAGGAGGCTGACTCAGTTATGATGCACAAGGATTTGAATTAAATTAGAGGGATTGTCCAATATTACAAATTTTTAGATAATTTAGGTTATATTTCTATTTCTCATGAATTACGACCTATGATAGATCCTATCAAAATAAACTATAATAGTATAGCTTAGTCAGTATATAAAGCCAGGTTTGGCCTATTTTATTGAATGTTTGATAAATTTCATTTTTACTGCACGAACAAACAAACAAGCAAAATAAATAGATAAATAAATATGCATTGACATTCTCTCTGTATGGCTGAGAGCTGGGAGACCCCTCCCCTGCATGCAGTGTTGATCCTCTAATCCCCGGCATCTGAAGGTAAACAGGCAGACCCTCAGATGTAAAGAGGGACACTCACAATATTTAGTTAAAAGATTCAGGCTGGAGGAGGGTTACTCACCTGAGCTCTGGGAATGGCTTTTGTGTGGCCGGACAGGTCAACAACATATCCATTTTCACTAGCGGATGGGAATGTGTTTGCTCAGGCCTATCTCCGGTCTCATGGAGGCTGTTTCTTCCTGAATGGATAATCTATCGTTGATACTATCTTCCAACAATATTTCACCTGGATTATCCAAAAAGGGATTTTAAATGAGTTCTAATTAATGATGTTCCCTGCTTTGAACTGCATGTCACGAGAGAAATGGGAACATTAGATCAGAGATTAGCATCCCATATTTACCAAAGCCTCATTAGCTGAAGGTTGAGGTGAGAAGACTATTCCTTACCTGTTCAGGGCAGGTCAGCACCTGTCACAGCCAGTAAAGCTCTTCTCTCAGCAGCGTCTCATCTCCCCCTTTATCTGCTCTTTACTCAGATAAGCCAGTCTTAAACCAATATATGAGAAACTTAATATTGCTATCTTATGGGGTGCAATGAGAGGAAAGAGATGCCACTTTGGTCCAGACCAAAATACCTAAGTATTGGATGAATTGTATTTTCTATAATTATATTTACAACTATCATTTTATATGACTTTGCTTCACAATGCCTCAGAGAAAGTTTGAGCTGTGTTATGATTTGGTATTATATATTATGTAGTAAGTTGCCGCTGGTTGTGGCCACAACTTGTCTGGGTTCACCCTCAGCTGTGCAACCATGGGATGACTTACTGTCACTGCTGTCGCCTGATTGTGGCTGTAGTTATGGATGTGCTTTGCTGTTATGATTATGGGTGTGACATTAATTTGTGTCTTGTTTAGTATGTGGTTGTGCTGGCTGAGCGTAGCAAAGACACTGCATTTCCAAACTCGCTGTATTGGTAACACATCTGTCAAGTCTGATACAAGCACTGCAGGTTCAAGTCCCCCCGTGGCTTAACAATGCTTTCTTGGCGCATGTTAAAAGAAGCAGTAAAGAGTAGTCACAGTACAGCCATAGCTACGAATATCTATTGCATTATAGATTACACCAAAACTACAGCCGTAGCCTGACCAATAACCATTGCAGTACATGAAAAAACCTGTCATGACCTTCAGGGGCTCAGTGGGAATGTCATGTGACATTGTACAGACATCAATGGTCTCCTCATAATGAAGTCTAATAACAGTTTCATTTCTCACCATCATCAGGTCATTACATTCCCAACCGCTTCAGCTGTACTTAGCATGTTAGCACACTAAACTGAGATTGTGAACATGGCAAGCTAAACAGCTGAACATCAGCATGTTTTTCACAACTGTCATTGTTAAGATGTTAGCATGGTGACATTAGCATTTACCCAACTACAGCCTCACAGAGCCACTAGCATGGCTGCACATTCTTAGCAGCTGCCTCTTCCTACGTCACAAAGGGCCATCTTTTATTCCGTGTTTTAATGCCTTAAACAGCTTGGTTGATATCAGCCAACACATTTGTAACTGGATGAAACTCATCATCATTAGACCTAGTGAAGGGCTGTAGAATTATGAGAACCTGTAAAAAAAAAAAAAAACGTTAAAATGCGAACAGAAAATGAACCCTGCAAACTAAACTTTTAATTCAACTTGCTGCAACATTAGGTGCTGAGCAGATATGTTCTGTTCGAATTATAGTTGCTGAAGGTAGATTCGCTTGGCATGATGGATTACTGCGATGACAGCATCAGCCGTGATTACAGCAATAAGTCATTTCATTACCATCTTTTTAGGTTAGGTCAGGTTCGAAATTAGCCAACAGAGCAGTGGGTGTTACAAAACACTGTGTTTTGGACTGACAGCCTGTCAAAGTGAGACTTGGCAAATTACAGTTCTCATCTACCCTGGGGGAGGAAAAAAGCACTGAGCAGCTTGCTTGTGTTGTTCATGTCTAATTACTTTGTCAGGACACGATGAGCAATCCCACAAATATCAGTCGAGTATGACAGCAGACACCCACTGACTGATGCCTTGACTTTCTCTTGTGTTTTTTTTCTCCAAGAAAATGTCTCTGCTACTGGTTATCAAAGACCACAAACTTACATTATGAAGCTTAACTGGGCCTCAACAGCTATTAAACCTCATTTGCAGTATCAGCATAGTATTTTGCAAATTATACACAGTCTGCTCTGGATCTTGCAGACGATAAGGACTCTCCCTTGAGATTGGGGAAATGGCTCAATTTGGGCCTTTCAGACGCACTCACAGGGAGCTGTGCTTGTGCCTTCAGTCGCCAGCATCGCCAGCCCGCCTTTTATAAGGCAGTTAGCTATGCAGTATCTCCACCTGAGATCAGAAAGCACCAACAAAGAGTCAGCGTTCACATCGACAGATAGACCCCGGAGCTGGGAGGGGGCCTGGGGTGTTCAGACGTGGAGTTGTTGAGTTGGGCAAGAATGCCTGCCTGGTGCCAAGTTTTATTTTGGTGTAGGTCCATTGCGAGAGCAATCTCCGAGTGTGTGGCATTATGGAGGGCATCCAAATGGTTAAGATGGAATTCCCTGATTGTTATTGAGACCTGAACCCCACCGTTCCTGAAACGATCTCTATCAGCTAGCACTCCTTGAAGCACACAGCTATTCATTAAAGATGGTTATCGGAAGGTCTGAGGCGAGAGCAGGGTTTTCAGGGGCAGTGAACGAGGCGAGATCATTGGGTATCATCTAAGATTGGCTCAGCTCGACATCTCCCTACGTGTTCCTTCACAATTAAGACAACTTCAAACAGTCTCACAGGTATCCGTTCAGCTCCTTAGATGTCACTGAGAGAAAGAAAGGGACTAATGAGTTTGTACTCATAAAGCACACAGGGATATGAAATCGCCCAGCGTCCTATAACAAATAAACACAGAATACCTCGCAGATGCAACAAAAGATCAAGGCAGGGCTGCTAGGAATAAACCACGCTCAGCTCCCTTTGGACCCAGCGTAGCGTGAAGCTGCTATTATCTTTGTGAATGTCATATCTAGACCCTATATTTTCCATGACTGAGTAGTCTGCCTATCTTGCAGCTGGAAATCTGCAAGATTCGTACATACAGCAGCTCATGCGTCAGTGTGGTTTAGCTGGATCTCATCTTTGTTGGTTACTTTCATGGTCGAGTGATTGCATGTTGAAGTTACAAAGCGAGGCTATTTATTTTCAGGGATATATTACTAAAAGTCTGAATGTGTGATCAGTCTGTCGATGTCGTGTCTTCTTTGACCTTTGAAGAATGATTTAAAATCGCTTTTTGTCTAAAATCTCAGGTCTTTGAGTGGCCTGTGCACTCTTCCTGACCTAATGAAGCACTTCCTGGTTCATTACTGCAGGCAGTCAGACAGGAGAGTGTGTGTGTTCAGGGCTGGATGGTGGCTTCACTCAGCAGTAGAGGGCTCCCTTTTCCCTCTGAGCTTCTAATTTGACACTGGTCACATCCAAAGGAGGGATCACACAAATAACACTACCTACACTTTTATTATTCCAGCTCTTACATACATTTCAACCTCCTATAGCTGTTTTCACAGCTTCATCTACAAAATGAACACTATAAACACAATATACAGAACCAATATCCACATACACTGCAGGTTTCTTAAAAACACATATGTATTCATTTAGCAGCTACTATTTTTATCCATTTGAAGAGCATTTGCGCTTCAGCTCGGTATCTGAGAACTATTTCTCAAACTGAGTTATCTGTTTTGATTGAGTGGGATGTTTGCCAGATAGGAGTTCCCCTGCCATTAATCTTAGTGTGGGTCTGAGTGACAGACCGGATTATCAACTAAAACTTTCAGCCACTTGAGACTGCTACTGATGTTTGGCTTTCAAGAAGAAGAAAGAGTAGGAAACAATTCCTTCTGGTGGAAAAGAGCAGACGCTGGTGTAACTTAAGCATTGTGGAAACCCTCAGTGGCCCTGTAGCATTATCTAGACAAACTAATATTTACCCCAAGACAGAGCAAACACACTCATTTACTCTGGCTTTATTCAGTGCTCTGGCACTGTTGATGGATTAACTCTAATGATGAAATTTAACCTTCTCAGTTTGATCTAAAGGCATCACTTCTGAGAGAGCCGTGCATCGATCACTTACAAGTGAAATTACTAGAAACAGTTCAACACGGGGAAGCTGACAACAAAAAAGAGGACTGGTTAAAGTTACTGACTAGCTCGTGTCAAATAAAAGTCTATGAACTTGCTGCAGACTACAGACAATCACCGATCAGCTGCTTCACCGTCAATGTGCGCATTATTAAGCAGGCAGCCTCCCACAAAGATGGAAACAAAATCAACAACAGTCTGTGTCTTTTTTTCAGCTGCGTTCAGGGGGATTGGAGATTTGCAGCAGTCTGAACATGAAAAAGGCAAGTAACGAGTTGGTTTGAAGTCTGACCACAGTGCGGTGAATCTCTGTTTGAGTCAGGTCTGCTTTAAATAAAAGCTGATTTGCCTCCCCCCCTAAATTTAGTCTCCAAAATTACACACTGTTCAGAGCATTGTCGGAATGCACAAGACTTGAAGGTCCTCCTTTCTCACCAGAGTGTAATGAGAAACTGCTTGCGGGGGACGCTGGTCGTAAAGGCAAACACCTGCAATGATGAGACCGAGGGAATCAATCTTCCTTTATCCTTCCTATCAACACCAAATAGATGAACTAGATTCTCCTGACCTGCCCGTTAGCTTCATGTGATGAAAGTAGAGACAACTGCTTGAGCCAAGAGGATGGATGGATGTGGGGAGAACCTAAGACCTGAAAATGTTCTCCTATGAATACTGAAGAAAAACACAAAATAGCACATGCAAAAACCATGAAGGGTGCAGGACCCCAGGCCTACTGACACTTGTAGGAAAAGTGAATTCAGCCATTGATTAATGCAGCTTTACATGTTATCCAGGCACAGTGAACAAAAGTGATTGATATGTTATGTTATGTACAATTTATTCAGAATTACAATATTTTTAGTGATGACGTGTGCGTATACGTTTCATGTTTTGATGGACGTTGGCTTTAATGATGTAGTGGAGCATGGAGACAGGGTGTTCACGATCATGTTAATTTCAGTGGTGGAAAAATCTGATCCTCAATTTAAATTAAAGTGCAACAATGCGAAAACAATCTGAGGAGTTGTGAGATAATTAGATAAGAAAGAAGCAAAAACAATGTTCTGTTATGCAAATTGGTATTTATTTTCATACTTCTCTCTAATCTTTACTTTTTGGTGAAAATTGGATGATTCTTCATCTTTAGGCCTCGACCAGTTTTTTTAAACAAAACCATCTGAGAAGTTTAAAAATGGTCACTGACTCTAACGATGTCTTTAACAACGCATCATACTGTCATGTCTTTTTCTAATGTAAAATCTTTAACTGAAATAACTAATATCTTAAAGCTGTCAAATAAATCCAAAAAATATACTAGTGAGTAATATTTCCCTCTGAAATGTTATGAAGTATTGTGCTTAAAATCAGTAAATACAACACTTAATCTCTGCCGTAATGTGTAGAAAATAAGTTCACTTAACAAGCTGAATTTCTATGTTCTAAAGAAAGTTCTTTCGAACCGGACTGATCCAACCTGCTGCACAGTGAACTTATAATGTAAACGAGCCGCACAGACATGCTTCACCTTGATTTCTCCGCATGTTTTCATTGGGTGAAACCAGTCAGTCTGGCAGGAACAAACTTTTCTTTGGGGGAAATGTAAGCCTTCCTCTAAGAATTTCCCTATTTGCCTTTGCAGGTGGACCCAAGATGGCACGATGGTGTATCCATACAGCGTCTTGTTTTTAATGGACAAAGACTCAGCATTCTTTGGCACGTATCGGCCCCCGAGTAAAAACCTCGACGAATTCATGTGCGTGTTTATTTGTTTTTTCTTCCATGTGACAGACAGCCTTGGATTTCACTTACAGAGTACCCGAGACCTTGTTAACTCAGTAATGGATAGCCCCGGTGTACACGCAGACATCCTCTTCATTCTTGTGCCACCAAGAGCAGGAAGAGAAGACGAGCACTTCCTCCATCACTCTGACACTCGCCTTTTGTCTGTCTCAGCTCGCAAGACATCCAGAGCTGCTTTCTGTGCAGTGGAGATGGTTAATGGCTTTTCTTTGTCATTTCCCATGAAGAGGCACAGAAAAGAAATATTTTGCTCTATTGTGAGATGTCACTGTGCGGTAAACAAGACTGTCGAGTTACACAATATACAGTACACTGACTACTGTATGTGTATAAAGATTCTGCAAACGTCCATGCATCATTAATATTTTGACCAAACTTTAGAGAAAGTGATATTACATGATATCATTTGTTAGTTCACAAGGATGGATGTTAAATGTTGACCTTGACGTTTGCAGGCCTGGAAATAATTGTTTTCTATATATGTTATAATCGTCATATAGAATTCAGGTCCACACAGCTTTGACATAAAGAACCACTTCAGCTGCATTCTGTGCAGTTTGCCAAAACATACACGCTTTCTTTAGTAAGCTCCCAAAATACTCCTCAACCAGCGAACAAAAAATGATTGTGTTTCTCATTAGGGTTTCACACCATGACAGGCAGAGTATTGGAGCTGAAAGACAGAGGGCTCACTAGACAATTGAATGCACTTTAAGCATTTCTGCAGAGGCCCACCTTGGTATTGTGGCTTGGAAGTGTGACTGGTGGTTGGCGCAGTCTGCCGTGGAGGGTGATGACTGAGAGGATCTCCAGCACAGAGTCGCCACCCACATAGCTTTGTATCTTGTCTGCAGAGGAGTCTCGTAGATTTCATGAAAAAATAGATCTGATTTTATTTGATTTCTTTTTTCCTTTCTTTCTCGGCATTCACAGCGTTTCTCAGTAAAGAATACACTGATTCCTTTCTGCGTATTCTTCACTTCAGTTGAGCAATAACTACTTCACTGAAGCAAATGCACTTACACAATATTTGATGTTACGCTATGGTATTAACTGTATCAACTAAAGAACACTGTAAAAGAATCAGCTCTTACAGAAGGCTGAGGTGTTTGAAATGTGAAACTATTTAATTATTTACAAGAGACACAGAAGAAAGAAATAGGAAAAGATAAAACATGTGATACATAGTGACCTTTGACAAATATACAGTATATATATCAATTTAATTTACATTTTACACAAAATTCCAAGTTTTTTGGAGTCAGGGTTGCATATTCTGACACAGCACCTCTACCACAGCCGCAGAAAGCAACACAGTAAGTACATTCACTTTGTAGGTGACAACAAGAACAAACTTTTACGTGAAGTGTTATCATTTTATCCTGCTGTATATGTACTTTTACAAATAATAGAGAAAGTTTTACATTGTGGTATTTGTATTTCTCCTTAGAAGAAGGAAAAAATATCCATTCCTCCTGTGTTGTGCAGTACGTAGCTTTCCGGTTTAAAATTTTAATATGCATGGCAGTGTTATTTGGTTATTATGTGTGTACGAGCTGTTGAGGCGACTTTTCCATCTGTCAATGTTCACACACAAAGCCCAGCTTAGCAGGCTCGTGGCCATAGTTTGCATTTCAGTGAATTCCTCATATGAAAATATAAACCACAGTTTGAACAGCGCAACCCTACATTACTGTAGTGAGGTAATGAGTCAAATAATAACTAAAACATCAAGTACTCTATTGTGTTGTTTAACAGACAGCCTTCTTAATTTCTTCTTCCTCTTGCATGCACATCCTGTCATGTTGTATTTCAGTTAATTCCATAATGGCGTGATGTCATTTGGTCAGGCTTGCGGAGCCGCACTCCCTTCCCAGTGATGAGGCTATATCAGACCCTTCATTCAGTTTAAACCCATGTTTTCGCCATGCCAAATTAACAGCCGCCCTTTGGGTCAATGCTGCGTGCGAGTGTTGAGATGGGAGAGGCATGTCTGAGTGAAAAGCACCAATAACAGCAACACGCATGGTTCTCCACGACTGCCTCCACTCCGCGTTCTTCAAAGGGCCCTCTTCCTCACTCTGTCTCTCTCTCTCTCACTGCTGGTTTGGAGCTGCACGACAGACCGGACCTCACTGGGCCAGGCCAAACAGAAATACTGGCTGTTTAAACCTGATGATACTGTCAATATGGGAAAGGTCAGACAGTTATGTATATGTTTTATTTCATCCCGGATGTTGCTAAAGTCAATAGGTCATTTAAGTTTGTGTTGATTTAGACAGCAGCCTGTCTTGGTTATCGGCCAATGAGTTCTTTAAAATCAGGCAACTGATAGGGGCTGGCAGGTCTGACTGGCGCTGTTGTCACAAACGCTTAGGGAGTGGCAGCAGCAGGGCATGGTCGAAAGGTTGATTAATAACAGTCAGCCTTGTTTACCTTTCACCCTTTGTTGCATTATCTCTTGGCGACAGCATTCACTCCTGGTCCTACTGAACACAGGCAGTATTCAACAGAGCAACAGGTTCTGCATATTTTAGACCTGAACTACAGACCAGTGCGCTCCACTTCCTGTTATCTCATCTGAATACTGAGGCAATGCACTTGCACCACACACAAATGAAGGATTATTTGCTGGTAACAAACTGGACCTCTTTTAGACCCACAGAAAACTATTAGAGTTAGCGTGATAATGTTGCCTCAATCAAATGTCTTTGGCCTCAATAATTCATTTTGAACTTCAAATCAATCTGTATAGGTTATCTAGCTAGCTTTTATTCACCAAATCCAATTGAGATCAAGACCTCTTTTGTAAACCTTTTGCAGTTTACTATTATAATTATAGAGCCAGGGACACAAAACAATCATCACAGACTCGTCAATATGAATGTTCTGTAAGAAAATGGAAAGATGGCTTCATACAGGAAAAAAGGTTGCATGGTGAAAAACACATATGCTTATTTTAAATTTTATAAATACATATATTTTCACACATGGTCGACAATAAATAGTTATAATTTTGGAATTATTCTATTCTGGCAAAACGGTTTTTAATTTTCATTTTAAAACAGCTTTGATCTGAAAACCTGTAGTTAAAAGGTTTATGTTGAGTTCACAGTACAATCACAGAGATGTGTGACGGGTTTTTATGGGGGCATCATTTTCCTCCTTTGATGACACTTGTTTCTTCTAAGTCGACTCAAGATGTCTGATGAAGAGCTCATTTTCCTTCTACCTCAGCCAACAGGAGCAGATAAGTTTTTTAAAAATATTTTAATTTATTTCAAACAAGCAAGGATATGACTTCCTGACCTCTGACATGAAGGGTATGACTCCAACCACAAGCCTGATCCTCAACGGGAAGGTGTACAGTTGCCATGTTACTTTAGTAACCATAATAAATTGCAGAAACTCTCTTAAGTGACGGACAACAATAGAAAAGACGAAAAAAGCCGAACTTTTCATACACCTACAGTATAAAGCTGCCTTAGAAGGACCAGAGAGATCATTCAGGTTAAAGAATAAGTGTAGAGATATTCTATATTTTTCTTTATTTCAACAAATCCATCGAAAAAACAAGACCAACAGTTATCTGATCATATTAACAAATGCTGGCTGCGCATGCAAAACCTGATATGGTGTACACGTGTATTGTTGTACAAAAACACACCATTGAGCCACACTGTTGTTCTTCATCAGCAAGAACAACACAGTGTACAGTAGCTTATTGTGAATCAATCCCACACATACTGGTGCCATAAATGCACTACAGCACAAAATGTGTATTAATCCACAGCTGAAAATAGTCCCCCACAAATGCACTATTTACTCCAGTTTGAGTAATGTTTGCTAACAACTACAGTGCCCAGCTGTTTGAGAAGATTATTTGGCCTTTTACAAAAAGAAAATACTTCTATGTGTCCCAAGTTCAAATTTCCAGTGCATCAGGTACAACATGAAATGAGTAAGAATGCTCTTTTTTTCATCTTCTCCCTAAACACAGAAACATTTATTCGCCCATTTCAGAGATCCAACTGAGTTTCAGGCAGGATTTTCCAAACCGACAGACAGTACGGTGGTTTACCGCTCACATTTCTGGGAGAAGAGTCATCATCTTATTATCACCTAATAAGAATTTGAGCCAAAAATTAACTTGAAGGCAACCCTTAAATCCAACACCCCATAGCTTTTTGCTGGTAGCATTTGACATGTGTGTGGCAACATTTAGCACAGTATATGTTTCAGCACACTTTAAATAAGTCACAGATGGGCAGTAGGGCAGAACATTAATTCTGTCGTCTCCACAAATTAGAGAGGATCCTCCTGCACCGAGGACTGTCTCTGTCTGTGCCCAGATCTTCACTAAAATAGACTTCCACTACAAAACTGCTGACAAATTTCCATAATGAAGGTCTTTATTTTGACTTTCCAGGAAAGAACTGCACACCCCTCTAGATGCTGATATTTACATCAGATTACTGACAACACACACAAATTACAAGCATTCTTAGCTTGACAAAAATATGCCTGCACTCATGGCAGCATTTTCAAAGAGTGCATTTTAATTGTGTTTGCAAACATAATTTCATGCTCTTTTAGTCATCTGTATATAATAATCAAAGCTGGGCTCTGCAATTCAATGTGATCCTGTGGTTATTCCCTTTATTGCTGTATCGTTGTATCCTCCAAGGACCAAAAACAGCGGCTGAATCTCCTGAGAGCAAATGTGAAATGATACGTTTTCATTTAGAAAGCCAAATGTCATCATCATGTCTCCGTCCCTTTTGCTTTTAGAGCGTCTGGTTGATGTGGTGAGCTGGCAGAGCAAGTAAGAACATGGGAGGGAGACATTTATCATCCTCTAGACTACAGAGCTGTAACTCTGCCTGCTTGGAAATCCTGTGGACAGTCAGCGGAAAAAAAAAAAAAAAAGTCAATGGTGATTGAATTACAGGATGACATCGTTATGGACTCACTGCTTTGGTGTTTTAGTTTTGGGTGGTAAAAACGAGAATAAATCACTTATAAATTTGGCATATACTAATATTGATCTTCTTGTTCTGTTCATGTCATTAAGAATGCTAAATGTCTTTGAGGCTGGATAAATTTCTTCAGTTGTGCTGTTTTTCCATCCTCTGTTCATCTAAAACGCATCGTTTGTGCTCTGAATGAATGCAATGTAAACAACAGGCTGCCAACTCTGACCACAATTTCGATTATTGACTTTGTTTCTCACGTGCTCGTCAAAAACTGATATCCTGCTTATCAAAGGCTGTGACAGCACACATTTCAGCATTGTACATGTTTGGCATGCACCGTGTTTCCATGGCAGGTCAATTCATCTGAAATCTCAGTCGTGAGAACTGCTGACACCGGCCTACTTTTCAGAATTTGACACTTTGCCAACTTGCCACTCTCTTTTTAAAAGGTTTCTCGTGTACCTTTCTCCGCTCTTTCCAAGACCTGTCTGGCCTGCCATGTCGCCTGTCCTGAGATGCCGTTCTTGTTGACTCTGAGTCATGTAAAGGCAGAGAAAGTGAGCGAGTGAGTGATTGACTCCTGGCCAGCCTGGGGTAGTTTCCCCCCTCAACACAAAAGTACAGATAAATGTCTTCAATCATACCCAGCAAAGTGTCCAATATATAAACTGAACTTTGGTCTCTAAAGAACACTCAATCCTTCCTGTACACATGGCAGACACTGATGAATTGTCATAGTTGAAGATAGGGACGCCTGTTCTTGCTTTTAAAGGAATCTCTGTCACCATTTTGCTGTTGCTTGGATTATTAATAGTGCTTAATATCATATCCATTAGGATCAAGGAGAGCAAGTCTCCTATCCATCTCTCCAAGTATCTGTTTGAGCTTGTGGCATTTGAGAATCCTTTCAAGTTTAAGTTGCAGAGGTTGACACTCTCAAGACCCCGGAGATCAGAGCACAGCCCAGCGTTTAAGTCCGGGCGTCTGCACACTTGTGTGTCAGTAGTTTCATTGAAGTTTTGCTATGTTACAGTGCGAAAAGTCTCTTATTTAATAGACAAGGGTCATTTTGAACAATGTTCAAAACACACAAAAACCTAATCCTAATGGTCACTCTGGGGTGAAAAACGTGCCCTAACTAGCATGCTGTCAGCGTGTCTCAACGTATGTGTACTGAAAATTAAAGAAATATTATGTCTATGTGCTCTGTATCAAGAGGAAACAACTCTCTAAAAAGAGCCCACCTGCTGCCCTTCCAACACAGAGGGTCTGCAGAGGACGCAGTGGGGGGTATCACTTGCGACCCTGATTGATGACCATAGGTCCCGCAGGAAGTAACCCCGCCACCATGAAGGAGTGTTTTTTGAACCCCAAGTGGTATCCGGGAAAACAGAGCGACTCCAGTCAGGGAGCGTGTGTACTCATAAGCCATCTTAATGTTTGGATATACTCAGTCACTTGGGATTTCGCTGCAGAAAGGGAACAGAATCAGTGACTGCATAACAGAGCTCAGAGGGTGTATCCTAAAACTTGCTTTTAAAACTACACCTCAGTGCTTTGTGTTTTTTTTCTAGCATTATAGCAACCTGTGAATAAATTACTTACTACTATTACTTTTCTCATATACTTCAGCAATTTTCCATACAAATCAAAACTCACACAACTGCTGTCCTAAGCGTCAGGCTGATCATTGCTGCACATTTAACACATGCTTGTATGTGGACATGGTGGATAAAATCCATTATACTTATATTTATGTTTACATTTTAGGAACATCATTTAATGCCCAACAACATGTTCAAAAAGCACATTATCTCACATCTAGAAAAAAAAAAACGGATTGAAATCTTCAAAATGCATATCTATAAATCCACAAAATGTGTGAATCCAATGATTTTCAGTGACAGACGTGTGAAATAAATGCATGAAAAATGGGATAAAGTGGGTTTGCAGTCATTAAAATCAATTGTTCATATAGCACCTTTTCTGGCATGCAGCCCATCAGAAGCTGAAAAATGTCCGTGACCCTGACCCCTCAATTTCCAGCACTCATTAACAATGGTAGGGGAAGCAACCTTTAAAAAAGGATCCAAGCTGAACTTTAGTGAAATAAAGGTCAGCACGATAGCATCAGCAAACTGTTGTTTATTTTTCCCTACATAAATCAAATCATACTCATTTAACAACGGTTTGAGAGCCGCTGATGTAGCACAGAACTGAAATGTGAAAGGGTTATAATTGCTCTCTTAATTGATCGTCCCTCTAATTTCAGGGCTCTGTTCAAGGAATATTATGGTGTAAGTTTTTGCAGGGCACACTGCAACACTTTTAAGATCATTCGTCAATCAGCACGTTTTGTCTTGAGAGAGTTAAAAACCTCGAAGCTGATTTGGCTGATCAGTGTTTCAGACACAGTCAGTAATCTCACTGAATGAGAAACCACATTTCAGCTCAGTGGAAACCCAAAGTCTTGCTCTACATTAAAGGTCAAAGGGCCTGTGCGTTTTGAACAATAACACAGAGTTTTTCAATATTCATAATTTATCAGGACCCACTGATCCTCCGATGGGAAGAACGTTCTCCTGTAGAACATTTCATTCTATCTTTGCAGGGCATTAAAATGCCATCCTCAACTATTTTTTACTTGCTGATTGCATTTACACTGAAGGTGCTGTTAAAAAAACCACAGAAATGCTCAGTGTTACTCAAGCAAACTACAGCGGGCCAGTCCCCAAACCAACTGCGCTGCACACATTCCCCCTGACCTCACCATCAAGTCACAGCAGAGGAGATGCAGGCTGTTTGCTGGATGTGGACCAACTCCTCCCAGTTTAATTACAAAAGTACATTTTAGTTAGAAGAGCTGAAAGCTGTCTGAATTAATATACGAACAACTGTATAAAAATATATATTAAAATGTTTAAAATATTAATGTATTTTATTATTTTTCTCCCTTTATAGCTTTTGGTTCACAATATGGTTACAGTAACAGAATATGTAACTTTAAAGTTTATGACAAACTAGAGTTGCAATTTTAGTTTTTGGGCTGCTGGTATTAATTAGAAGAAAATCAGTGAAGGTACTGATTTGTTGTAAGTAGAAAACAAAAGTTAAAAACTACTCAACAGTCACAAACGAGTTATTCAGTCTGCTGTATATAATAAAAAAAAAAGAAAAACTTTGATGACATTTTAGCCAAGACGCGAACGCATCATGCCATTCAAACTGAGGGCCACATTAACACTGAAGACGCAGCCAGGACGTCGACCTTTTCCACTGCGGGAATCCAATGTTTAATAGTAGCAATAATGCCAGAACTTTAACATCTCTGCATCGCGCAAAAACATGAATTACGCATAATAGTTTGGGTCGCATAAAGCATCGTAAAACAGGCTACGACAGGGTCAGCTGATCACAACGAAAAGAAATAGTACGAGAAGAGAGCCAAACAAAGAGATCAGAAAACGTATAGATATTCAGTAGAGCCGTGAAGAGGCATCGACACAGCGAACAGACCACAGGAGCGAACAGTCGACAGAGAGGGCGAGCGGAGCCGATGGGCCTCTGTGGGAAAACTCCCGCAGGCCTCATTTGTGTACGGGGAAACAGATCCCTTCATGTGGGTGGATTTGGACCGTCAGCTGCTCTCCTGTACACAACGTTCATTAACGTGCACGATCAGATCTCTGATTCCAATCAGGTATCAGTTACAGCTCAGATAGCATCAGCAGAGGCGCCCGGACTGCTCCGTGGAGGTGTGGGGAGGTTACACCTGAGTAACGAAGCTACTTTTCACTGTAGTGGTGTCATGAGCCAGCGGGGTGTATTTCAGTTCCCTAACCGATTTTAGGATTAAATATCATACACGAACTTCGATCCTTCACTTATTATAAAATTAATTCTATGTGTGCCATTAAAGCCTCACTGTCACTGCCAACGAGCGACCTGCTATCAAACATCCAGTCGAAGTGTTTCTGTCACCTCCAGCTGGAAGCAGGACCACTATGATTCAATGAATAGGTGGTGTAAACCTTTAAGACGTTACTAAAAGTCACTTTTTTGGAGTTACAGGAAGGTCAGATTCAATATCTAATTAAAGAGGAGTGAGACTGGGTGACTTTAGGACTGAGGCCTTCACTGGCTGCAACAAAACTGGAAACCTCGAGTCAACAGAAAACTGCTGTAAGTCTTTAACCTAATGATCATCATCAGCAGCAGCACCGAACTTCCACGAATTAGGCCTTAAGGAACACGATGAACCGAACAGCGCAGCCTTACATGGATCTGAGCTGGAATAATATAAGCTACGACAACATGTGGCATTTAAGAAAGCCTTTATTTTTGAATATTTACAATGAAATTATAAAAATATATAATTAAAGCTTTGGCAAATATTTTACATTTAGACAATTTACCTCTTTGTTCACATCGTCGAGTCACTGTAGAATCGAGATCATGGCCACAATTTAAGATCATATAGTATATGACGGATTACAGACATTTTTTTTTTTTAATAAAACATCAATGGTAGACTGGCCTGACAAAAAAAAAAGGTTTTTTTTTTTTTCAAGCTCTGCAGCCTCAGTAAGAGAACATACAGTCTGGCGACACGAAATAGCCTATTTCAGTGGAGAAAAAATAAACACAATCAACCAATGAGGGGAAACGCGGATACATCCATGCAAGCTTACATTCATGTGGCCCTTAAAGCCGATAAAGCTATATAAAGCATGTGAATAGGCCTGTGTTTGACTGTAAGCTACAAACACTCAGGGAACAAGCCGTTAGTGTTCGGACTTACTGTTGAAGTTGTTGAAATGAGTTTTCAGTTAAATGGATCTGGTAATTAAGGTGGTATAAGTCCCGGTTATGATGATGAGGTCAGGAGACTGGGTCCGTGAACGCTGTTCAAGTCTTCATGCTGCTGCTGCTGCTGCTTGCTCAGGGGACTGGGAGGCTTTCTGTCTCCTGCACAACACAAAGAAGAAACACAGTTGGCCCGTGCATGCTGCTTCAGCGTCAAATTATTATTTACTCCGCGAGATAAACGCACTTATTTCACCTACACATGAGAGCAGATCTGACCTGCAGAATAAATGTGCGATTATTAACGAGTATTTATTTTATTTTATTTCTTTTTTTTTTCAAAGAAAATGAGGCTTTTCTTCCATGTCATGTGTGTACAAATGTCCTCAGAAAGGACACATGGAAGGCCTGAGCCACGTTAAGTCTGGAAGGTCAATATTTAATAACTGGCATATAATTAGGCGTCATTTGGGATTTGGTAAATGTTGACACTGTCTCGTTGCGGTCATTGCTTACTGCAAAAAAGGAAGGAGGCTGTGAGGTCCTACGCAGATATAAGTAGAAATAAAGAGAGTCAATCACAATAATAATTTGAATAATGCGGAAAAAAAAATAATATGAATCCCAGAGAGAATAATAAAAGAAACGAGGATTCAACGCATATGTCGCCGGTGTTCACATGCGGTCCCGGTCTCCTTCTGTCTCCAAGCTCTGTACCTTCTCGGGCCTGATGCTTGAAGGTCATGGGCGAGTGGATCTCCCCTGCATGCATGCTCATGCCGCTGCCTGGGTGGGACAGGGCCGGGCTCTGCGGCTGCCAGTGGTGGTGGCCCGGGGCCACGTAGCCGCCTGCTGGCCCGCTGTACACCCCGTACTGGTTGGTGGGAGAGTAAGCGCACGCAGAGACATAACCGGACAGTGTCGAGGAGGGCTGCAGGCACACAGACAAGACATGGGCAACATGAGCCCAAAAACCTCAACTGAATGTGAGCGTGACATGTGGCATGCAGCAGAGGATCTTAAACACGGTGTCTGGACGGTTTGGAAGAAGAGGAAACTGAGGAATAGGACACGAGATTCACTGTAATTTAGTTTACCGTAATTAAGACAAATTAGAGCATGTGTACACAGCTAGGCTTCCTCCGCCTGTCATCTCAGTCCTAAAGCAGAAGTAAACTTTTTAATAAACAGTAATAAAACTCCCGGGAGTCTCAAGGGTAAAATCTTATCAAGCAGAGGTCTGTGGCCTCATGTGACTCCGTTTGAGGGTCCCTGATATGCAAACTTTTCACAACTCTGCCACAGGCCTTCAGCGAGCGCAATCGTTTACCAGAGGCCTCTGCCCAATTTGGCACTAAACATTTGGACAGTTTCCTAAAAAAGAGAGACGGAAGCACCATAGAGTCACATTTGTCCAGAGTTAGGGTGGAAACGTTCCAGGCTTTGCAGATATTTATTTCTTTTTACCTGTGCGTATTTTATGTCGGCCTCGATGGCTGATTTGTCGATCCCGTTGACTGCGTGAGCCGCGGGGAAAGCTGCTCTGTTGACGCTACTCCACTCCTCCATTTTTGGTGGATATCCATCCGCCCCAGCAATGGCTGATTTGGAAACAGTAACTTCATGTCAAAGGTGCACTACAAAACGTAACATTCCTGAAAAACATTCCTGAGAAAAATGCCTATTTATCGATATCATTTATTATGTAACTTCTAAACATATTTGAAACGCTCTACGCATAATCCTGAGTGGGCTAGAAAACACATTTTTTTTATTTTCAAAATAGCAGGCCTATCTAAAATGGTTTTGAAGTTATGGTTAGTTAAACAAATATAGCATTTCATATCAAAATTATTCTAATTATTGATAAAGTGCGTAATAGTTGAATTGTAAAAAGGAAAAAATTGAAGAAAAATACAAAAGAAAACAACACATACAAAAAATATGTAGTTGAAAGGAAACAACAGCAGCTTATTATAAATATTCCTGTTATCTTATTTAATCATTTATAAAAATCATTTAGCGTTATTATACCAAATACAGCCCTACATTTTATCCTGTGTTACATTTACGAATATGTGCGTAAAAGACGCAATATTGTCGTTTAAGTAAGCTTACTGCATCGAGCTATTCAATCAAAAAATATAAATAAAAAATATACAATTATATGTAATTTTACATTCATGTCTAAATGGCAAAAAATATATATATACTGGGCCACGCAACTTCACATTGAGTGAAAAACACAGACCAAAGGACCAGAAAAGCAAAGAAAACCGCCTGTAATGACTACTTGAAGGATTAGGGGGGGATATAGCAGGTGAGCAAAGTGTTTGGAAATGCATCATCCCATGAAAAGGCCCATTGAGAATGGACTTAGTGCTTTCTGGCTCAATGGTGAAACGGAGGCCTGTACAACCTCTAATGGACACATTGTCCTGCCTGCTGCCAGAACAGGTTGTACGGCGCGATATGCAATCCATCATGCAGAATAACACAAAAACAAGCAGCAGCACCGCTTTATTAAACTCTCGTCTGAGAACAGTGGGGCTTGCATGTATGGCACAGAGACGCAGGGGCCTAAGATTTCTCACGGAGCAGACAGGAGCTGTGTTTTCCTCACCTGCAGGATCCATGAAGGCTCGTATACCGAGGATGTTGCTGACGGTGTGCGCAGAAGGCCAGGCCCTGGATATGCTCATATGTCCAGCCGTCACCGGTACTCCAGGAGGGCTGCCCATTTTAGTGCCAGTGGGCGACATGGTGTTGGGGTAAGAATAAGGGTATATGTGGTTGTAGGAGAGGCCGGCCTGCGCGGAGGCTTGCTTACTGCTCTCATACTGGTTGGGCTGGGAGAGATTCCCAATCTTGTTGCGTAAAATCCTGCTGATTGAGCTAACCGAGGGGACATTGTATTTGTCACAAACTCCATCAGCCAAGAGCCTGTCTCGGATCTCCCAGGCAAAGATCCCGGGGTCGTTTTGTTTGTATTCCCTGATATTTTTCACCACGTTCGGCGTCGTGACCCGTGGTTTGCTTCCACCGATGGCACCGGGTAAAATGGAGCCCGTCTCGTTGTATCTCGCCAAAATCTTGCTCACGCAGCCGTGGGACACTCGGAGCTGACGGCTTATATCGCAGGGCCTGATCCCGAGTTGAGCCAGCTCCACTATTCTTAACCGTATGGCATTGGGCAGGGGTCGCCCATTGACGAACACGCCGCCTAACTGGTTCACCTCTCCATAGGTTTGCTCTGCGGGAGAAAAGAACATACAAGTCACATACTGACTCTGCATGAGGTGTGTACATGCATAACAAATTAAACAGAATCTCATCTTGTTGTCATTGTTTTGCACATATTCTCATAGAATTTCTTAATGCAAAAACAGGCCCTATGTATTAATTAATAAGAGACAACCTCAGGAAGTTCAGCCTGCGACATTTGGACACGAGCTCCGGTAAATTCCACCATAAATTGAGGTTTCAAAGTTGAACAACATGTGAATCTACACAGACTGTTAACTTCTGGTTGATTACCGCTATCTTGTAACTTTACATAAGTGTGGAAATTGTTCGGCTGGGTTTACCTTCCACCATCCCTGCGCACACAACAAAAAAAAAAAAACAACATTAAAAATGGCGAGCTTGAGGATTTGACAATCGTGAGCTCTCTAAAGACACACTTTTTTATAGGATAATTGGTGGTGTGTTTCCATTTGCCATTTAAAGCTTTTAAACAGACAACAACGCCTGCCGACCAGAGCTGGAAAAATCCACCATGAAATAAACTTGACAAGCTGTCGCCAGAAGATAGTCCTCATTTGTACATTATCTGAACTTGGAGGGAAGGGGAAAATGCTTATTTCTGTCTTTACGCAAGCGTGGTGAGTCTGGATACGCTTCCATAAGATCCCTGCCACTGAAGCATGCAGACGGTAACGCGGGCTTACCCATTTGCCTATATGTTTCGAGATGCTGGGAAATATAGGCGCCCCTTCAAGCGGCTGAATGCGTCCGAGCGAAGGCAGACAGGGAAGGGGAACACGAGGAATGAGCCCCAGAAGAGCGAAAAAAGGGACCTCTCCGAACCTCCTCCGAGTGCAGCGCGCCCCCTTCTTTTTTGGAAGCGAGTGTCTGCAAGGTACAATGGCACCAAAGTGATCCTCATCCGATAAAAGCGAATTGCAGTTATCCCGGGGAGCCCGAGGTTTGCTGGAATTAATTTGACGCGTCCTACACGTCAATCTTCGCTGTTATACGCCGAGCCTCTGCTTTGGTTTCATTGGTCGCCCTGCGCTGAAAACGCTGTCAGCCAATGCAAACCCCATCCGGTTGGAGTCGTGCAGCCTCCTTGAATATTTTGCATAGGGGAAGTGGCAGAAAGGGAAGCGTTTCATCCAGCATGCAGCCTTCTGGTAAGGACTTACACTTACAGGAGATATACACACATGACAGTAGAAGGTGAAGTTTCCCCAACTGGATAGCAGTGTTTTCAGCTCCACCAGAAAGTTCAGCACTTTATTATTTTCCAGCTTTTATAAATATTGATGGCGTATTTTTTTGTTCGCCTCACATCACGTCTCATATCAGTTTGACACGAATTATAAAATGATGCCATTAAGATTAAATCGCACCAGTCAGGCATGTTCATGGTCGTGATGCTTACAAACGATGTATTTAATTCATTTTAGTTTAGCATGAAATATGTTTTAGCTTTTTTTTTAATTATTATTGGCGATCCATCTAAATGGTTATGAGGAGTTTGCTAAATAGCATCATGAAAAGATACATTTAATCCCATAAAATAACATAAACACACCTGAAATTACGCACCTGTGGATGTGACTGGCACATTAGATAGTCTGCAAGTCAATTATATAAAATCGATATTGGTATTCTTTCCATTTATGGCTATTCTACTAAAACTATACACAATATTTTCGCTGAAAAATGTATTTTCTGCATATTGTTTCGTAAATTGAATATATAACCGAGCAGTGTTGGACACGATCCTTCAGAATCGCGTCATTGGACCATAAGAGCGAAAACGGAGCTTGCACACCAGCAGCCTGAGTCTTGTTATAAGCCAGCGTTAGAGCATCAAACATGGGAAGGCGCTCATGTAATCGATACCTCTGTGGATCGCGGCGCTCCCAGACTACGGGACATCGACTGGATGCCAGAGACATACATTATCACAGCATGTTTTCGGAGTTTCCTGTGCAAGTTTAGAAGGTATCGTTTATAAGCTCGCAAAACGTTACTTGTAAAACTTAACAGTCGACCCAATGGTAACAAGGTGCAGTGTCCTTATCCCCCCCCCCTCCCCCCCATCGACCCACCGCCTCCACCTCCGCCACCCCTCTCCTCTCTGTCTTCTGGCCACTTCACGGTCCAGATCTGGGAGCAGGACACATGGAAAGCATCAGGTTGGGTCAGAGGAGCAGAGTCTGGGTGCTGGAGAAGATCGCTTGAAAGTGAGATACTGGTGATGGACATTTTATTTGCATCATCGTGGACCTTCAGTTTGTCTGGATATCTAGTGAATTCGTGTCTCATATTTGCATGCATGTTGCAGGGTGGTGATATATTTTGGGCACACCCTAAAGGGTGCGTCATCAGATGAGTATGAAATATTGTTTAAATGACTGGTATTTGACATCTTCTTCAGTCTGTCTGTCTGTCTGTCTGTCTGACTGACTGTCTGTCTGTTGTCCAATGCTTGGCTGGCGGGACTCCCCTCATCTGGACAGTGCAGGAATTGCATGGATTTATCAGCACTCTGTGTAGCTTCACTCGTGCACTATTTTCCGGGTAGGTAAACATTTTTCTGAGCGTTTCAATATAAAACTAATGGCAGCCATTTTTTTTTGTATTTAATATGGATATTAAAATGAGAAGGCGCGTTGATTTCCGCCTTATATGTTTAGGTTATTTTCTTTAACGAGTCCGCTTTAGTGACTCACACATTTTAATTACTCACTGTGCATTTCTCCTGTATTTAACTCTACAAGTTTTAAATAAAAATAGTTTTCGTCAACATTATTTTTTGCCGTGTTAGTGTGTGCATTGTAGAGGCTTCGAGCCGAATCGTTTTCTGATGTAATACAGTTGCATTTAACGAATGCCAGGTCTGTTTTCAGACCTGAAACAGTCGTTGTGTCATAGTGTTACATCCAAACGTGAATGTTTTGTTTTGATTTTTTTTTTTATTCCGGCAAATTCGTTTTTACACTGCTGATGGATTAAACATATGAACAGTCTTATCAAAAGTCCTTGTCCTTGCCCGACAAATTCTGCAGGCTTTTGTCTCTGAAGTTCAGATGACGTAAAAGATATCAAAAGCCAAAATGTGCGCGGCAGCAGATGGATTTTCTGTGAATTCAGGCTGTGTGAGTTAGATTAACAGCAGAGAGCCATGCAAAATAAAACCTGAAATGTTGGGGATATTTTGAAAAAAATCTTTTCTCTAAAATATGTTTTCATCCATCCACGTGGACGTTGAAAAAAAAAAAATACATTAACCAAAGAAGGAAACATTTGGGAAAACACCTTACACGTGAGTGCAGCTCCACATTTTGCATCAGGTGTGCGGCTTTGCAACCGTCCGTCTGCTCTTGTCATGTGTGACCAAACAAAAACAACCTTGAACGGCTCCCCTCATTTTTTCCAGGTTTCAAAGTGTATTCACACAATATATGCCCACATAAAAACTGCCCTGTAAACACAAACACCCAGCGCACAGCCCGTCATATTTTATTTGAAATTTCATGGCGGATGCTGCAGGATTACTTTAACTCTGCACCACTGACTGAACTTGTCATTGCTGGACAATATTCCTCGTTTTATCTTGGAGGCAGCCTCAGTGCCGTCGTCCCTGTCATTGCCTCTCATGCAGAATGATGGTTGTTCCGTCTAATGATCACGAACCAAAGATCATATTTCTGCATATTTGAATCGCGTTACTGTCGCTGGTTGAATATTACTGCTGAGGGATTAATGACACATTCGAGCAGATTATTATTTTTATAATACTTTCGATTATTCTTTCTCAATTACAATACGTGCAGGCTGGGTATTAATTCATATTTAAGGACCACATATAATTTCCACAGGTCAGTCTTAATGTTTGGGCTGAATTCAAGCACACTGCGGCATTAAAAAAAATAAATAAATCAGAAATTAAGTAAATCAGATGCTTTTTACTGACGTTAATCTCGTCAGAATAAATCGTCATCTATGTTCTTAAATTTGGCTATAGATTATTTTTCTTTAAAAATGTTTTAAAGCTAGTTCATATTGTTCAGTTGCGAGCAGACTATAATTCGTGACACAGAAATAGACTCCGGTCTTCAAAGAGTGAAATTTCTTCCCAAATCACCCTCAGATCAGACGCCAGTTAACTCATCCGATCGCCACCTGACACCCGCAAGGTGCACCGACCCCCGTCGGCAAATATTGATGCTGGTTTTAAGTGTCATCAAAGGATTCACCTCCTCAAACGTGCTTTGTCTTTAAAGTCTTAAAGCGAATTTAAAGTTCTATTTTTCATTGTCTCAAATAATGTGTGTGCGGATGAGCTGCGCTGGAGCTGATTATTTTAGTGACCTGCCAGGTGCTATTAGACTGATATTACCTTATAACGTACTTTGCAAATGTTAAAAGAGCTGAAATCAATAAAAGGTACCTGGGAGTGTGTGTGTGTGTGTGTGTGTGTGTGTGTGTGTGTGTGTGTGTGTGTGTGTGTGTGTGTGTGTTCTTGTGTGCAGACCAAAGGCCTACCACTGGCTTCTTGGCATGACAAATATTTGCAAAATAACTAGTAGCTGTGATGCATCAAGATTCAATTAGTACCAGTGTGCAGCATTTGGGACATGAGCTTCTCATCTCTCATCAGGTAAACACCATTTCTTTCCAGTTTCAACAAAAGCAGAATCTGTATATATCTATTTTTTGACATGGTTTCAATTTTCTTTCCACAACTGGATGAAGCATAGTGTTTTATTTAAGAGCGGTTCTTGTGCCTACGGTTTTGATTTACTGTTTGTGAGTGTAATGATCTCAGTGCTCAGTATGGAAATTATTAAGAAGGGTCCAGATTGTGTGCATCTAGCACACCAGGATCAACACGAGGCAATAACTTTAAAAGAAAGTGTGTCAGAGAAAACCCCCTGCCCCTTATTTTTCCATAAAGACTCAAACACTGAAGGCAAAAGCAAACTACACGCATTTGCTACAGAGGCTGCTCGTGTCTATCTGTGTCCAGTGTTTGTTCTGGTGCAAAAAATAAATAAATAAATAAATAAAATTGTCACGCTAAAACCAATACATCGTGCCAAAAGTTTCTCATTTAGTCTAAAGGTAATAAGACCTTGTTGCTCATTATCAGGGAGGAGGTGGAATCAATGTTTATTCTGTTAAAAGCCAGCCAAACTCAACCTGTAAAGAAACACAGTCATTCCTTGGTCAAATACCCCCATCCACACACACACACACACACACACACACACACACACAAAGGTTTGCCCACTCCTATCTGATCCAGAGGTGGTGATGTGAGGTTTCTTTGTGCTCCTGCTGGTGAGGTTCTGCAAAAAGGAGGCTTGGAAGGCAGCGAGCTCACTTCTTTTATAGCCACAAGACCCACTCTGAGCTGCAGAACACGCCTAATGAGGGCGTGCAGCGGTGCCATGTGAGACATGCCAGCTTTTACCAGGCTGGGTAATTGCTTGTGACCTTCACTAAACACGTCTCATGTGTCTTCATGTTCTGAGTGTACTTCTAATTGTTCCATTAAGGGAGATGCCTGAGGATTATTCATGTGCTTTAGCTGTTTTTTGGGACACAAATATCCTCGACTAAATCTGAAGGGAGGTGAGGAGTGTTTGTCAGCAGTTTGGCAGTGTTTGTTTTTTGTAAACACCTTAGATTGTACTTGCAGTTGTCACATTTAAATGACAATATAATATTAATGCTATCAAAATAGCCATTTATGCTGTTATTTATGACCCCATTCCATAAGTATACCCCACCTAACAAAAACTGCTCCATCAGAAATGGGTGTTTCCGGTTTGTCTGTCCCTGAAAATCCATGACAACTTTGTTGTGTGGGGACAAGTCTGGTTTTCATTTAAAGTGGAAACATTATAGGAAAATACAAAGGACTTTTTTCCTCTCTGTTCATGTGATTCAAAAAACTGTCATCACAAAATTTGAGTGGTAGCGTTCATAAACTGACCTCTGACCTGGAATTATGAATTGCGGTAGTGTTCAACGCACATTCTTTGTGTTTGTTTGCCTTTTGTTGGAAAACAATCTCCAAATTTCACTTCTTTTTAATGTGAACTTCCTCAGAGGACGAGTAGCAGTCACACAGTGAGGCATCAGTCTTCTTCTGCGGCTGCAAGTGAGGACGATGATGAACTCTTTAAAGAAGGTGACGCTGGAAATTGACTTCATTTATTATTTGGGTCAGATTGTAGCATTCATACCAAGCGCAGAGTGCATATTTCAGTAAGTGTAAGAAAGTAAATATTAAGAAAGGTCGTACTATAAGATTTCCACCCCTGCACCACTGTAGCGCTAACACTGCAGCTCAATGCTCAACACTAATCTCTATGTCTGAAAAAGAGGCTGCGCTTATCACAATGCACTTAATTAAGATAAAAGTGTGGCTTCTAAAAGGAGGCAGTAACATAAAGCCAAGACGACGATGATCTGTTCTGGAAATTGAAAAGATAACTAACTCACAAGTATTAGTGATAAGTGCGTACACATGTTAAGCATCTGCTGTCAGACTGGAGTCAGCATAGTCCAGATTCAAGGTGTGACCTCTTTATCAGGCAAGGCTTTAATTCACAATCACAATCTCAATTAAGATCGAGTGACGGAAAAGAGATTCACACTGAAGTGAAAAATGATGGCATTTTGCCTCTTGCAGATAAACCTCCAAAGGAAAAATGGAGCTGATTATTCTGTCAGATTTAGAGATTCCAGGCTGAATTATTTCCATATATTCAGAAAGAATGAAATCTTCTCATGTGCGCCTACTTTTTCTGATGAAATTGGAGCCCAACGCGCTGGTTTTTTTTTTCCGTTTATATTAAATTATGTTGAAATAAGTCAGCCACTGTTCAGTCACTTTTTATTGACTTTCAGAAAATATGCCTAATACTTAATCTCTATATTGTTCTGAATTGTAGCTTTAGATTACATTAGATTTCCATCATCAATGGTGTCAACTGGACGGAAAAATCCATTTATTATTATTATTATTATTATTTATTTTATTTTTTTTACATTAACTGTGTTCAGATAACTGCACTACTGAGATATACTGAACTTTTTGCCATATTTCACGCCTGTGCCTCCAGACAAGACCATGACCTTCCACAGTGCTGCATGACAGAGTGTAAAAGGATGATGAAGAGCTCCCTCTGTGGCCATGAGGAGCATCGTCCTGCATGTCAAAGAAGTGAGATAAACTCTCACTTGGAGATAGAAAGCAAGTTTTTTTTTTTTTTTTTTTTTTTTTTTTTTGTTATTTGCACGTATCATACAAACTCGTAAGAAAATGTTCTTTACTGTTGCGGTTTGATATAATCTATTTAAGGCGCACCAAAGGAGCACTCAGTTTGTCTCATGGGTCAAGAAGGTTGTAAATATTGTTCACATCTGTTGATGGAGGGCTGCAAACAACAGACAGCAACACCTGCAACAGGGACTGAATCACATAAACTTTGTAAAATATTGAAAACACATCTTTTTAATGGGGTTTACTTTCTGACAGCGCCGCATGCTCATTCGCGTTGTTACTACATCATTAACACTCATGCTCGCAGTCTATCCAGTCTGTTCAGCCAGAAAGCTTTCCTGGCCATTATTACATGCACCTTTTTATACTCCCATGCTTGGTTGTTGTTTGGTGGTGGAACTTCGCAGGGCTGAATCTGTTCTTAATTAAGAGGAGGAACCTTAATTACTTTTGGAGCACTTCAGACTCCATCCACGGCTGCTGCTGATTCATGCCTGCCCTACTTGGAAATCAGCCCAGGGAGACGAAAACATGGGGTCACATGTGGAAATTGACAGTAACCTTGTATTTTCAATTCGCAGTTCTCCTGTTTATGTTAATGATAAACTTCTGACTGTGTTGTCTCTCAGAGGATACCTTAAATTAGTCTCTGTGCATAGCTAATCCCTGAGACACCTGTAATAACAGTAAGCCTCATATGACCCTCTCTGAGCTGTAAATCCAGTCGTGTGTCATCAGTCGCAGTTGTGGTCTAATTCTCCGCTTCTAAGCATAAGAATGCCAGATCCACAATGGAAAAATCTGCAAAAGGACGCTCAAGGCCTTGTATCGGAGGCAGTGTGATATCGTTTTCCGCCAAACCAGAAATCAAGGCCTTGGACAGGCCTTTTTTATGTCAGGGATAGGGGTACTGTATGTTTTCTGACAGTTGCTCCTTTTAAGATTAATGGGCTTATGAAAACCGTGTGTCTTCTTCCAAAAGCCAAGCTCAATATCAGTCAATGTTACCAGCATAATCGTGCCGTCCTGACAAAGAAATCCCAAAGACAGATTGAATATTGATGTCACAACACAGGAGTATCAGAATCAGTGTCTTTGTGTGTGTGTGCGTGTGTGCACGCAAAGGACGAGGGGGCTGTTAGCCATACTGGATTCGATTTCTTATTCCTGGGACAAAACACATGGCAGCTAACTAATGTGAAGCTGCCTTCACACACAGACTTTCACATTTACAATGAAACAAGTCATGCCGTATTTGAAAAAGCTAAAATCTGCATTCATTGATCTAGAAACACGTCAGAAAACTGCGTGATCTACAGGCCACGTAAGCTCTTCTTCTTCTGCTACATGCAGAGGTGCTGGGATCTATCCTCGTACTCTATCAGTGCACTGACCTCACTGAACCACAGCCAGATGCTCATAAATACATTCCCTTATTTCTACCCTTGCGTGGATGCCAGTTGGGCCAGGAAGTGGGTTTGTTTTGGGTGTTCTCGGTATATTCCAGCCAGAGCCGCGCTTTCACGTTGCTCATAAGAGAGCTGTGCTGACTTCCTGAAATGCATATGTATTCCCGCTTGTGGTCGTCTGTCTTGGTGGTGATCTGTTGAAAGCTGCACAACTCCAGTCCAGTGTCTGCATAATGGAGACTTGTTTGTCCCAACACCCGTGGATTAATCAGGTGGATGTCTCTCCTCCGTGAATTGTAGTGCCGCACTGGACACGATTCAAGAGCGTAAATGTGAAAACTGATTCCAGACTCTGGTTAAGTGAGCAGTTAAGCCTGCGTCAACCCATGTCAGAAACTCAGCCCACATGATTATTTTTTGGTCACATCTAGACACGTTGCCTTTCAGCTTTAAATATATGCATGTGTGCTTCACCGTTTACAGAAATTTCAGGAATCCTTCATGTCTCTCACCAGCTGTCCACGTTTAGAAAGAATAACCATATGCCTTTTAAAAGCTAATTATGTAGCGTTAATAAATTAACTGTGCTGAATGCAAGCCAGGCTCGCAGTGTGAGGTGGAGATCACTTCAAGCTACGGCAAAGGAATGGGGGACCTTAGCTCACTCATGCTGGTGGTGAAATGTCTGACATGTTTGCGCTGAGTAGGGACAGACAGGCCTGCAACCAAGCCTGGACTTGCTGGCCAAGAAAAAGCCCCTCATAGCTCCATCTTTTTTCTTAGCATGCCGCTTCCTGAATGAATGTACCGCCTAACCTTGCAAGCAGTCGCTGGTTTACAATAATGAGCAAGTGTGTGAAAATATACAACCGCTGTATGTAAATCGACTTTCAGCGTCTGTTGTTTGCATTGTCGCCGTTGCTGCCGTTAGTTTAACGATCCTAAATATAGACGGAAGTTGGTATGTGTGAAGAGGATAAAAGCCAGCTGGCAGAAAATGCATTGTGTTTACGACTGAGGGAAGAAAGCAGTGGAAGTCAAGGGAGGTAAACTGAGGTCAGACTGAAAGCACATGGCAATACAGGACTGTATGTGTGATTAAACTGCAAGACTGAACTTAATAAAATACAACAACAAAATGATATATGAGTGGTTTTGTTTTGCCTATTTTGTATGTTTTGCTATTCATCTGGTTTTCTTGAATGCAGCGCAGAAATTGTACTCCATTTGCAATAAGTATTCAGATCACTTACTGAATGATTGAAAATTCCTACTCAAGTAAGAGTAGTATGAGTGGTTGAGTATTAGCTGTAAAATGTACTTTAAAGAACTTTAATTTTGTGGTGATTTTGGCGGCCCCTGTGGACAAAAGCAGTGTGAGTACCACCGCCTCATGTTGTATGTAGACGTACATCTGGCTAGCACATGCATTTGTCTTGGAAGCAAGTAAAATAAAGACACAACTCATTTTTAATACTGTTTTTTATTCTATTTAAACACAGCTGGATGGGGTGATGTGTCTATTTGAGGATAAGTAAGATTAATAACTGTAATATGATGATGGTGAAACAAAGTAAACTTTGCTTTAGTGCTGTTCATACATGTAAGCTTACGACTATCAGATTCAGTTGCTCAGTAATAGTCATTTTGTTGAGGGCCAATTCAGGATCAGCTCTTAATCCTTTCAGATTCTCTCCATCTGTTGAATGACTGACCAAGGCTGGACTCGTGTTTTCGCCTGCACTCTATCACTGTCCCTTTTACGGTTTGTTTTGTGTTTGTTCTTTTGTTTTTCTCTTTGCAGATCTGCTCCAGTATC
Source organism: Chaetodon auriga (assembly GCF_051107435.1). Lineage (NCBI taxonomy): Eukaryota > Metazoa > Chordata > Actinopteri > Chaetodontiformes > Chaetodontidae > Chaetodon > Chaetodon auriga. The sequence continues at coordinate 16,621,125 of NC_135087.1, read as the reverse complement.
AGCCATGACGACAAAATATAACATTAAAAATCAAATTCTCCACAGCAGAATCTCCTCTCGCTTCCTTTTAACTTGCTAACTCACCACCAACTGTGAACTTTGACTGGGAAAATGTCAAGATGGGGTCTTGCGGTCTGCATGCTATAAATGACACCTCTGTTGTTGTGGGTTGTGAGGCGATTAATGGTTCCAATACATAAATACATATTCCTTTTTCACTTTGTTTTATGAGATATTGCAACTAACAATAATTTCACTATCAATTAGTCCAACTGTTTTTCAGTTAATTCATTTATCATTTAGTCGATGAAATATTAGAGAACCGCTCAACAGACCATGTCCATCAAATTTCCCAGAAGCCAAGTTTACATCTTCAAATTGTTCCGCAAAACACAAAGTTATTCAATTAACGGTAACTGAAAAGAGAAAAACAGCAAATTCTCACCAAAACAGCAGACGCAGATGCAACAGAAGCAAATGTTTTTTTGGTTGATAATTGATTTACTTAATTAATGGATTGTTTTCTGTTCAGTGACTGTAATTAATAAATAAACTAATTGCTTCAGCACCATTTTCAACAGATAACAATAAGTTGAGGGAGTTTGGATATGTTCTATAAAAATCCGTGTTTTGGATATTTGGATTTTAAAATTCATTTATTCGCTGTTTATTCTACCCACGTCATATCAAATAACAATTCAAACAATATCATCCCAGATGACTGTGGCCAGCAAAACAGTGTGTGACTGCGCTCCTAATTATTTGTGGTTAAAGTTACAGGTGAGATCATGCTTCATGTCAGATACTGTTGACACCAGATGTAATAATGATGGTGTGTGAGGTGGAGCCCACATGTCATGATGTTATTTGCTGGAACAGCTTTTGAAAATATAAAATGACAGAGCTCGATTGCTCAATGTCAGTGCTTTTGTAGCTGTATTTATCCACATATTGTTTACACCCATATTACAGCTAATTCTGGGTTTGGTCACAGGTCTCAGTGAGCTTCCTAGAAGACTTGCAGTGTTGTAGGATGTCAAGGAGAGCTTACCTTCATCCTGTGTAATTAGAGGATGTTCACAGCTTAAGATGAAATTTGCAACATGAGGAAATTACTCTGCCGTCTTGCTACAACTGTCTTTTAATTAACTCATTACTCTGACGACAATTTGTCCAAGATGATGAATTGTCATTTTATGCTGTTCAGTGATATGTTAACAGGTTCGGGTTATCAAAGCACATTTGTAAGTGGAAAGTCTGAAAGGGTGGAAACTTGTTGTCAGCAACTGTGTTGATAAATCAAAACCTTCCTGCGGTAATTCATGGTACAATTATCTCAAAGGAGAAGCCTTTGTGGAGGTTTTAAAGTGAGCCCATATGCTGCAGACCACAACCTGTTGCCACATCTCACAAAACATCTACAGAGATGGAACTCCACACTCAAGTGTTTCCTACAGAAAAACATGTCCCAGGCCTCCTGTCCAAGACGGAGCAACAATTACAACATCAAACAGAAAAAGTGCGGCACACTTCCCAGGATCAGAGGGTTCAGTCTTTCCTTGGCAGGGAGCAGCGATACTGGCTGAGAGCCTCCTTCACTCAAAGACATGGCAAGGATTTCCTCATGACATAGTGCGCAGGATATTCACCAAGGATGGGAAGATGAAGCCAGTTGTGGACTGAAAAGCTCGGCATTCCTGTTCTTTGTCATTGTAATGATAATAATTGCTGTAATGACGACGATGCATGCACTCTTCTCTGTGGATATTAAACAAATCACTGGAGTGGATGTTTTTTTTTTTTTGTTTTGGCTTTCCAAATTAGTGACATCATGTTTTAGCTAAATCTTTGCATTTCCGGCGGGAATACGGGTTAAAAGATTAATTGGTTGGAAATTCATAGAGCTGACTTGATGACTAGAGAGAGTCTGTGTGGAATCAAACAGCTGAAAACAGGAAAAGATTTTTGTCCTGACCTTCACTAAAGGTTAAACCTGTGGCTCTCGTGCGCAGGTTCAGTGGTTCCTACTGAAGATGTAAATCTTTAAAAACAGCACCAAAACATATCAGTTTTTACAAAACAGCTGCACGTTGTTGTTTTCAGCATACGATACTCAGACGTAAAGCAAATAGTGCCTTTGTTGGGAACTATTTTCAGCTGTGGATGAATACACATTTGGTGCTACTGACTGTTTCCACTTGGAAGATAGTGTTTGTGGGACTGACTCAAAATAATCTGCAGTGATCACGCTCATGGTCATGAAGGAACATGTCACCAAATGCAACAATGACGTGTTTTAATTGTTTTTGGACAATAATGGAGCTCCATGACACAAAGGAATAAGACATACTAGGCTTTGGATACACACACCTGGTAAAGATTTTCAGCACGTGTTATTAGATGCACGAGGAAGAAGGATTCTCATCCACAGACCTGAGTGACATTTTCAAGCAAAAACAGCATTAAGTGTCTAAAATGGGCTATCCCGAGCAGCTTCAGTGCTGCTTGCTAGGTTGAGACATGGTGACCGTGAAGGCAATGGCATGATCCACCTTTATTTTCAAACTCATCACCTGTACGTGTGAAAGCTTCTGCATTTGTTATCTTTCTTCACTCATTTATTCAGGTTTTTCCTTTTCCACCTTTTCTTCAGCTTCCCCTGAAGCAAAACATTTTAGTCAACAGTGACTTTTACACACAAAAAAATGAGAGGTTGATGCCCAGCATCTCATCATGGCTGTAAAAATGATTCATATTCAAAGATCTAACCATCTGGTCCTGATTTCTGGAGCACACATAATCCACCCTCAGCTCCTGTATCATAACTTTACACTAGTGTATGAAGTGTTAATGCTGGGGGAGTTAAGCCGGTGTCAGTGGTATTTCTTCAGCAGGGCTGTGACCTGTCAACAAAGAGGGAACCCTCTGAAAGTGATACTCACTCTTCAGAGACCGTTTGACTAAACCAAGCGAGACGTTATTAGCATTCTGGAGTTAAAATGTTTGAGTTAAAGCTAAAAATGGATTTGTCACTGTCTCCTTGTCTTCAGATGATTCATTCGGAGCCATTCTCTGCCCTCTTTCTCTTTTTCTGAACTGGAGCCCAGACAAGTGCAAGCAAGTCCTGGAGGACAGGTTTGATGGGCTACTTTTAATAGTTTTCTTTTCTCTGCATACAGATCAGGGAACGAAAGACGTCACTTTTTCCAGCTGAATTGAAATTCAGTAGAAGCATAATGTCTTTTGGAAATTAAAGGGCCATGTTTTTTCATCAGACTGTTGTGTTGCAATTTTATTTATGATTATTTTAGTTTCAAAAATGGAATATTACTGTAGTAGATCAATAAATACGCAATGAAATAGAGCTGACTTTAAACACGGTGGTCTATAACTTTTACTTGGTGGCTGTATACTGAAGGTAGGACCAGCAGTGAAACCCAAAAGCCCTTTAAACTGTGCCCTTAAAGGGACAGTTCACCTCAAAAAACAAAAATGCATTTTTTTCCTCTTACCTGTAGTGCTATTTATCAGTCTCGATTGTTTTGGTGTGGGTTACTGACTTCTGGAGATATCGGCTGTAGAGATGTCTGTCCTCTCTCAAATATAATGGAACTAGATGCCACTTGGCTTGTGTTACTCAATATAATAAATAAGAGCAATGTCTCTTTCCAGAAATCCTGACCCAGTTACCCAAGAAAATCCATGGATCTTGTCATGAGCACTTTCATGCCGGAACTATTTTCTGTCTACTGAACTACACCTGCCAACCGTATCACTGCGCAGAGGGAAGCATGCATCTGCTCCCCAAATCCTCGTTTGACATGGCTAGCTTGTGGAGATTAGCTTATTGCTAATTGACACTGCTAACTTTACAGCTCAGCTGAGGAGAATGCTATTAACGTTCACACCCTGAGCTATCATGAGTATGAGCATCTCGTCCATGGGTGAATCTGCTCATAACAAGGTCTGCGGAGTAACTGAAGAGTTTTTTCTTTTTTTCAGCTTTTTTTTTTTTGGCACTTTGAGCCACACAAGCTGAGTGCCAACTAGTTCCATTATATTCGAGAGAAGGCAGACATCTCTACAGCTGATATCTCCAAAACTCAGCAACTACATGGTGAGAGGAAAGATTTTGGGGTGAACTGTCCCTTTAATTTTCTCCAACCTGACAAACTTACAGACATTCCCACCACCTGTTACTTCACTCCATAGCACTCTGGGTCATATCAAGTTCTCAGGGAGAATGTGAAGAGCTGAGATAGCGTCAACAAGATGGTGCAAAGTGATGACACGTTTGCAGAATCAGCCTGTCTGAGGAGGCGTGGGTCACGGGTGGCTGAGAAACACGCAGTCGGTTGATCATGTCATTATCTTTAAGCATTGTCAAGACAGAGGCGTAGTTTCATGCTTTTCTCTTGAAAAAATTGCAAAACGCAGGCTGAAGGGTTGGAGGCAGAGCTGCACTGACAAAATAATCTCACTGATTGAATTCACCTTAACAGGTGAAGCCAAAGCTGTTTTATTTCTGGGAATGTCAGCAGACTTTTCTAGGAGTAAGCGATTAAGGAGCTCATATTTTGATAATACTCTCCCTACTAACTGAAACAATGCATTATAAGATATCCAGGTTACCCTATCTGTTCCTGCCTGTTCAAACAAGTTAGAGAGGCTGTGTAGCTAAACAACTAATCTGTCTAATCTTGCAAGATCAAGAATGTCACGATTGGGAAAACTAAAAATCAATGTTGCATATATTTGTTATTTTGAACAGAAATCCTTTAAAGTTTCCTACGTGGATACTTTCTGTGCTTGAAAACTTGCTTTAGATCCACCTATTTATGTTCAGAACACTTTCTGACCACCGTCACAACTATTACTAATTAAACTCAGAGATCCATCCTTGTTGACCTGCAGACTTTACAGAAAACAAGAAATTAGTCGTTTTCCAGTAACATGAGAGGTCCAAGTTATCATATGATGCTTTAGGTTCTCTATTTTGATTCTGAAGTAGAACTTTTAAGAGGTTACAGGTTTGTTTTTGGCTCATCCGTCCAATGTGGAGCACCGTGAGCAATGTGTTGCCATTTTCCCAAACAATCTAGTCTGTCTCATTGCACACTCGCATAGATGTATTATGAAAGACAGGGAGCAAGAGAGATGGGGGGCAAAGAGGGGAGAAAGAGAGCATGACCGAGCTCTATTACCAGATTGACAGAACAGAGACCTTGGCGTGAACTGCCCCTCTTTTAGGGAGTTTACATATAAACACCTTCAACATGCAGGTGGAAATACGGGCCGGTAGGAGTAAATAAATAGTCCTGGTCTGGAGTCCTGAACATTCGGCAAACAATGGAATTTTTTTAGATGCACTTGGACTTGAATGATCCTTGAAGAAAAAAAAGTTTTTTACCAGGAAACTGTGCATCTTGGTGAAAAGGCCTGATGAGAAAGTGATTACCTTCAGACAATCGGATGAGCCTCTGAAGTCTTTACCTTTCACTTCAGCAACACATTAAAAGCAAACTCTTTGTTTAATAATTGATTAAACAAGTTCCATATCAGTGATCAAGGGCTGCAGATGCCCAACCAGGTCATACCGGTCAGGTCTGTTTGTTTCCTGTTAATTTCAGCATTTGTCTGCAGGCCTGCCTCACATTAATATATGTCTGCGGTACCTGGTGCAAACACGCCATCATCTGGTCTAAAGTGGATGTTGCTCACTCAACCATCCACCCAAAAGACACAGTAAACTTGTTTTAATTCTCGCAGCAGATAATCAGAAAATTTGAACTCTGAAAGGTAGAAATTTGTGATCAAAACATAATGTCATTCAACCACCTTTTTCACCTTTAGATGTTCACCGATCAAGCATAACATTATGACCACTGACAGGTGAAGTGAGTAATACTGATTATCTCTTCATCATGGCACCTGTTAGTGGGTGGGATATATTAGGCAGCAAGTGAACGCTTTGTCCTCTTAATGTTGATGTGTTAGAAGCAGGAAAATGGGCAAGTGGAAGGATTTGAACAGGTTTGAAAGGGCAAAATTGTGATGGTTAGACAACTGGGTCAGATATCTCCAAAACTGCAGCTCTTGTGGGGTGTTCCTGGCTCAAATTGCCAAAAAACAAAAAGATCATGCTGGTTCTGATAGAAAGGTGTCAGAATACACAGTGAATCGCAGTTTGTTGTGTATGGGGCTGCATAGCTGCAGACCAGTCAGGGTGCCATAAAGCAAAAATGGTTCAGGAATGGTTTGAGGAGCACAATACTGAGTTTGAGGTGTTGACTTGGCCTCCAAATTCCCCAGATCTCAATCCAATCGAGCATCTGTGGGATGTGCTGGACAAGCAAGTCCGATCCGTGAAGGCCCCACCTTGCAACTTACAGGACCTAAAGGATCTGCTGCTAACATCTTGGTGCCAGATACCACAGCACACCTTCAGGGGTCTAGTGGAGTCCATGCCTCCACAGATCAGAGCAGCTTTGACAGCTAAAGGGGGACCAACACAATATTGGGCAGGTGGTCATAATGTTTTGTTTGATCGTGTACCTCAGTGGTGATCCAAGCTGTGCAAGCAGTTCCTTGTTCCTCAAAGCGGAAATGATTGTGATGATATGTAGGTATAAGTTTGGGTAAACTCATGTGGGCTCAGGTTTGATTTTTTTTTATTTATTTATTTTTTTTTTTTAAACCCTATCTTGCTGTTTCAAAACTGCTCTGTTTCCTCAGTCGTCTCAAATTACACACCATCATTTCAGCACATCATCCAGTAGATGGCAGCATAGCCTCATAGAAAAGGATGTGCATTTGTTCTATGAAAGCAAAAGCATTCCATAGCACATGTTCTTCTTTCTCTTTATAATTATTTCTGTCACTTGTCTAGTTCCTGAGGATATCCACATCATTAAAATAAAACTTCTTTGTGTAATTTTCTCCAAATTGGTGATTAAAAAAAAAGGTGTTGAGATGCCCTCAAAATATGAGCACAAGGTGTAACATAATAACTCAGTGTGTGAGGTTGCCAGAAGGTGGCAGTCTTTACCAATGATTCCAGAGCACGTTTAACACCTTTTTATCTGCATCTCTTTGTGGGATGAGATAGGAGAAAGCAATGACTCAAAAAAGCAGAAGTCTTTTCTCAAGAGCTAAACTGAAATGGTCTGTTCCTTTGTAATTTGGTAATTTCCATCTTTTTCACTTTGAAATATATTTAGTTAAAACTTCTGTGTGTGTGTGTGTGTGTGTGTGTGTGTGTGTGTTATTGACAAAAAAATTCAACCAGGCTTATGTTTAATTTCTAAACGGATTTTAGATTCTACAACATGTGGACCACTTTTTACAATTTGCTATGGAGCAGTCACAGTGATGGTTCATGCTGCCAAGGTCCTCCTCTGATTAGAATATGATTCAAGTGATGAAAAATTTGACCCCACATTGTCATCGTTAATCACTAAGTGTCCATGAAAACATCTCAAATGCCAGGGAAAAAAAAAAAAAAGATAGAGACCACACATTTAGCTGGGTTCAGGGAATGTAATATCTCCATTACGAATGTCTGTGCAGAGCTGCACTGAGAAGTTGAAAAGACACCTCTGATTGATGTGACACAGTATGAAAAAAATATTGACAGCTGAGCCCACATTCCTCATCGGGTTCAGCAGTGTCAGCTTCCTTTTCTCTCCATCCTTCATCCGCTCAACCCCGTCCCCTCCATGATGAAAGTCGAACAAATCTGCTGACATTGATCCTGTCTCCTTGGCTGGCCTAATTTCATTTCAGCCTGTGAGAGACGGCTATCTCCAAAGATCTTGACAGACAATTGTATTTACTATTTTCTTTTCACAAGCCAATAAAGGGGGAGCAGTTATTGCATCAGATTATATGAAAAACCGTTTAATGATTCCAATTTATAACTCTAGACTGAATAATGATACAGTTAAGAGCTGACAGGCCATGATAAATGAAGGCTCATATAAAACATATTTAGTGTGAAGACTGGCTGGAGATGAATTGCACAGTGATACAAACTCATGATAAAGAACAGTAAGAGCCACTAGAAGACTTAATAATGTGCTATTCATTTTGAAGTGATTTTGCTGGTTAATAAAAGAGCACAAATTAAAAATATATTTATTGTGGAAAGACGTCTGGGAATATTGCCCCCATGTCTCCAGACACCCACTCTCGCCCAATCTAATCGGTCCCCATCTCTTTAGATTGAACCTATCAAGTCCTCAGTTTCACTCTCCATCACTGCTGAGTCTCAGTGCATTCCCCTGTCTGCAACTTGCTTGATTTAGTGCATGTATATGATTTCTTCACCAACATATATTACCAAGTTGCTCTCCGAAGGGACTCGCAGCATCCTTCATGCTGTTGTTTGGACTGGACTGCTGAGGTTAACCCATAACAATGACAGCCACACCAAAGCTAAATTACCAGTGTGGTGCATCCATGAGGCTCATTGTGCAGGAAGGAAATGATTCTGCAAATGAATACGGTTAATGTATGCATATCATTCAAAGGAAAGGATCAATGTGCATTCACTGTTGCTGAATGTAGCCTATGGTTAAAAACCCATGGTCAAGTGGTGAACCATTTAAAATCATGGTCAAGGACTTGAGTCTATGTGCTGGTGCTGGACCAGAGAATGTGTAATAACTCTAGGGCTCCTTTCACTGAGAGATCGGACATTAAATTCACCAGACACAATATCCACCACACTGTCTATACATTGGGGCACTAGTCTGATGTCACCCGTGCTTTTCCAGAAAAGGGTTCAACAGCTGTTTTGTATTGTTGCTATTGAAAGGAAGGTCATAGACATACTGCTTATTTGTTGTGTGAAGCACTGCAAATGCGACATATCCAGTTGGCTTAAAGGAAATGCAGTTGCACAAAGACTCCACAATTTCTTACCTGCAGCTGAGGGGACACAATGGCTGCCCCCATCCTCAGGTGGCTTATGATACATATACAGACCCCCAAACATTACCCATTGCCTCTTTGTTGCTCAGGGTGATGCACATGGCGTGAAAGAGCGACAGCATGACCCATCCATTCGTTCATCCGTTTTTCAAGACAACATGCGAATTTGAATGATAAAAGTGCAGAGCAAATGAGAAAATGTAAATGAGACTAAGGACAGGCACACACTGGCCCTCATTTGATGAACAAGAAATGAGGAGCGAGGTAAATTATCGCAGGATCATGTTCATGCTGACACCTGGGAGGCAGATGAAGTAGAGGCCATTGTTTTAATCTGAATACAGATACAGAGGGGGCAGAGGACGGTGAGAGGAAGCACATCAGCATAGGTGACCCCAGGTCTGTTTGTTGCCAGAAGGAGAGCAGGATCAAACACAGCATCCGAGGGGTTGAGCGGTCTGTTGTGTCTATGCGAGCACACTGACACAGATTGACACAGAGCACGCACTCACAAATGAATATTGCATAGAGTACCATTTAGGACAATACTAATAGCTTTGGCATGTGTGCCCATATTGATGGGAGGCAATGGGTTGCAAAATCACACATTTCTTACAGGTTCTGATTATTTTTGTTCATACAGACATGATGCTCAGTTAATATCAAATCTTCCAAGTGACAGTTAATGGAAACACCATGAAATCATAAGACTGATTGACCTCAGGAAAGGTATTTGTTCACGATGCTAGAGGAATGGCTCTGTGGGTAGCAGTGTATCATAATGAATCATGAATCATTACTTTAATGATTTTTCTGTAGCCCTACCAGCAGGCCGGAGTTTTCACTTATCCTGTGCTATAGCTCAACATCTACTGGATGGACTGGCACACAATTTGTAGGTTTGTCAGAATCCTTTGGTTTATGAGCTGAGGCTGATGACATTCCCGTAAGCCTCAGCTCCCATTTGCATTTAGTGCTACTTAATAAATGTCAGCATCGTAGCATGTTAAACTATGACAGTGACCTTGGTAAACATTATAGCTGCTAGACATCAGCATGTTAGCTGTTATTGTTTGCATGTTAGCATGCTTAGTTTAGCATTAACTTTGCAGTATCCACTGTGCCTAGGTACAGCCTCACAGCGCTGTTTGCATGGCCTTAGACTCATAGACCCGTGTTGACTTTTGAGCCCCGGCAAGTGTACCAAAGTGCCTCCCATACAAGGCATAACACACGTTTTTACATTGTAAATGGTTTAGAAACACAACAATGATGATTATTAATTTACAGATTGTTTAGAGCAAATAAAGAGGAGATTTATTGACTCAATCATGCATTTGATTCAAAATCAAAGTATCTAATTTGCTATTGAAATCATTCACTCTACAGTGTCCTCAGACAGGGGAGAGAAAGAAAGCGGAAGGAAGTGAGAGATAAGCTCAGCAAAGTAAACCAGGCAGAGGCCTATAAAAATACAGCTTCTTCCTCTCAACACCCCCCTCCTTGAGATGCAGATCATCCATGATCACCTGATAGTTCCGGACACAGGGAGGGCTAAGCTCTCGCCGACCTCTCAGAGCCAGCCTAGCAACACCCTCTGTCCTCATCCCTCCGGACACCCACACACTGCTTCTCTCTTTGCCACCTCCCCCAGGCCTCCCACCCAGACCCTCAATCCTTGGACAAGACCCCAGGCCAGCGGTGAACAAGGGGCTCCTGAATGGGCCCTGGACTGGCCTTTGTCTGGCCCTACTGCAGAGTCCCTTTATTTACACAGTCTTTAACGCCGTATGTTTTCTTGTCTCTTAATTGCATTGGCCTTTACTGCCCCTTGGTCAATCAATACCATCTCTCCAATGACATCAGCAACTCTATTCACCAAGGCCTTTCCAGGTGATGGGTGTTTCGTGGGAGAGCTGGTAGGAATGAGCCTTGCAAATATATATCTGTCCGTGTGCCCCAACCATGAGATACTTACATGCAAACATGTCTGTCTATATATGTAGGTTTCAAACTATCTATGTAGAGCCCTCTATGCCTTTGTTGATTCACAGTTGATGCACTTGTGGGGACATGGTGTTATTGGGAAGAGGGTGTGTCTTCCTCAGCCGCACGTTCAGCACTCTGGAGTCCATAGGTGAACCCAATGCATGATAAGTCTGGATGATGTGACAATCAGTGCCATCAAAACAATTTTGCCGACCCTTGACTCTAGCGGAGAGCAGGAGAGAGAGAGGGAGTTGACATGCCTTTACCAATCCTGAGTGTGTGTGACCAAGCACATTAATCATAAGAGGTCTAATCCTCTCCTGTGTCCAATTCAGCGATGATCCTCTAGTGCAGCACCATGGCAATGTTTAGACAGAGCCGGACATAATTATCTTTTTGTGTACTTTAATAAGGAGACATCCGAGTGTTCGGATGACAGGGGCACACACGCCACAAAACTACCGTACAGTGATATTATCCCCTTCATTCTGTGTAATTAAAACATAAATAATTAAATGCCACTAACTAACATAACTGGTATGCAAATTCGATGATTTAGTGAGTTGAAGAACACAGGGATTTTTTTTTTTTTTTTTTGGCAAATGGGGACCATTTAAAGTTGACCTTTGGAAATGTTATTTTGAATGCAATGTGATGGTGCTGTTTAATTTGAAGAGGTACTTATCTCAAAGTCAACATCTTACTTCTGTTTTCCTGACGCACACTCAGTCACCATATATTAGGCAGTAGCCTGGCAACCACAAGAGTAGAGCCGTACCAAATGGATATGTTAGCAATATGACGGGCCCAGTGTGCTCCTTACCGCTGACCCCACCTGCCATTTTGTTTCTGTCCTGCGAAGGTGTCAGTGATAAACGTTACCTTGTCTCAGCAGGTGTGCCTGGATGGAGGGCCCTGTCGCACGGAGGGGGTCACCAACCCCACAGTGTTTCCCCCATTTATTTGAATAATGGCCCATTAGGACGGCTGGATATCCAATGTTAAAGTAGCTGTATGCGTCTCCTAGATAAAAGACATAATTACCTGAGAGAGGGAGGATGTGTTGGTGCACACTTTTCCTCAGCTGGGCTCCAGAGCTCAGAATTAACACACACTCCTGCCATTAGGTGGCAGCAGAGAGAGGTTTAAAGGGTGAAGGCTTTGACCATGGCTTACACACAATCATCACAACTGCTGCATAAACAAACTGCTAATATGCAGCCAAATTTAGTCTAGAAGTAAATCTTTGAAAAAGGCACCCATGACAATTCAGTTGAAACTCATATTTGCACAGTTCTAAGGCCATCACATAGTGTTTGTGGATTTCCAGCTTGAGTTTAGGCATCATCACAGCTTATTCTTTTGGAATCAGGATACACTTATTCATATTCCAAATCAGTTGATTCAAACATGTGCAGTGTGGCAGGACATTTATTTAGTTTCAAAAATAAAGGCTTCACTAAAACTGCACCATGTATCTTTTAAACTATTTCCAGGATGATGACTGTTCTTATTGAATTGCATAGTATCATAGTGAACAGAGAGTGGGCAATTTGCAAACCTTTGGCTTGCTGAGAGACGGAGTTGTCCTTTTTGGTCGCCATTGTAGCTCCTTTTGCTTTTCATAATTCTGGTTCAAGAGAGACTTGCCATGCAGTCAATGGCAATGTGGATTGGAAATTTGGAGTGGTATTCATATGAACCAAAAAGATTGCCAATTAAAGATGAGTTCTTTATCATTTATTTGCCCTTGGGGTTTTATTCCTCAATTGCTATCACCTTATAAAAGCTTCCTTTTAGCAAAAAGAATAGAAGCCCATTTTCATGACCTCCTCTAATGCATTTCCATCCATCTTCACTGCCTCGAAAAAAGTTTTCACCTCTCTCACAAAACATGTTAATTGCCATCATGGGCCGAGTATAAAGAAAATATCTACACGTTAATTATCCAAATATGTTGGCAACCCATCTGCAGACAGCTATTGAAATTACTAAATAGTGTTTTCTCCTTTTTGGCTTTCATTTTGGACACATTGTTAATCAAAAGGCTTCAAAAATGTGCAGATGGGTAATCCTTGTGTCTGCAAGGAGCAGCCTGGTTCAAGGTGAGTGTTTCATGCCCCTAAGCCCTTCTGTTTCTCTCCATTGTGTTGTTTAGGTTACATATCCTGATGGGATGTTCACCATACTCAAATAGGGACTTTCTTTGCACACGTGCAGACACACACACAGAAACTCATGCAGCCATAAACATGCACACACACATACACTGCTCTACAGAAAACACACCTACTCACAGCAAAGCTTGGCCTTCAGTACATGATGATTGGTTTTTGTTTATGTAATTACTCATTTTAGGGAGATTTTAAGCAAAGAAAATGTTTTCCTGCTCAGCATTGTGGCCCTAACACAAATTCTGACCTTAAACTTCTTGTGTGCTATTAGAATGAAATCCTTAACATCTAGGGTTTATGAGGCAAAATAGTTGAGAATCACTTGATGGTGGCAAAACAAAACAAAACAAAACAAAACACAAAACCAACCACAAACCAACAAACAAAAAATGTTCACTTTGAGTTTTAAAGCAACACAAAGAAAACTCACCCAAATAAAATCTACAGACTGCAGTTTGTTAATGGTCTGTTCAGTATGACTGGAATAGGTTACTGGAAATGATTTATCATCATGACAGGCTTCCCTCACAAATTGTTGATATCATTTTGTTGGATACCAACTTTCATTAATGAGTAAGTATAATCAGGTATTCTCCTATTTTCAGTGTGTTGGATATAGTTTTCAAGAGACTCAGCTTATGATGTTGAGTGAGTGTTGGGGATGTAATACTGAAACAAGAATTTCTTTGAAGAAAAAATACATTTCTCATTGCCATCACCTTTGTTGCAATGTACTCTAAACTCTTGTTCTTTGTCTTGTAATTTAAAATATCGACAAGCACAAAACTTCTGGATGCAGTGAGGTTGTTTGAAAATGATGACAAATTAACTGGTCAATTGTTGAAGTATTCAGAAGTGTCTCCTGTTTACAATATTCAAAGCAAAATGTGAAAATCTCCAACAAACATTGTTGTTGTAAGTCCTCATCTGAGTGCAGCAATTAGGTCCATTTCCCTTTTTTGATCAGGTTAGCTTTTGAAACAAGCTCTTACTGGGGAAAAACCTGACTACAGTGTTGTCTGCTCCAATGACAGTATCATCCCTGATTGTATTCTCAGTACTTACAGTTGATTTTAAGGCCCCGTGTCCAGGTTGATGCATGTGAATTATTTCAAAAATTATTCAAACACCTGTTCTCATTGCAAATTACAATATTTCAATGGGGTATGGAAATGATACAGCATTGTGTTGTCTATATCTTGAATTCATGTATCGCTGAAACTACAGTAACTCAGTCATTAAATCTGCTGTCCAACATCACACCAGATCTTTGTTAACCAAAAGTCTATATTTTAAAGTTCTTGGGTGCAGCTTCAATGCTGCATTGAAGTAGATTGCATTGCTACAGAGGAAACATAGTTAAGTGTGCATGCAATGTATACCCACATGATATTCAGTTCATTTGTCATGCAGGTTCTCAAGTTAAAGTGGCTGAACAGCCAAACCTCACTGAACTCCGCGGGCAACTTAACAGTGCAAATCTCTGCTTCTAACCACTTTCTGAAGAACACGCATATGTTGACATTTCTGTCTGCAGATGCCAAAAGAAAGGACTAATACACAACACTAACAATAATTTGTCATTCATTTCGTCCTCCTGGTAAAACTTAAGGTTCCTGAATGGAGTCTGATATTACTGTACATACAGTACGTATTCTTCAGCAAGATACGAAATGAATGGCCTTGAAACACCCCTCTTCTAATTCATTATGTTTTGTCCATGCAGTGCTATTCAAATAGGAGAATTATATTCTTCCTCTCCCACTTGACTATGGACCTACTGTTGAAGGCAACAGTCGATATCCTTGCAAAGCCTTTGAATCTTTACTCCAAAGATGTTCTGTGCAGCTGGAGTAAAGGCAAGGACAATCTGCCCATCTGGCAATGATCTGTCCTTGACTCGTGCTACAATATATTGTCTCAAAAAGATGTCTTGAAAGACTAAAGAAACCTAACTATTGCTCTCTGCATGTCCTAAGTTTTCCCTTTAGAAAATTCACTCCGGTAGCAATACAGTTCTGCAGATTAACAGAGTTGAAGCCCTTCCATTTTATGCTGTGCCACTCTTTAGCTGTAGGTTTCATTTAACACATGATTTGGTTCTCCATCCATTTAAAAGACCTCTAAATGGAGAAAGCACTTTATTGTATTGTGTACATAATCATGATTTTATATGGCTCCTCTTCTTTCACCTTGGAAGATGGCAATTGTCTACAGTGTTGGAAGAGATCCTGTCAGGTGACCTTACTTATTACACAGACATATAATTTGGCCTACAGATGGTTGACAAATTAAAGTCTCTGGATCTCTTTTGATGGGATGAAAACCATTCTTTGAAAAGATATTCCCTCATTTGATGATGGTGCCACCAAAATCTCCAATAGGTGTTGAAAAGGGTTACACTCCGGTCATGGCAAATACCATATGATTCACATTATCTTCAAAATCATTAGGCATTTCAGTCATCCCTCATAGAGTTTGAAAGTGGAAGGACATGCCATCAAAGTCTTTTGCCAACTGTTAAACTGGCCTCGCCCAAATATTGGATGCATTGCCATGAAATTTTGTACAGACCCCTTAGATGTATTATAATAAGTCATAATAGTATAATTAAAGCTGATATTCCCATCAGCCTCAGCTTTCCAATGTATTTCGTGCCAATTAGAATATGTTAACATGATAACATGTAAAAGGTGAAAAATGTAACACTTTTGGTTTGAAGCATTAAAAAAAAATAAATAAATAAAATTATCAGCAGAATGTGAGGAAATAACCGTTTTGACATCATGTCAAAGACGTCTATGTGTTGCAGAGATATCTACTGAAGTTAGCACGCTAACCAGCTAGCCTCGGACAGTCCTTGCTTATGATACCACTTTGTACCTCAATGGGCAATAGTCCAAAAGTATAGCTCAGGCCTGCGGTGGTGAGTGCTGACTGATGTCCGTCTTCCGTCTTGCTCCTCTCCTACTTCACATCTTTCATGTCCCTGCCTGAACTCTCCAAATCTTCACCCAAAGTCTTCACCCAAAGTCAGAGTCACTGTAAATCATGTAGTTACTGTATTCCCTGTCGTCAAACTGGCCTCCATCAGTTTAGGCTGAGTCTGGTTCCATTACTCACTCACTCGACTCTGATTCTGGTGGTGCTTCCTGACAGTGTTTCCCGCTGGTCCATCTTTGGGCTGTCACATAGTGAAGTTTCTACCCATGTGATACGTCATTAGAAGGCTAAGATTCTTGTGATTTGATTGATGCAAACCATTTCAAGATACAATCACAACTGAAGGTACAATCAACACCAACAACAAGCAAACAAACAATTATAAAATTTAAGACAAGTAATCCAGCAATCATTCAGATGATCCAATCTGTAAAATATTTAGTTCAAAACACTATAACAATCCATGGAAAGCTGTTTTATCATTTCAAATTAGCTGGTGACGTGCTAATCTTCCACATCTTCTCCATTATAACTCTAATAAGCATGTACACTTGGGCAATATATTGGTTTCAAAATGGCCGCTGCACTCTTACCTTTCAATTGGCATTGGATTTTCCATGTCATGTCCACAGCTGACAATAGCCAACAAGAGTCCTTGTTGAAAGGAAGAGCCTTGTTCTCTTCGTTCACATAAAGATTGAGACAGTTACAACCAACTGGGCATATGACTGCCACTTCATATAGCCAATGAAATTTTGAAAATGACGACGTGCTGCTTCAGTGGGTAATTTACTACCAAATCAAGGAATTCAGTGCAAATAGGGATATTACACATGATAAATACAGTTAATGCTTTAGTGTAAAGATATGTGTCTTAAATGGAAGTATAGATATCCAAAATATAAAGATAGACGGCCAGTATATATAGACGGCATGTCCAGTTAGCAGCTGTTCCAGTATCGCTAGTAGTCTGGTGATATGCTGCTGCCTCTTTGTTTGGAATATGAATTCGACAGGTGGCCAAGTTGTATGTATCACACCTTTAAACTTAGGTGGTGTAGCCTACATAGTAGTAACCATTAAACCTGCCAAACATTAGCTAGCATTATTATTATGAGCAAAAAAATTAGATAATCCTTTATTGATGTTTGATACCATACTGATGTTAGCATTTAGTTAAAAGCACCAGTCTAAGTACAGCCTCACTGAGCTGTGAGCATGGCTGCAAATGGCACTCATGTAACAAATTCAAAATACTTCATCATTGCATCATAAAACAAGGTGCCACAGTTGTCAAATTATCTGAACTGGACCCAGAATCTGTCAGTGAAAACATTCAAGATGCAGATTATGTTGTCCGTCTTTCTTTAACTAACTTTAGCTAACTGACTGGACCTTTCTCACCAAAACACACCCTGGGAGTTGCAGTCGAGTTCTTTGCTTATGTTTTCATGTGTGCAGGCTTGTCACTTTAACTTTTCATTTAAGAGTCAGATATTTGTTAACATCATTGCTCACGAATGATTCAACCAGGAGAGTTTCATGACTCCCAAAGCCTTGAAAGTGCTCCACCTACTGGTTTCTTAACATTGTCTATTACTTTGCAACTCTATGTCCTGTATGAAAGCCTCTGTATTTAATACCCTTCCACATTTATTCATTCAGTTTTTTTCTCTAATTTGTGTCACGTCTGTATATAATGCTCCTTTCACTTATGCAGCTATTGAATGAGAAAGCAGCCTCACAGCTATGTATTTGGTCCAATTTGTTCACAGTAATTTAGAGCTTTCATAAGTCCAGTTTCTTCATTTATGTCCCTGTTCTCTTATCCGTGGCTTTAACATTACTTGCCCTTTCTGATGGTAGGCTACCTGACTCAGTCGACATATAGTTAAGTGAAAAATTTGATTGCATCAATTCTTCATTATTATGTGAAGCTCACAGCTTTTCAAGCGTCTGACCTTGACTGGAGCATTTGTTTTGTACCCACATGCCACAGGGGCTAAAATGCTTCCAGAATGTGTCAGCTAAGTACAGTATTTTTGGCCCTTAGCCTCAGCAGCAGGGTTTACAAACAGCTATATGGCTCTCCAAGGCCAAGCACTGGCCTTGCACCAGATGCTTAGCGCTGGAAAAGAGGTATTCAAGCCTAAAGTTATTCATGTCAAGTAATGCCTACAAAACCCTTCCATGCAACCCATAAATCCGATATTTTGATGGAAATACCAGACATTTCCCGAGTATTCTAAAGGAACTTCTTTTTTTTTCCACTCAGCTAACACTTTGACAGAGCTCACCACTTTCACACTATGTGTTCCCTCCCTTCTCTTCCTCTCCAATAGCTAACATAACAGGGCAAAAATGTTAAGACCAATCACCCTACACTCCACAGCTCCTCAAATTCACAATGCACCGTTGTCATTTAAGAAATGGTAATATTCACCGGTGTGCAGAATTGGGCACTTTGTGGGAAAACATCTCATCTCCTCTACTTTGCTTCACATCTCTTGAAGGGCTAAAAAACACCCATTCACTTGCCTTAACACTGAGGGCTTTGGTGATCTCATACTAAACCTCTCTAAGTGCATGTATTTGTGTAGAAAAATTGCTAAGCTTTTCAAATTGATAGGACTGGCTATCTATGAGTCTCAAACGTACAAGTGAGCCCTCAGGTTTAATCAAACTTTCTTTTTTTTTTTTTTTTTTTAAGTGTATCTTCCATAAAAATCAACCCAGTCTCCCTGGCATTTGTGTGTCGAGAAGCTCTCCATCTTTTCGTTCTCCTCGAGTGGTCGATACATTAAAACTTGAACTGATTGATTTCAGAATGCCGTGCCATCAGTGTCCTTACGCGGCTGTTAACTACATCTGAAGTATCTTAGTCATCAGGCTTTAGGCCAGGGATTGATAATAGCTTGACCGGCGAGGCCTATCTTACCCATCCTTTTTCAGGAGGTCTTGTATTTAGCACCCAGAGCACTTGTGGCAAATCTCAAACAGCACAAGTGTATTCACAGAGCGGCTGAGTGGAAAGCTTTTTCTCATTCGTCTGAACCTCATGAATACATTCCAACTCTAACTAACTACTTTGCCTTAATGTGGAATTTCAAACAAGGTATGAGGCCAATTTATTTATTTGTATTCTTTGCGTCTTAGCGATACTCTTGAACACAGTGATGGCAGGGAGGATAATCTCTGTCTTTCATCAGCAAAGTGGCCCTGCACAAAACCCAACAGTAATGTATTCGCTATTGATTGATGGTCGCTCCTGCACTACTAGGCAACACCATTATTATCATGCATAGATTCCAAACTGCCCACAATAAAATCATTGTCCTGATTTAAGTTATCAACCCCCCCAAGGTGTCATAATAGCACGACTGGTATTTGCCTCGTATTGCTTTCTTCCTCAACAATTACTGCTGTCCCCTGTCATCATCTTTACACCACCCAGATACTCCTCCAACCTTTGATACAGGAGAGGATGTTTTCTATACAGAGAAATAGAAAACACCAGTGTACGTGCAACAGGTGTAGATGTGTTGAAGAGAACCAAGACATTTTCATGAAAATAGCTCTAAAAATAAAAAGTGAGTCATCTTGTAGTTCTTGTCTGTTTAATCAGTTGTGTTTAAGGCAGACGGTGGACAATCAAGCTGAATTGGATGAGAAGAAATTGTCATTTTTACACTCTGTCTGCCACAAACATATTTTATATACTGATTTACTATACATACATATATATCTTAGATTTTAGTTTTAACTAACTGGTATTTAAGTTAAATACCTGTTAATTTAGTTATTGTTATTGACTTGAAAGCAAAAAGTATGCATGAAAAATATAATTTTTTGCCTTCTTTTTATTTTACTCCACATAGCAGTATAAGGTGGAGGTAATACTATCCTAAAACAGACATGTAAAATGCTTTTAATTTTTTTGTGTGTGGCTTTAAGACAGCTCTTTATATACATATGCATGCAAAAACATATGCAACTATTTGATAATAATTAATATTATTGTTTTGTTTGTTTTTGTTTTTCCTTTCTTTGTACTAATGTGCATCATGTATGCACCTAAAGTACCACTGAGCAGAGATTTGGGTATTTAAAGCTGTTATTTTCTTTCTGAATACGTTACTAATGACACTTTCTCTCCTCGCCTGTGGCCTCGACTCACACAGTTGCGGGTGTTTTCAGTGTCGAAACATGTGGATCTATGCAGCAAACATTATGTGTTAGTCTGCCTCATGGGAGATGCCCGGGTCCCGAATCATTGTGAATTACTGTGACCTTGGTTATCAATCATTGTATCAGGGTATCTAATGTAAACGCAACTGTGGCGTGGATAACATGCCACATCTGCTCCTTGGACAGCGCTGCTTCTTGGTTACCAAGCGATTTATTAGAGAGCCCCGTGTGAGGAATAATAGGTCGCAGTATAAAGATCAACCAGCAGCTCTTCCATAGGCGCACAATTATCTCTTAAACAGGTTGTTGTAACAGTATCATTTACCTACATTATACCGTAGATAGTTTCGGGTCCCAAAAGCATCCCAGAGAGAGAAAACTAGTTGTGAGGGTTAAAAGCAGCGTCCGCAGGGAGCTGTGTTTGCGCTCAAGGCCAATTTATTGCCGATGAACATATGGCCAATATTTTGTCTCACGTCATAGCAAGGGGAAAACAAACACCATGCAATGTGAGCGAGTCAGCAAGAGCAGAGCCACTTGGCCAGCTATGCAAACGCTCTTGGACAATATGAGAAGAGGAGCACTTGCTTTCTGGGTATATAAAGCACATCAGGCTTATCTCTGCACGCACTCCTGACTCCGATTTGGAGATATTTCATTAACTCTGCGCGCTGTCTTAACGCTGGCAACACATTCAGCCCCCCTCCAGTCCAGGTAAGCGCACTGGATGCTCCAGTCAGTTTGCATACAGTATTTTCTGCTTTTACAACCTAATAGTCACTGCTGATTTTCTTTTGCCGCTATATTTATACGCATCAGCGCGCATCTTAGTTATTGAGTCTAGAAGGCATTGATCCTTTTAAAACTCTGTTTAGAACAGGGTGGTTATTCAGAATGTAGGCCTGTGTGTTTTTGGTGATCATTACGCACTCACGTGGCCAGCCTGTGCTTGGTTGAACATTATCGCTGTGACGGTGCTCTGGGAAAGTGGCCTGCACCTTCATGTCCGAGCTCAATCAGGAGAACGCCATTTGGAAATATGTAACAGCAAAATTCTAAACTGTATTTAATCTGAGAAGATGTTTAAAAAAAAAAAAAATCACCTGGTTTCTCCAACAGCCTTAAAATTCACTCATTTTGGATAACGCACAACAATTTCCATAAATGGTGCGCACCATGCAGCCATGTCTGATTCACTGAAGAGCATCTGCGTGTCTTAATGTGGGAAGACACTGATGCAGATCTGCGTTTAGATGAACTATCAAAATAACGTTGCTCACATCATAACGTGTCTGATTCCACTGCTTATATTCGTAACATTTCTGACCAATTTAAGTTGTCTAATTGGGTGCAAACAATAAGACACCCCCTGTTGTTTCTTAGATGTGCCGGTAGAGACCGCTAGAGCTCTACAGATGTCAACAGCTGTTAATGTTATTACTGCACTCACACACAGGCTGCTTAACAAGGAAGACAAGTTGTCTGTACTTGTGCCATCTAGAGCAGGGCAGATCAGCTTCTCCTGGAGAGGATGAATTATTTATTTATTTATGTGTTTATCCAAATGTTCTACACATTTGCAAATAATAGTTGTCCCTTTTGATTTATCTGAAGAAGTCTCGGAGACTCAAGCCATTTCTCCCTCCTCCCTGCCAATGTCAGTGCGATAGTGAAATGGGAAGTGATTAAAAATAATAAACCCCTTTTTAGCAATTCATCTTACATGGAAAAAGATTAAGGCAAATGGCACAGCGTGGCATGAAATTCACCGTTACAAATAAACTGGTGGTTTAACAAATGAAGGCATCTCCTCGGGGCATGGGCGCACTGCTATAATCTCGCCGTGACATGTTTAATCATTAGAGGAAAGGAGACGTATAAAGACTTTTGCCCGGGAGGAAAAGGTGGCTGGATTTCTGGGAGAAAAAAAAGGGCTCCAAAATGATTTCTACCCCGAAGCCAAGTCTCCCCAGGCCATGGCTTAGCCCCCATAATAAATAAACCGGACCCGCTTTACCTGCATATTATATATAGGCTTTTAATCATAGAGGGAGGAAATCGGTCTTGTCACTCTGTACGTTTATCATGGACACCCTGAAGCAGGCGGGGTTACCTTTATCAAAGACTAACTCCCTGCCTGAGGCATCCAAACACGCTGAAATTCAGCGATTAAAGGAGGGAATGATCAACATTATTATGGATTCTCCTGCGGCATTCTTATTTGTGCATTCAATCGAAAGATTTATTTAATCAAGAATATAAAAAGCCTTTTCTTCACTTATTTGGGAACAATCGTGGGCATGAATTTTTAGAAGGGAATTATAATTAATCAGACGGGGCCCGTTTTTTGGGGGGTTCATCCGAAAAATTAATTGTTTTTGGATGAGTCCATTCTGCTGTACGTTTGATTGCAAAGCGGGGATCAGAAAAATGTAACGAGCTTTAATAATGAGCCAGTCAGCTCTGTTGCTTATAATTTTAAAATGGGAGCACTGGCGAAACTGGTGATAGCATAATTACAGCAGCAATGATCACATAAAAAGGTTAGTTCCGCGCATGCAGAGCTTTACGCGCAAAAGTCAAATGAAACACCCAACGAGAAATACTATTACAATGCATCGTTTTAGTGTCAGATCTGGAGATTTAGTGTCAACTGAACTCTAATAAGCGGGTGATGGGAAGCACCAGCCCTGCGCCCCGTATTGTCCTTTAAATCCTGATGCATCTGCAGCTCAGAGGCCCTTCTTTACTGCATCTTCTTTCTGGTTTAACACCCCCAACACACACGCACACATTTCACAACAGACGCACACAGACCGAATTGAGGATTGAGGATGATTTACCCACGAAAAAGGGGGAAGCAGTGGTGTCCAGAGATATTTGCAAGAATGTTTCAACTTTCTAAGTTTGCTTAAAAAGGAATTCATTAATTTTTACGACCTCATAATTCTTAAAAAAAAAAAAAAAAAAAAAAAACGCCAACAGCGAGTGATCCTGACATAAACAATGCAAAGTACTACATCAATAATAAGACTATAAGAATCAAATTGAGAACAAGAAAAAGAAGAATCACTGTGGAAGAAAAATAATAAAGCAGGAAAAAATATTTCAAAAAGTCTCAAAATCTGACACATATTTTTATACAAAATTAATTTCGCATAATTGTACAGAATTGCAGCCTGAAAGCATCTTGAGGAGACTGTCTGGACTGTGAACATTTTCCGGAGTTGGTCCCGTTAACTCGTCCCGCTCTGCAAAAACAGTCTGCATACTGGCCACTGTCTGAGTGAAAAGGCAAGCGGCCTGTTTGAACTACCTGTGAAAGTAAACAGGTAAACACAGAGCGATAGGCTCTCCAAGTGGAGTACGTCCACTTAGCCTGTGCACATTTACCTCT